>NW_011494756.1:1259008-1259872 GCF_000754665.1 Bison bison bison | reverse complement strand
TTAAAAATTAGTGTTTGGGGAATTCAGCATGATGTAGGTGATGGAGAAACCCAAATGCTGTTACTGAAGACAGGGTTTAAGAACTGAAGACGCCGAAAGCCACATGGTACAGTCAAAAATTTTTATTTAAGAAAGTTACTGTTTCATGACTAGAAACATAATACACATGTATAGCAAAAGTTATAAATACTGTACAAGAGAAAGAAAAGACCACTGAGTGATCTCCACACCTGTTACCTGATCTTGACCTTCTGGTATGTTCCTTACACAAGTTTCAGTGAAAGCCACTCAGTGTCCGACTCTTTGTGACTCCGTGGATACAGTCCATAGAATTCTCCAGGCCAGAATACTGGCGTGGGTAGCCTTTCCCTTCTCCAGGGGATCTTCCTAACTCAGGGATCAAACCCAGGTCTCCCATATTGCAGGCAGATTCTTTACCAACTGAGCCAGACAACTTTCAGGGCAAATGAAAAATAGTCTTCTATGTGAATCGACTCATATTAAGACTTATTCTACAGCCTTTGAATCTCAGTTGAGACGGCGCAGGTACAGATGTCTTTCTGAATTAGTGCATGTGGGTCGACCTCAGACTTTCACATTATGTTCCTTAGAAACCGGTCCCCAGATTTGGGAAAGCTGGAACACGGGAGAAAGAGGAGCTGAAAACAATTCCAAAGCCTTTGCCTGGAGTGCCTGGAAGGCCAGAGTGGCCGTCGGCTGAGATGGGAAGACTGGGTGAGTTGTAAGCTGGTGGGATGTGTTTCATTTGGCTGCACGGGGCTGAAGGGCCCCCAGATCGGGCGGGGAGATGGAAGAGTTTCTTTGCCGTCTAGGACTTGCCCACGTCTGTTCTCCACTCCATTT
>NW_011494756.1:1251061-1258778 GCF_000754665.1 Bison bison bison | reverse complement strand
CACGTGTCTTCAGGGCTGTGAGGAGGCTCCTGCCAAAGCTTCAGGGGAGAGTTGAGGGAAATGGCGGCGGGGCCACTCCCTCCTCTGAGCTTCCCAGGTGTCATTCAGGCTGCCAAGGACCAGCCTTGACCTTCAAAAAGAAGCTCACTGCCGCGGACTCGTGTCCCCAGAGGCCTCTCCCCAGAACCTGGAGAAGTATCTGGTTCCAGGCAGGCACCCAGGGCTCTCAACCCACCTCCAACTTCCTCTCCATCCCCACTGGCCCCCGCTGGAGACCCACCACGCGGTGGGGTCCCAGCCCTGGGTCTTGATCTCAGTCAGCCCCGCAGTCCCTGGGAGTTCTCAGAGTGCCCTCAGCTGCCACACAGCCTGGACTCCAGACCCGAAGCCCACGGTCCTGCTGCTACACAGGTCACACAGCCTGGTCCTTGCATTGTCAGCCTACACCAGCCTGGCAGCAAGTCCAGGTGGGGCTGGCCTAGCCCAGGCTCTGAGCCCAAGGCCCAGGGGGCACTGCCCACGCACACGTTCAACTCTCCCAGCCTGGACCACCATTACCAGGCTCGAGAGAGATCGATCCCCATGGGCTCCTCATGAATACCCCATCCTTCCCCTTCAGCTCCAGGGATGACCATGTAAGCGTTACACACACACCCCTCACATGGGGTCTTAGCCCAGGACTGAATTTCCTTCCAGAATTTTCTGTATGGATTTCCTTTAAATGTTGGACTACACTGTACACACTGATTTGTAAAGCGTATTTCATTAAATACATGATGTACCTCCAAGATAACAGTTTCTTTGTGAACATATCAAACTCTTCATCAGTTTTTTTTGCCGTTGTTTGTTTTTTAATTTGGCCACACCATGCAGCTTGTGCGATCCTCGTTCCTGACCAGGGGTTGAACCTACGCCCTCGACAGTGAAAGCGTGGAGTCCTAACCAATGGACCACCAGGGGATTCTCTCAAACTCTTCATCAGTTCTTAAACCCTGTCTTCAATAACATCCTCTGGGTTTATCCATCGCCTACTATGTATCGCGCATCATGCTGAGAGCTTCCTGTGCGTTCACCCTCACAGCAGCCCTGGGAGGTGGGGACTTCACAGAGGATGGGCTCAGAAAGGCCCAATTGCTATCTGAGGCCACACAAGTTATAACTGGCAGAGTCAGTATTCTAACTCAGGGCTGTGTGACCCGGAGTCCCAGCCCTTGCTGACCAGGCTGCAGGTTCCTGACTCAGAAAATGCTTTTACCCGAGATTGAGGACAGAAGGAGAAGGGGACGACAGAGGATGAGACGGTTGGATGGCATCACCAACTCAAATAGACATGAGTTTGAGCAAATTCTGGGAGATGCTGAAGGACAGGGAAGCCTGGAGTGCTGCAGTCCACGAGGTCACAAAGAGTCGGACATGACTGGGTGGGGCGACTGAAGAACAAAGGGGTTCACGGACTTCCCAAAGCTTAGCTACAGACCCCCAGGTCAGACAGGTCAGAGAGACCTGGGTTCAAGCCCCAGCCCTCCAGTCTCTTGGCTGTGTGGCCGCAGACCCATCAGGACCCCTCTTTGAGGCTCAGTTTCTCCATCTGTGCAATGGGGCATTCCACCTTGCAGGGGGCCATCCAGGCAAGACACCCAGCCCATCAGGCTCTCAATGGCCTCTCGTCCTGGGAAGGTGCCCCACAAAGCATCCACCAGGCGGGCACGAGTGGAACAACACTGTGAGAAGCTGGTCACTCTAGCTCCTGGCAAGGAGCTCAGGCCAGCTCAGGAGAGAGCCCTGAAACCCTTTGATGGGTCTCTCCTGGTATTACAGAGTCTCTGTCAAAGCTGGAGGATTTTCCCGACAAGGTTCCCAGTCAGTTCAGTTTAGTTGCTCAATCGTGTCTGACTCTGCTACCCCATGGACCGCAGCAGGCCAAGCCTCCCTGTCCATCACCAACTCCTGGAGCCTACTCAAACTATCGAGTTGGTGATGCCATTCAACCATCTCATCCTCTGTCGTCCCCTTCTCCTCCTGCCTTCAATCTTTCCCAGCATCATGTCTTTTCCAGGAAGTCAGTTCTTCACATCAGGTGGCCAAAGTATTCGAGTTTCAGGTTCAACATCAGTCCTTCCAATGAATATTGTGTTGATTTCCTTTAGGATGGACTGGTTTGATCTCCTTGCAGTCCAAGGGTCTCTCAAGAGGTTTCCAAGGCTGGGACAAAAGTCTGGGATGGCACATGGAGAGACGGCCATTTTAAACCTGCATTGGGGACATCTCCAACGGTCCAATGGTTAAGACTCCATGCTTCCGATGCAGAAGGCGCGGGTTTGACCCCTTGTGATGGAATTAAGATCCCACATGTCTCGTGGCAGGGCATAAAATAAAAGTAAAGAAAAATAAAATGAAATAAAACCTGCTCTGACCCCTGGGTCCCCCGGGTGGGCCCTGGATGCCAAGGCCAGGGCTTGGCAAACATGCTCGGTCAACCTTCTCCCTGGGGTTCCCAGCTGCCCTCTCCTCCTGTCCCGGGCCTTGGACATGGGAATGTCCTCGTGTCTCTCAAGTCTTTTCAGGAAGACTGCATGCTCACTGTGGCTTCCCTTGACATCGTGGCTAAAGGACCCACCCTTCCCCCACTCTCCTCGCACTCCCTGGCTTTAATCCTCTGCCTTGCGTGCTTGCTGTGTACGCAGCTGCCCAGAGCTCTATTTTCTGGTCAGCTGGTTTCTCCTCCACTGTGTCCCACACTTGGCACTGAGCCCTGTATCACTGCCATGAACGAGTCATCTCTAGATCGCCATCACCCACACCCCAGCCAGGCATACGGTAGGTGTCAATCAATATTTGCTAAATGAATGATCAAAGCAAATCACAGTAAGAACAAAACTCAGCCCTAAGTTGGCACAGAGGGTTTGCTGGCCCATGGATCCCTGAATTGTAGAGAGATGTAGTCATGGCCCCAGCAGGAGGGGCTTACCTAGGGCTGGGGGGGATCCACAGAGTCTTTGGGAGGGAGGCTCCCAGGCAAGGAAGGGACTCCCTGTCCACTGGCCCTGGGACAGGCCAGCAAATCTCAGTGGGGAAAGGGAAGCTGAGGCCAGCTATGGTGGGTGGAAAGGACACTGTGGCAGGAGTAGGGAGACTCAGGCTTGAATCTACCTCTGCTGTTCATGGGCTGGTTGGTCTCTGACAAGTGGCTGGCCTTCTTTTTCAGAGCTTCAGTTTTCTGATCTGTAAGATGAGGCCGCCAGGATTCTCTGGCCTGTACTGATACATGGACTGTTCATATGCACCAGTGTCTGTAACATGGGACAGAGGTAGGGATTGCAGGCAATAATAGAAAATGCTTGGTAGTAGGATCGAGGGATCTGAATGGATCATGGCAGCTACTATTGTTATTGTTATTGCTATTATCATATGCCATCTGATCCTTTTTTGGACAGGAAGCCAAGGCCTTCTACAGGCCCAATTCCTATTCCAACGGTTTTTGCTTCCTCCTGTCCATTTAATCTGCATATTACTTGGGAACCTTGCAAGGCAAATATTTTCACCCAGCCCTTCCTTGGGCACTTCTATCCCCTATCTGTCCCTAAACTGTCCTTTCTCCTCCATCTGTTCTGCTAATGTTCATTGTTGTTCTTCAATTGCTAAGTTGTGTCTGACCTTTTGTGACCCCAGGGACTGCACAGCACACCAGGCTGCTCTGTTCTCCACTATCTCCCAGAATTTGCTCAAACTTACGTCGATGATGCCATCCAACCATCTCATCCTCTGTCATCCCCTTCTTCTCCTGCCTTCAATCTTTCCCAGCATCACGGTCTTTTCCAATGAGTCAGTTCTTCACATCAGGTGGCCAAAGTATTGGAGCTTCAGCTTCAGCATCAGTCCTTCCAATGAATATTCAAGATTGATTTCCTTTAGGATTGACTGGTTTGATCTCCTTGCAGTCCAAGGGATTCTCAAGAGTCTTCTCCAACACCACAATTCCAAAGCATCAATTTTTCAGCCCTCAGCTTTCTTTGTGGTCCAACTCTCACATCTGTACATAACCACTGGGAAAACCATAGCTTTGACTAGACTGACTTTGTCGGCAAAGTGATGTCTCTGCTTTTTAATGTGCTGTCTAAATTTGTCACAGCTTTCCTTCCAAGGAGCAAGCATCTTTTACTTTCATGGCTGCAGTCACTGTCCCCAGTGATTTTGCAGCCCAAGAAAAGAAAATCTGTCACTGCTTCCACTTTCGCCCCTTCTATTTGCTATTAAGTGATGGAGCCAAATGCCATAATTTCAGTTTTTTAAATGTTGAGTTTCAAGCCAGCTTTTTCACTCTCCTCTTTCACCTTTATCAAAAGGCTCTTTAGTTCCTCTTCACTTTCTGCCATTAAAGTGGTGGTGGTGGTTTGGTCACTAAGTCGTGTCTGACCCTTGCAACCCCATGGACTGTAGCCCACCAGGCTCCTCTGTCCATGGGATTCTCCAGGCAAGAAAACTGGAGTGGGTTGCCTTTTCCTTCTCCAGCCATTAAAGTAGTATCATCTATTTATCCAAGGTTGTTGATATTTCTCCCGGCAATCTTGATTCCAGCTTGTGCTTCATCCAGCCCAGCGTTTCTCATGATGTACTCTGCATATAAATTAAATAAGCAGGGTAACAATATACAGCCTTGTCATACCCCTTTCCCAATTTGGAACCAGTCTGTTGTTCCACATCCAGTTCTAACTGTTGCTTCTTGACTCACATACAGGTTTCTCAGGAGATAGGTCAGGTGGTCTGGTACTTCCATCTCTTTAAGAATTTTCCACAGTTTGTTGTGATCCACATAGTCAAAGGTTTTAGCGTAGTCAGTGAAGCAGGAGATGTTTTTCTGGAATTCTCTTGCTTTCTCCAAGATCCAATGACTGTTGGCAATTTGATCTCTGGTTCCTCTGCCTTTTAAACTTAGCTTCTATATCTGGAAGTTCTCGATTCACGTATTGCTAAAGCCTAACTTGAAGGATTTGGGGCATAACATTGCTAATATGTGAAATAAGTGCAGTTGTACGATAGTTGGAACATTCTTTAGCATCCCCCTTCTTTAGGACTGGAATGAAAACTGACCTTTTCCAGTCCTGTGGCCACTGCTGAGTTTTCCAAATTTGCAGACCTATTGAGTGCAGCACACCAACTATATCCCAGACACCATGTCTTCAGCTTTGAGACCCCTCTGGAAACATTCTTACACTTAGCAGTGAGATCATGGCTTGCTTTGCCCCTCCCTCTTTTAAAAAAATATTTACTTTTATATATTTGGCTGCGCAGGTCTTAGTTGCAACAAGTGGGATCCAGTTTCCTGACCAGAGATGAACTCCAGGCCCCTCGCGTTGGGAACGTGGAGCCTTAGCCACTGGACCGCCAGGGAGTCTGCTTCGTCTCTCTGAGTCTGTTTTCCCATCTGCAGAGCACATTTAGAGAGAAGTCCGTATTTTGGAAGGCTCCTCCTTCCGTCTATAAAGTAGCCCAGGACAATCCAGGCCTTGTAGGGTTTGGAGTTTACCTGATTTGAGAGGCTCTCACAGAAAGGATTACAAAATCAGAAGAGAGGGAAGGAGGGGTCTTGAAGCTGACCTTCAAAGTTTAGTCTTCACTAAACCTTTGATGATTATCTCCTCTGACCCTCCCTCTAACCCTATAGGGTGGAGGTGGGAGGGGGCATGCTGCCATCCCATTTTACAGATGAGAACAATGAAGAAAAAAAAAATATATCCATGTCATCACTCCAGAGGTGGGGAGAAGGGGTGGGGGGACTCCCAGTGGGTAGCAAACAGCAGAACTCAGGGGAGGGGAGCTCCCCGGAACCTGCTGTTTCTCTCTCAGAAGAGGCAGCAGGAAGGAGGCAGGCAAGCCTGTCGTGTTCCTGGGACAACAGCTACTTTGTAATCCCGGTGCTCTGCGCTGTCTTCCTCCACCCCCACACACTCCAGGCCGGGACTCAAGACCCTACTCCTCCCCAACCCATCCCAGGGCTGGGGACCACCCCTCCTGGAATTTTTCTGACGTCTCCTCTCTCCCGGGAGGTTTCTGAGGCCCTTCTCTGCCACCCATTTCCCCCCAGACCCAGGAGCGCCAGAACAGCGGGGGGCTGTCCTCACCATGGCTATAGGAACACAGGTGAAGTGGATGGTACAGCTGGAAGGATAGGGGGTGGGAGGAAGGGGGTGCAGGAAGACCCCTGACTTTGGTAGGATGCTGCTGAGGCTGTTTCTACAAAGCTGCAGTCTAACTGTTCACATCTGTGAAAAAGACTTAAAAATACCTAAAGCCTGGACTTCCCTGTGGTCCAGCGGTTAAGAATCCACCCGCTGGGACTTCCCTAATGGTCCAATGGCTAAGGCTCTGAGATCCCAGTGGACAGAGCCTGGGGTTTCATCCCTGGTCAGGGAACTAAGATCCCGCATGCTGCAACTCCGGGAGCTGGTGATGGACAGGCAGGCCTGGTGTGCTGCAGTCCATGGGGTCGCAAACAGTCAGACACGACTGAGTGACTGAACTGAATTGGTGCTGCAACTAAGACCTGGCACAGCCAAAGAAAGAAAGAAAGAATCCGCCTGCCAGGGGAGGGGACACAAGTTCCATCCCTGGTCTGGGAAGATCCCACGTGCCTCAGAGGAACGAAGCCCCTGCAGCACAACTACTGAGTCACTTGCCTAGAGCCCTTGCTCCACATCAAGAGAACAACTGCAGTGAGAAGCGCAGACGACCAGAAAAAGTCCGCAGGGAGCAACGAAGGCGCAGCACAGCCATAAATAAATAAATTTTAAAAAAAAAAAAAAAAGAGCCTAACGCCTGATGGCTGCAGGGCCTGGGGGAGGGAGGAGGAGCTACTGTTTAGCAGGTGTTTTCAAACATGGGAAGTTGTGGAGATGGATGGTAGTGATGGTCGAACGTGCTTTGCCTTTGCATACTGCTCGTGGGGCTCTCAAGGCAAGAATACTGGAACGCTTTGCCATTCCCGTCTCCAGCGGACCGCGTTTTGCCAAACTCTTCACCATGACCCTTGAAGAGCTGACTCACTGGAAAAGACTCTGATGCTGGGGAAGATTGAGAGCAGGAGGCAAAGGGGCAACAGAAGATTAGATGGTTGGATGGTATCACCGACTCAATGGACATGAGTTGAGCAAACGCCGAGAGATAGTGGAGGACAGGGAAGCCTGGCGTGCTGTAGTCCATGGGGTTGCAAAGAGTCGGACACAGCTTCAGGGACTGAAGAACAACATGAATACCACTACACAGTGCACTTCCAAATAGTAAAGACCCTACATTCTGTTTTGTGCGTTTTCACGCGATTAAAAAAAAAAAAGTTGAAGAAAAAAACAAACTCAAACAAAACTTAACTCCTGAAGCTGCCAGCACAGAGAGCTGGGATATTTGAGCACTGAAGTCACGCTGTCATTTAGCAGGTCATTAAGTTCTCTTTCTTGCATGTGCATGAAAAAAAAAAAAAAAAAGCATCAAGCAGCCCTAAGGACTTCTTTGAGGCAATCCATGTCGAGACCCTGGATCACCCACACAAATGCAGTCAGGGGGATTCATCCCGACAGTTCTGCGGAGCGAACCACAAACCTGCAGAGCGCAGGAGACAGAGAGACACTAACCGAGTAAGCAGATCACCCCCTAGCAGTTCTGTTGCCTTTTGGACCCCGCCAGGTCCTGGAGTCGGGCGGGGACGCGGCCCTGGGGGCGGGCCGGG
>NW_011494756.1:1244248-1250212 GCF_000754665.1 Bison bison bison | reverse complement strand
CGGGCGCGCCCCATCCGGGGACCGCGAGGCGTCCCGCCGCCGGCCCCGCGCTGCCAGGACCAGCCCTGAGGGGCTCCGGGCTCCCCACCTCCTGGGTGTGAGTCGTTTGGTAAACCGTTAATTGTTAGTATAGTTTTCGCCAGGACGTTGTTGTTCTTGCCGCTGCTGCTATTGTAGCGTTTTCCAAGCACCTATGCGGCCTGGTTTCCTTCCTAAGCTTCGCTGCAGCTCCCCGGGAAGGGAGGGTTATGGCTTTATCCTTACCACGTTAGGGAGGGCTCTGCGCTGGCCGGCCTCCAAGGACTGGAGGCCTCCTTGTACGGCTGGAGAAACTGAGCCTGAGTTCAGGAGGCATTACAAATGCTGTCTAACCAAAAAGCCCAGAGCTGTTCCCTAGAAGCCAAGCCAAGCTCTCCACTCAGCCACTTTCTGGCTGTGTTGTCTTTGCTGGGTTCTGGCACCCCTGAGCCTCAGTTGCTCATTCTGTAAAATGGGTCCATGAGGTTTCCCACCAGGGCTGGAGGAACACCACCCCCGAGTGTTGGTGGCCGTTAGTGACTTCTCCGGAGTTAGCTCTTTAACTCTATTTCTACTTATTCTGGGCTGCCCTTGGAATGAGTTCTTAGTAGGAGCGGCACACTTGGGGCGGTTGGCATCTGATGCCGCAGTGGCCGGGATCCCGGTCTTAGCACTGGGCTGGTGGTGCTGGTCTTCCCCATGGTCTCATCTCCCCTCCCTTCTCAGTCCAGGATTTGGGGATTTCCCACCGTCTTAACCTCGGGGTCACTGTGGCTTCTCCAGCCTTACCAACATTAGCTTGTACAAGTTTACTTTTGCTTGTGTTTGGTTTGGGAGGAGTGGAGTCTGGGGAGAGGGGCTTCTGGGGGACAGTGCCTTGGAATGTCCTTCGGGGCAGGAAACAGTTTTAACTTACCCTCTAAGATGGCTGCCAGGTGATTTTATTTTTTTCGGTGGGAACTATATCAGCAGGAATATTTCTCTAAGCACCAGAGGTTCTGTGCAGCCTTCCATGGGAGCGGGTGAGGCCTAAAATAAGTGGAGTGATGTACTTTGGCACCGCCCCTGTGGATGCCAGACTCACTATCGCAATTGCTTCCTCCTCTGAGAAGCCTTCTGTGAATACCTGATCTGGAGCCGCAGCCCTCCCACTGTTCCCGGGGGTTCCTCTGCCCTAAAGCTCTCTCTCTCTTTTTTTGATAAGTAAGAAGTGAATTTATTTAGAGAGATACACATACCATAGACAGAACAGAGTCTGTCTCAGCGAGAACGGCCTTGGGAGAAATACACTCTATTGACAGTGTGGGCTGGCCTAGGATTTTACTTTATTGTTTTCAGGACTGTCAAGACAGTGTGGAAATTACACATGCTCACTTAGTATGATTTACACAAGCCTATAGCTCCACTGGAACAGGAATTTATTTTTTCTTTTTTTTCTTTTTCTTTTTGGCCATGCCACACAGCTTGTGGGATCTTAGTTCCCCAACCAGGGATCAAACCTGGGCCCCTTGGCACTGGAAGCACAGAGTCTTAACCACAGGACCGCCAGGGAAGTCCTAGAACAGGAGTTGAGAAAGATCACACTAGAGTATCCCCCGTGCCCATCACAACCTGAGCACTCTGGGAAGAAGCTGGTTAGAGCTTCTAAACATAGCTGGTTGTATGTATCAATATGTTTATTGTAAGTTTTATTAGGTGGTCAGTAGGTGTAGAAACTGGGTTTCCCTGGTGGCTCAGACAGTAAAGAATCTGCCTGCAATGCGGGAGACCTGAGTTCCTTCCCTGAGTTGGGAAGATCCCCTGGAGGGGAGGCCATGGCAGCCCCCTCCAGTCTTCTTGCCTGGAGAATCCCCATGGACAGAGGAGCCTGGCAGGCTACAGTCCACGGGGTCACAGAGTCAGACGCGACTGAGCACAAGCACAGATACAGAAATTGAGCTGCAAAGAAAGGAGAGAGCAGTGGTCGTCCGTTTTCTCACGTCTGGTCGTCTAGGAAATGGACGGGGGTCCTCGGTGAACGGCTCCATCCACCAGTAAGTCTTGACCCTGACCTCCGAGGTGTTTCCCCCTCTCCCTGGAAAGCATCCTGTTTTTAGTGATCCCATTAAGTTTGTAGACAATTAATGGCTTCTGGCTTCCCCTCCCGTGGCCGTAGTGGATCCCACGAGAGTCGGGCTGTTTTTCTCTTGGCCCAGAACAATTCTTCGGTGTTTCAAGGAAGTTCCCGGCACACTTGGGTTTTGTTGTCGGCGGCCACCAGGAAGCCTGCGGCGGGTCTGAGTGGACGTGTGCGGCCGGCGCTTTGTCCTGCCGTGGGTTGGTTGGGGCCGGGCCCTGGGCGAAACACAGAATGTAAGCAAATAAGTCCCCGGCCGGAGTCCCTCACTGGCCTGGAGGCGGGCAGGAGAGGCCGGGCCTGGTGGTCAGGGCCCTGGGCGGGCTTGGGGAGGGCAGCTGATTTCCCTAGTGTCAATATTGGGCTGTGACAACACAAAACACCCTCTGGGCCTTGCCAGGCGCTGCCTGGTAAACCTGTTTTTCTGGAGGTGGGAGAAGACCCGGGGTCACCCAGAGTCTGAGAGGAGAGGCAGGCTCGGGGCCGGAGTGGGCAGCCCACCTGGCTCTGGGCAGAGGCACTGGGTCTGGCATGGAACTCAGCGAAGGCTCGGAGGCTGGCCAGAGAGATGGGCGGATTTCCCATTTGCAGACAATGACGCATCCGGGAAATCCCGGCGGTGAACTGGGTGGGCGTGCACCGCTGCGGAGCTCCAAGTTCACGGACTAAGAGCCTCCCGTTAGTGAGCGCTGACTGTATACCAGCGGTCCCCAACCCTTTTGATACTAGCGATCGGTTTCCACGGACTTGTGCGGAGGGGATGGTTTGGGGATGATTCAAGCACGCTACAGTGATCATGCTCTTTTTCTGTTATTATTACATTGTGATACAGAATGAAATAATTATATAGCTCACCATCATGCAGAGTCAGTGGGAGCCCCAAGCTTGTTTTCCTGAGCTCAGGTGGTCATGCGGGCGTCGGGGAGCGGCTATAGGTACGGATGAGGCTTTGCTCGTTCACCTGCCACTCACCTCCTGCTGGCTGGGTTGCTCACAGGCCCTGCACCCATCCAGGTTTGCGGCCCAAGGGTTGGGACCCTGCTGTATACCATGCATGCAACCTCTGCCTCCTCTCAAAAGCTGAGCGTGTCCGGGCCAGCGTGCCCTGGCCAGGAGTTGACTGTCCTGTGAGCCCAGTCCCTTCATTCTGTTGGGCCTGTATTATCTGGTTCCCTTGGGCTGTCCTCATTCACTAGTTCCTGCTCTGAGCCAGGGCAGACAGACAGGTAAACATTTAATGAGACTGTCATGGGCTGTGTGCCTAATCCAGGTCTGTTTACACAAGGTGCTGGGTTAGGAGCAATTAATTCTGTCCTGGGAGGAAGTAAGTTCTGAGCCTGGAGGAAGACGCAGGTCCCTGATGCCAACCTGGGGAGGTAGCAGGAGGTGTAAAGGTGGGCTTGAGGGTGTGGAAAGAGAGGAGTAGGCAGCCCAGGATCTGTCCCCAGAAAGGGGAGCCCCCAAGGCTGCTGATTGGAGGGGTCCGTGTCCAGATCTGGTAAGTGGTTGAGACCCCGCAGCGCTGGGGAGACCCAAAACTGTCTGGAAGGAAGGAGACCGTGAGGGCCACGTCTCTCTGAGCCCTTAGTGTCTGGACCCAGGAGCACATAGTCCTTCATGTAAATTCTTACGAACTTTAATTGAAGTATATTTGATTTACAGTATTGTGTTACTTTCAGGTATACAACAAAGTGATCTGGATATCTGTATATATATGTGTATATATAATCTTTTCTGTTAGGTTATCACAGGACACTGAACGTGGTGTCCTGTGCTATATAGGAAGTCCTTGTTTGTTTTATATATGGTAGTGTAGATCTGTTAATCTGACACTCCTGATTTACACTCCCTCTTTCCCCATTGGTAAACATAAATTTTCTATGCCTGAGTCTCTTTAGTAAATAAATTTATCTGTACTGTTTTAGATTTCACATGTAAGTGATATCAACTGTCTTTCTCTGTTTGAGAATGACAATCTCTAGGTTCATACATGTTGCTGCCAATGGCAACAGTTCATTCTTTTTGAAAAAAAAGTGCAAGTTGGTCACTCAGTCGTGTGTGGCTCTTTGTGATCCCGTGGACTGTAGCCTACCA
The DNA here is from genome assembly GCF_000754665.1 of Bison bison bison. NCBI lineage: Eukaryota > Metazoa > Chordata > Mammalia > Artiodactyla > Bovidae > Bison > Bison bison. The sequence goes on along the minus strand of NW_011494756.1, from coordinate 1,245,984 downwards.
GGCTCCTCTGTCCATGGAATTCTCCAGTCAAGAATACTAGAGTGGGTTGCCGATTCATTCTCCAGGGGATCTTCCCAACCCAGTGACTGAACCTGGGTCTCCTGCATTGCAGGCAGATTCTTTACTGTTTGAGCCACAGGGAAGCCCTCATTCTTATTATAACTGAGTAATATTTCGTGTGTGTGTGTGTTGGGGGAGGATTTCCCAGGGGTGTGTGTGGGCTTCTCAGGTGGCTCAGCAGTAAAAGAATCCACCTGCAATGCAGGAGATGGGGGTTTGATCCCTGACTCGAGAAGATCCCCTGGAGAAGGTAATGGCAACCCAGCCCACTCGGACATGACTTCACAACATAACAACAGCAACACACACACACACACACCCCCTACATCTTAAACTAATCATCTGTTGGTGGGCACTTGGATTGTTTCCATGTCCTGGCTGTTGTAAATAGCACTACTGTGAACCTGAGTTTCATCTTTTCCAGATATGTGCCTAGAGTGGGGCTGCTGGATCGTATGGTAGCTCTGTTTTCAGTTTTTTAAGGAACCTCCACACTGCTGTGCATGGTGTCTGTACCAGTTAGACAGGGTGGGTGGGAGGATTCCCTTCCCCCACACCCTCTTCAGCATTTATTGTTTGACATACAGCCTTTTTAAATGTATGCGGCAGCCCCAAGCAGTACCTTGGCACCGTTCTTTTTCTAATGGAGATGGAAGCCCGGGGCCCCCTTTAGGTGGCAACGAGGACGCGGCCGACTGGAACCCCCTGCAGACCGGCCGTGCAAGGCCTCCTCACCGTGATCCCCACCTGGTTCCTCCTCACTTCATGATGTGTGTATTCTAACAAACACCTTAGTCTGGGTGGTTCATAAGCCACAGATACTTACCTCTCACTGTTCTGGATGCTTGAAGGCCAAGGTCAGGGTGCCATAGACTTCCTGTGTCCCCAGTGGAGGATGTGAAGGGAGCACTCCTGGGCCTGGTTTAGCAGAGTCCTAACCCATTAGCAGAGCCCTCGGGATCTCCTAGCCTCCCAGGGCCCTCCCCTCCTTTTTTCATCCACAGGCATTAGGTTTTCCACAGAGGAATTTGGGGCGGGGCAGAAACTTTCAGACCTCAGCCAACTGGTTTAAAGCCAATTTCAAAATCAGTTGTCAAGAGAATTATTCATCTGTTACCCTTCAGTTTTTTTTTTTTTTTAATGGATATTTGAGCAGGAAAGAACAGAAAAGAATCTGTCCCCAGTGCTTGTCTAGTAAGTGAAGAATTAGGGGGTCCAGCAGGGCTTTTGGCTAAGATCAAGTGTAGTGTGGGAATTTCCTGGTGGCTCAGTGGTAAAGAATTCACCTGTCCATGCAGGAGATGAAAGAGAAGCAGATTGGATCCCTGGGTTGGGAAGATCCCCCTGGAGGAGGAAATGGCAACCCCATCCAGTATTCTTGCCTGGGAAATCCCATGGACTGAGGAGCCTGTTGGGCTACAGTCCAGGGGGTCGCAAAGAGTCAGACACGACTGAGTGACTGAGCACAGGGGCTAAGGAATTTGTCCAGAGTACCACAGTCAAGCTGGATCAGAACCCAGGTGTGCCTGTAGCCCAGGGCCCCTTGGCTCAGTGTTTTCCTTCATAAATAATGTGTAACCAGTGAGATGTAAACACAGCTCAGAGCAGGTTCCATGTCTTGGTCCTGTCGATCACAGCTAACCATGACTTCTTTCCATGATACACGGAGGCCCACC
>NW_011494756.1:1240679-1244148 GCF_000754665.1 Bison bison bison | reverse complement strand
CGGAGGCCCACCTCCTTCCATTTTAGAGGGAGGAGAAGGGGGCGCTGGTTTTGCATCGCTCTTTCCGCTGACATTCCTGAGATCCTTGGGCCAGGCCCTGGGGACCTGGAGCCCAGTCATCTCACAGCAGCTCTGGCCAAGAACGTGTCCTGGAGTTGGGGCCGGATGTCATGGACCTCCTCTGCTTGAGTGGGCGACAGACCCATCGCTGTTTGTTTTTGTTTGTTTTAGCTCCACTCAGAATATTCTTTTAAATTAAATTTTGGCTGCACTGGAGTTGCTTGGGCTTAATCACCCTGAGGTATGTAGGATCTTCCCAGACCAGGAATCGAACCCATGTCCCCCTGCATTGGCAGGTGGCTTCTTATCCACCAGGGAAGTCCAGAATATTTTTAATAATGCACATTTCTTAAAAAAAAAAGTATTCATCGTGCAAATTGTCCCGCAATCCAAATATACAGTAGCTTGGAAAATAATGTTTAGAAAACAAAAACCAATGTAAAAGATGGATTAAAACAGCTAGAACAGTCCAGGCTTTATATGGCTCTGATTTTACGGTTTTCTTATTGCATCATCAGTGTCAGAAATCTGTTCCTTCAGCTGGCTCCATTGCTCAGGATTTAAAGAAGTACCTTTTCTTCCTGGTTTTATTTCACCGTCCAGATCCATCCAATAGTCTCAGCCCTTCACTGTTCTAACCCTCAGGAGGCTGGACTCAGTAGATGCAAATCAAAAGGGTGTGGGGTTACTGAGCTTTAAACTACAGGACCAGAGAGGGCAAGCCTTTGCCCGAGGCCACCCCAGCTAGAAGCCAAGTTGGATTTCTCTCTCTTTTGTTTAATATATTTTATTCTCATTTAATTATTTGACTGTGCCGGGTCTTGGCATGTGGGATCTGGTTCCCTGATCCGGGATCGAACCCAGGCCCTCTGCGTCGGGAGCTCGAAGTCTTAAGCCCCGGGACCCCCAGGGCAGTCCCGAGGTCGGATCTCTTGCAGTGTCTGCACCTGGTTGAAGGTGGCCCACGTCAGCACCTGCGCCAGGCTTCAAGGCAGAGGGCTGAGACGCCGGTGCAGCGGTAGGGCTGAGGAAGCCTGTTTCGAGCTGTGCTCAGTGTCTCAGTCGTGTCAGACCCTGCAGCCCCGTGCACCGTAGCACCGCCAGGCTCCTCTGTCCATGGGGATTCTCCAGGCAAGACTACTGGAGCGGGCTATCACGCTGCTGGCTTCCAGCTCCTACGCTGAATTTCCAGCCTTTTGCTTAAAATACCTTTCCCTCCTCTTACCTTCTTCTCGGCTCCCCCGCCCACCTCCCCCACCCCTCTCACCCCCTTGTTTCTCCATCACTTAAAGGAAGTGAGCCCCGCCCACCTGAGACCAGCTGCTTCGGGCATCTGCAGGTTCCTAAGTCTGGCCTCCCCTGCCAGGTGGGGAGGGTGTGGGTGGGGTGGGGGCTGGAACAGGTTGGATGCTCGATTCCTGAAATAGACCTTGAAGACAAACATCACCCTTTCAGACAAACATCATCCTTTCAGAACGAAAATTCAGGTGATGAACTGGAAACAATTATTTTTGCTCGATTTTTTGAATCAGTGAGACAAACACCAATATTCAGAAAGACAGAAACATGCAGAGTTAAAAAAAATTTAAGTCTCCTTCTTACCTTTGTCCCGGAGAGGCCCCTTCCCCTCTTTCCTAATCTTTCTCTTTTGGGAGATGGATCTGTGCAGATAGAGGTGTTTGTCTTTTTTTTTTTTTTATTAATATGTGTGCAGCACAGAAGACAAAAGCAGAAGGGGACGACAGGATGAGATGGTTGAATGGCATCACCGACTCAATGGACACAAGTTTGAGCAAACTCCGGGAGATAGTGAAGGACAGAGGAGCCTGGCAGAGGAGCCACGGGATGGCAGGGAGTCAGCCACCGTAGCCACTGAACAGTAATGACACAGCACAGTTAATCTGCGTTCCCCGCTGTGTTCACGCGCCTTCAAGATCTTGGCGCAGGGGTACCTGCCAGGTACATGCAGGCCTGCACGGAGGACGCATTTCTAGAAATCAAAGGGCTTGTGCGCTTGTGACTTTGATCAGATCAGATCAGATCAGTCACTCAGTCGTGTTCGACTCTTTGCGACCCCATGAATCGCAGCACGCCAGGCCTCCCTGTCCATCACCGATTCCCGGAGTTCACTCAGACTCATGTCCATAGAGTCAGTGATGCCATCCAGCCATCTCATCCTCTGTCGTCCCCTTCTCCTCCTGCCCCCAATCCCTCCCAGCATCAGAGTCTTTTCCAATGAGTCAACTCTTCGCATGAGGTGTCCAAAGTACTGGAGTTTCAGCTTTAGCATCATTCCTTCCAAAGAAATCCCAGGGCTGATCTCCTTCAGAATGGACTGGTTGGATCTCCTTGCAGTCCAAGGGACTCTCAAGAGTCTTCTCCAACACCACAGTTCAAAAGCATCCATTCTTTGGCGCTCAGCCTTCTTCACAGTCCAACTCTCACATCCATACATGACCACAGGAAAAACCATAGCCTTGACTAGACGAACCTTTGTTGGCAAAGTAATGTCTCTGCTTTTCAATATGCTATCTAGGTTGGTCATAACTTTCCTTCCAAGGAACAAGCGTCTTTTAATTTCATGGCTCCAGTCACCATCTGTAGTGATTTTGGAGCCCAGAAAAATAAAGTCTGACACTGTTTCCACTGTTTCTCTATCTATTTCCCATGAAGTAGTGGGACCTGATGCCATGATCTTCGTTTTCTGAATGTTAAGCTTTAAGCCAACTTTTTCACTCTCCACTTTCACTTTCATCAAGAGGCTTTTGAGTTCCTCTTCACTTTCTACCATAAGAGTAGTGTCATCTGCATATCTGAGGTTATTGAGATTTCTCCCGGCAATCTTGATTCCAGCTTGTGTTTCTTCCAGTCCAGCGTTTCTCATGATGTACTCTGCATATAAGTTAAATAAACAGGGTGACAATATACAGCCTTGACGTATTCCTTTTCCTATTTGGAACCAGTCTGTTGTTCCATGTCCAGTTCTAACTGTTGCTTCCTGACCTGCATACAGATTTCTCAAGAGGCAGATCAGGTGGTCCGGTATTCCCATCTCTTTCCCATCTTTTCCACAGTTTATTGTGATCCACACAGTCAAAGGCTTTGGCATAGTCAATAAAGCAGAAATAGATGTTTTTCTGGAACTCTCTTGCTTTTTCCATGATCCAGCGGATGTTGGCAATTTGGTCTCTGGTTCCTCTGCCTTCTCTAAAACCAGCTTGAACATCAGGAAGTTCACGGTTCACATATTGCTGAAGCCTGGCTTGGAGAATTTTGAGCATTACTTTACTAGCGTGTGAGATGAGTGCAATTGTGCGGTAGTTTGAGCATTCTTTGGCATTGCCTTTCTTTGGGATTGGAATGAAAACTGACCTTTTCCAGTCCTGTGGCCACTGCTGAGTTTTCCAAA
>NW_011494756.1:1232411-1240579 GCF_000754665.1 Bison bison bison | reverse complement strand
TAGCTCAACTGGAATTCCATCACCTCCACTAGCTTTGTTCCTAGTGATGCTTCCTAAGGCCCACTTGACTTCACATTCCAGGATGTCTGGCTCTAGGTCAGTGCTCACACCATCGTGATTATCTGGGTCGTGAAGATCTTTTTTGTACAGTTCTTCTGTGTATTCTTGCCATCTCTTCTTAATATCTTCTGCTTCTGTTGATAGACACTGTCAAACTGACCCCCAGAGAAGTAGGGACTAGCGGTCTCTCACTCCCTTCTGGATCTGTTGATTCCTTAGCCAGCTATGGAGCTCCCTACTCCCGTGAGGTGGCAGAAAATGGGCAACCGTTGTATCTTTTGATGCTCTTTGCAACCCTGGAGGCTGTGCTGCTTCTGTGCAGGAGAACTCTCTCTGAGCTGGGTGACTCTGAGTTAGGTGACTGCTCCTGGTCTCACGGCAGTGACAGGGCTGGGACAGGAACCTACATCTGTCCTGCCCAAGTCAGGGCTTTTCTGCTTGATGCTGTGGGCACTGAGTGCTTTGTACACCAGGGCCTTGGGGGGACATGTGTGTGTGTGGGCCCCCAAAGGAAAAGACTGGGGGCCAGGGCTTTGCATCTGGGTCCAGAGCATCCACTGGCCTGGCCCCGAGGACTCACTTACCAGAGGGGGCCTCACCTGTTCCTGCTTTGCTGCAAGGCCCTCAGGGACATGGGTAAGGTGGGGCTGGGGGGCAACTCAGGGTTCATCCCCTCTACAAGGCAGGGGCAGCTGTTTCCATCCCAGGGTGTGTGTGGAAGAGGCACACCCGTGACATTGCAGCCTGGCCGGTCCAGAGCTGACACCCCCTCCTTCCAAGCCCCACAGGCGTCCTCGTGACTGTGGGGGCTGCTGCTGAGAGGTTCGATTTGCATCCTGAGATCCAGCGGAAAATGGGTTTCCACCGCGTGTGTAGGAGGGTGAGCGTGGGCTGCCGCCTGCGTGGGTGTGCCTTCCTTTCCACCAAAGAAGAGTTTTAAACTCCTCCTTTGCAAATATGCTGGGGAAAAAAAATAGATGCTTGAAACTAGTCCAGGCTCCTGGATCTGCAGCTGCAGTGATGTCAGTTCTCGCCCCCCTGTTTAGCCACTCGACAAGCATTTATCTGCCGGGTGCTGTGGGCTGGGAAGCAGGGATTAATAACGGTAGTGACAACAGTTCCTTTTTTTTTTTTTAACTTTTGTTTGGCTGCACCACAGGGCTTGCAGGATCTTAGTTCCCCAGCTAGGGATGGAACCCCGGGCCCCCTGCAGGGTAAGCTCCGAGTCCTAACCACTGGACCACTAGGGAAGTCCCAGCTCCTGGTTGTCCCCCGTGGAATGGCTCTTGCTGGTGTCCTCACTGAGGAGTGAGGGAGCTGGGCACAGGGGTTGTCCCCCAGGACACCCAGCGGGGGCCAACAGGGGTGTCAGAGGAGAGCGAGAATGGCCAGCAGCACTGCCCAGGCGAAGACTGGAGGCCTGACGTGTCTGAGCACGCGCTCTTTAGTGTGGTGGGAGCCGGGTTAGGATTGGGGCGGCAGGGCTGAGGTGACCAGGAGGAGAAGCGGCTCCTGGTAGTGTCCCCCGAGGGGCCTGGGGAGCGATGGAGCAGGTGGAGGGGTCAGATCTGAGGCTGCTGCGTGGAGGTCAGACTGGAGGCCCCCAGCAGGAGACACGCCAGATGGGACGGGCCCAGCCCTCAGCCTCTGCTGGAGTGAGGGGGCCGCTGGGAGGGACCAGCTCTGGGGGGCTGCTGCAAGGCCCCTGCCCCCACTGTCCTCTCGCTCAGATCTAGAGCCCCAAGACCAGCCTAGGTCTGCTTGTTGATTCTCCTCCGTTAGTACCAGCCAGAACCATTGCACTGACTGGGGTAAGAAGGCTAAGGACTTGAATTTCTTCACTTCTTTCATTGATAGATACGGGGTTAAGTGGTGAGCATTTTCATCCACATACAGGGCTTAAATCGGTGCTTGACAATAGTTGATACCCAAACATCAGCCAGGATTATAAGACAGTTAGTGTTAGTTCTTTTTTAAGAAAACATTCTTTATTTGGCTGCACTGGGTCTTGTGGCATGTGGAATCTTTAGTCCCCTGACCAGGGAACCTGGGCCCCCTGCATTGGGGGTGCAGAGTCTTAGCCACTGGATCCCCAGGGAAGTCTCTAGTGCTGGCTCTTGCCCGGAAAAGGAACCCTATTAGCGTGGGACCATTATGCCTATTTAGCAGATGAGGAAACTGAGGGTCTTGCCCAAGATCTCACTGCAAGTGAGTGGTTGGTTAGGACGTCAGTTCAATATCCCCCCACCTGTTTTGGAGCATCAGGGCAGGGCTCAGATGATGATCAAGGGAAGAGGAGAGTCTGGTGTCTATCCCAGGCCAGCTCTGATCAGAGGTCCAGAAGGGTCTGGGGACTCACATGAAGGTGCAGAAGGGGCAGGCCCTGCCCCCGGACAGTTGAGTTCACTTGGGGAGGCACCACTCATGATGCTCAGCCACCTCAAAGCTGGTCACATGCAGTGCAGGCCTCATGCCTGAGCTGCCAGTCATCACTGTCCCAGGTCAGGCACCAGCCCCGTAGGACTCAGGGACCCTCATCCTTTGGTACCCAAGGTGCCCAAGGATTCTAGGCACGTCTACTGGGAACCGAAGGATATTGGGATAGTGGCTCAAGGTGAAGCTTGAGCCACGTGCCCAATGAAGTTCCCTGCTGCTGCTGCTGCTAAGTTGCTTCAGTCGTGTCCGACTCTGTGCGACCCCAGAGACGGCAGCCCACCAGGCTCCTCCGTCCCTGGGATTCTCCAGGCAAGAATACTGGAGTGGGTTGCCATTTCCTTCTCCAACGCATGAAACTGAAAAGTGAAAGTGAAGTTGCTCAGTTGTGCCCGACTCTGTGCGATCCCATGGACTGCAGCCTACCAGGCTCCTCCGTCCATGGGATGTTCCAGGCAAGAGTACTGGAGTGGGGTATGAAGTCCCCTGGCGACCCCTTACCAGCGGGGCAAGGGTGTCCATGGGAGCACAAGCCATCTCTGGGAAGAGAACAGCCCCATGCAAAGGGGCTTGGAGGGAGAGTGAGGGGCTAAGGGAGCAGAGACAGATGCAAATGAGGGCTGGGCCAGCTTTCCCTTGAAAATGGCCATTTGCATAGACACTCTGTGGCCTGGTGCCTGAGGGCAGCGAGAGCTCCTGGTCCTGAAATGCTGTTCCTGAAGTTCCTGAAATGCTGGCCTAACACGAGGTCAAGTTCACTGGGCTTAGAATCTGTTTAATGTTAAAACCTGTCTCCATTTATCTGGATCTTTTAAGTCCTTTAATGGAATTTGTATTTATCCATAAAGGCATTTTTTGGGGGGCCACCCCCCCTGCATTGCACAGTGTGCAGGATCCTAATTACCCAACCAGGGAATGGAACCCTAACCCCTGCAGTGGAAGCTGGGAGTCTCAACCACTGGATCGCCATGGAAGTTCTTGTCCATATAGATTTTAAGCACCCTTTCTTAGATTAAAAAAAACCTTATATTTCCTGATCAGAAACCTTATCTTTCCACAGTTGTATTTCCTGTCTACAGTATTTTCAGGTTGTCTTGTAGGAATGCTCTTGAGTTTTCTGTGTTGATCTAGCTTGTTAAGACTCATTTACAGGACTTCCCGGGCAGTCCAGTGGTTAACACTCATGGCCCAAAAAAGAAAGAAAGAAGAAGTTTGTTGTTATCATTCTTTAGTAAGTTGTGTCCAGCTCTTTGTGACCGCACGGACTGTAGCCCACCAAGCTTCTCTGTCCGTGGCATTTCCCAGGCAAGGCTGCTAGAGTGGGTTGCCATTTCTTCCTCCAGAGTGTCTTCCCCATCCAGGGATCAAACCTGAGTCTCCTGCATTGGCAGGCAGGTTGTTTACCACTGAGCCGCCAGGGAAGCCCCAAAGAAAAAGACTCATATACCATTTTCCCTATAAATCTAACTGAAGTCCACTCCCCTCCCCGACCATGGCATCAGTGCCCCTCCTTCCAGGGGCGTTGACCTGGGAGCAGGGTCTGTGACCCTGGTTCGGCATCCCCTAATCGTAAGGGGAGGAATAGTAGTCATCCCTGGCTACAGAAGTGGCTTCGAGCCGCACTCGTCATGTCGTCTACTCTTTTGGGTCACGTGGCAGGTGGCTCTAGACTCACTCCGTAGCTTTTAACTGGTAGACCCCAGAACGAATGGGCGAGGATTTAAGCACCCGGAGTGGCCCCTGCGCTGGGTGTCTGTGTTGCTAACAGCCTTTTGGGGGTCTTAGAGACGTCCCCGGGACCCTCCCTGTCTGTGTGTGCGGGCCTGCTGGTTGGCAGCAGGGTTGGGGTGGGGTCGCTGGCGGCGGGGGCAGCCTGCTTTTAACACTTTGGCTGCAGGTGCCCTCGGCAGGTGGCTGCGCCCTTCCCCTCACCCTGCCTTGGGTGCCAGGGGCCACCCTCCTGGCTCCACCCACCAGGCCTGACCCGACAGCGCCTTTCAGCCCGCGGGGGAAGGGGCTGTCCTGACAGGTGCGGGCGGCATCTGTCAGACTGGGGCTCTTTTGTGGCCCCTGTGGCTGTGTGTACACGTCAGCTCCCTCCAGCCCCAGCGCCCGCGACCTGCCTTTCACGTCGCGCTTTCATCTGGAACAGATGTAAAACTGTTTCTCTCCCAGGAAACTGAAGCAGCCCGCTCGCTCCCTTTGATGCAGACTCTGGCCATGTATTCTCTGTGGAACAATGCTGTCCTTATGCGATTTCTTTCTCAAAGGCCAGGGTGCCCCAGACACCCAGATACCTGTGTGCGCCATCAGATGACGTCATGTCCATCTCTGCGTGCAGCTTGGTTGCATTGTTGAGAATGACTTGTCTAGACTCGCCTGGCGGCACCTGGAGGACCCAGGAAACTTACCTGCCTGCCCACGAGCCCCTGCCCTGTCTGCGTTTCCTTTAGCGCTGAGAGCACGAGTGCGCTCTGGGTGTGGCTCTGCATCCCTGTGCTTGCGTACCTCTTAGCCGCAGTTAGGAATGAACATTGGTCCACCCTGGCCTGGGGAGCAGGAGGCCCGGGTGTAAACCAGGTGATTGTTGATACAATTAATTTTGGGGGGGGGGTGCCGCATCCATGGCATGTGGGATCTTAGTTCCCTGACCAGCAGTGGATCTGGTGCCCCCTGCCCTGGAAGCACAGAGTCCTAGCCACGGGACTCCAGGGAAGTCCCTACTCTTAATTATTATTGAAAGAATAGTGGATTGAGGTACAGAGGTCATAACAGTGCTGCTCCCCACCAGGCTGTGCATCGGGATGCCCCGATGGCCCAGAGGTTAGGAACCTGCCTTGCAGTGCAGGGGATGGAGGTTCATACCCTGGTCGGGGAACCAAGATTCCACATACCTTGGAGCAACTAAATGGGCACGTCTCAACTAGAGAGTCGGAGCACCGGAACGAGAGGTCCCACGTGATACACTGAGACCCAACACTGAGCCAAATAAATGGATCAATGTTTTCAAAACTGTTTTGACACTTAAAGGAGGTTCCTTCATCCCCCAGCAGCCTAGTGGGGGGGCTCCTGATCCCTTACCTATGAGAAAACTGTGACATCTCACAGCTCCTGATTGGAAGAGCTGGGATTTGAACTCGGGCCCTTTGGCTCCTCACTGTGTTCTGGAGCGAAGGCTGTTTGATACAGTGTGGGGTAAATTCTGGTGAGCACTGTCATAGGCCTAACCAGCTGTCACACATGATGATGTAAACAGAGCTGCCCAGTCTGTGTCTGCTCCCTTTCAACCCCCGGGTCAGACTGAGACCTCATTGACCGGAAGTGGGTTACAGGCCCACCACTAGCTTCAAGGCATGCCGGCGAAAGTGAGAACAGAAGTATTAGAACTGGTGAACACACGTCAGGGCCACCTCAGTGAAAGCTAGATTTATTAGCAAGGAGCCCGGGGAGTGGAGAGCTGAGACAGTCAAGTGAAGAAAGGAGGTTATAAAATACTGGGGAAGGAATGATCCCATTTTTTTTTTTTTTAAGGTTGTCATTGGTTATCTGTTTAATACATTTTGTTGTTCAGTCACTAAGTGGTGTTCAACTCTTTTCAACCCCATGGACTGCAGCACGCCAGGCTTCCTTGTCCTTCACCATCTCCCAGAGTTTGCTCAAACTCATGTCCATTGAGTCGGTGATGCCATCCAACCTTCTCATCCTCTGTCATCTCCTTCTCTTCCTGCCTTCAGTCTTTCCCAGCATCAGGGTCTTTTCCAATGAGTCAGTTCTTCGCATCAGGTGGCCAAAGGATTGGAGTCTCAGCCTCAGCATCAGTCCTTCCGTTGAATATTTAGGGTTGATTTCCTTTAGGATTGACTGGTTGATCTCCTTGCAGTCCAAGGGACTCTCAAGAGTCTGCTCCAGCACCACAGTCCAAAAGCATCAGTTCTTTGGCTCTCAGCCTTCTTTATGGTCCACCTCTCACATCATACATGACTACTGGAAAAACCACGGCTTTGATACATGCCAATCCCAATCTCCCAGTTCATCCAACCCCGCTCCAGGCGTGATCCCGGCTTTGAAAACGTGTGTGCTATGCTGTGCCTGTTTAAAAACTGACACTGTCTCTCTGGGAGTTGGCATTGGGAATGACTTTTCCTTGCTTAGCCTGTGATATGTGCCTCTTTCTGCTTAGGGGGAGTAGCAGTATGAAGCTGGCAGAACCCAAGGAATTGGCACTCTGGATGAAGCCCAGCCTTAGTCCACTATGACACCAGACATTTGGGATTTTTTGTTTGACTATAGGCCTCTTGGGGATAGCATCAGAGCCTTGCGTTTATAGTCCGATTTTCTCTTTTTGGGGGGGCCACACCGTATGACTTGCGGGATCTTAGTTCCCCGACCAAGAATTGAACCCGGGCCGCGGCTGTGAAAGTGTCAAGTCCTAACCACTGGAGCGCCAGGGAAGAAGTCCCTGATTCTCTTTTCACAAAGGAAGAAGGCAAGACCCCTTATAAATCTTCTCCAAATCCCTGAGAGATGGATGAGAAAGAACAGAGAGGCATGGTGACCCTCCCAGAGGCACACAGCAGAATTCATGCCAGGGGAAGCCGGGGTAGAGGTAAGTGCTAGTAAATGATACTCCAGATCGCACACTTCTGAGCATCCGGTCCTTGTCTTTTTCTTCCAGAGAAGAAATGTATCAAGCAAGACCCCTCTCTAGGAACCTCTTTTTGTACACCTTCCTACAAAACCATGGCCCAGGCTTCCTGGACGACCAAGACTCAGGGCTTCCCGGTGTGACCAGTATCTTGGAGTTCCACCCCATCTCCCCCTACAGGTAGGGGTAACCTTGGGCCCGGCCCACCCTCATTCCTGGTCAATGACTGTGGCAGGTGGTTAGCAGAGCCCTCTGCGTTCTCCAGGCAGGGCTGCAGCGTGGAAATTCCCCGGGCGTGGTCACGGAGGCAAGTGCCCTGGGCGGAGCTGCTCACAGAGGAACCCCTCCAAGCACCCAGCATAGTCAGTTCCAGGACCGCCCTGCGGTGCTGGCCATCAGAATGACTCAAGCTCGTGGCCTTGACGGAGTGCCTCCTGGCCCTTCTGACCACAGTCATATCAAGGTCTCATAAGAGATGGATTTGGTTTTAGAGAACCAGAAGGAGGCGGTTTCAGATGCAGTTCCCAACCCTGGCGATCAAGGCAGGGAAGGGGAGACTGTCCCAGCATCAGCGCCAGGCTTGTAGAGGCTTCCCTCCCACTTCAGGCCTTGGAAAACTCTTAGCCATTAGGCCTTGGGCTTGGGCTTGGGGCTGGTCGGAATCTTAGGGACGGAGGGACTTGGAAACCTGCCCCCTTCCCCTCCGTGTAAATGGAGTTGGGGGCAGTGTCGTCCTGACTTTAGCCTGCCACCTGATTGCCAGCCAGCCCTCCTTAGTGTCACCATCCCCCCCTCCTCTTCTCCCCACACCTCCCCGCCCAGACTGGGCAGGTGGCCGGGGCTAGGCTGGGAGGGACTTGGAGTCCGGGGAATTTCCAGCCAAGTCACCGGGTTGGAATGTGGGCAGCCCCCTGGGAGCAAGGCTGAAGCCGGCCCAGGTGCCCAGGGTGTGAATGTGAGCATCTCCGTTTCCATCAGGGAGTCAGTGGTGGGGGAGGGCCAGGTAGCCCCTCCTTTCTCAGAAGGGGCA
>NW_011494756.1:1217784-1232311 GCF_000754665.1 Bison bison bison | reverse complement strand
AGGGGCAGTGACATCAGAGGTTTTCAGAGGTTTGGGATTAGGGACTGGGAAACACGTCCCAGGGTACCTCCCTGGACTCTCCGGGGCGCTCGGATTACCTTGGAGGGGAAGGGAGGCTAACTGTTGTCACACGCATTGAGTATCTCCCTGCCCTCCCACAAGACGGGGGTGGGGGCAGGCTCCACTGGGGCAGCCCCCTCCCCAGGGTCCAGCACCTGTGCTCCAGGGACCTCCCCTGGGGATGGCACCTCACTGGCTTCTTCTGAAGCAAAGTAGGAGCCAGAGGAGGGGGCGTGCGAGGGTTCCCTGCCCCCACCTTGGTGGATCTGGGAGTGGATCTGGGGGCCTGGGGGCGTGGGGTCACCAGCCCAACCACCCCAGGTCCCTTTCCTTGCCTCCCCGCAGTGACAGTCCACACTACCTGGCCATGCAGCTGGCCTCCATTGCCGATGAGATGGAGCTGAGGTTGCTGCTGCCCCAGTTCGTTGAGCCCTTCTGGATGACCATGTACAGGTGACAAGCCCCACTGGGCCGAGGACGCCCGTAGACCAGGGCTGGCCCCCCGCAGCTCCACTCCCGGTTGGGGGGCAGCCCGGAGCCCAGAGCCACCTAGTCCCTGGAGCTGTCCTGGGCCGCAGACCCCAGTGCCCTCCTCTCCCCGCTATCCTCAAGCCAAGATAGCCCCTTTCCAGAAGAGTCTTGACTGAAGACGACAGGAAGTGCTCAGGGAGCCGGGATGGAGCTCCGTGCCCAGCGTTATGGGCAGAGCCTTCTGCATGGGGGTGGGGGTCCTTGCAGGAGGACTCAGCTGCCAGCATTTGCCAGCTTCCCTCCAGGTTCTCAGAACCTCGTAGACTTGCCCGGGTGAGACCAGAGACAGCCTTGACTACCGAAGACCAGGATGCAAGCTGGCAGGGTGTCTTGGTGTCCAGGGAAGCAGCCTGCCTTAGAGGGGCCCGGGTTTCTCTCGGAACACGACTCCTCTCGCACCGGCCTCTGGGAGCCCATGAGCGGTGGGGCGTCGCCCAGCTCCCAGGACGCAAGTCCAGATCCCCACCGGGGTGAATTTAGAACCAGAGGGCTGGGTGACAGTCGGTGGGAGGGGATAGGCCCTCTCCTCCCCAGTGGTCCCCTGTGGGCCACCTCTTGCCCCTGTTCCTGTGTAACGGCCCTGCCCCCTTTTCTGTCTTGCAGCTTGTTTTTCCCCTACAGCCACGTAGGGCTCAGGGATGTTCTGAGAAGCTTTATGGCTGCTTTCACCAACCTTAGGGAGAACCGAAGGCTCTGGAGCTTCCTGACTCTCAGGGACCGGGTAAGCGAGCCTTGAACTCCTGACCTTGATTTCCATCCAGTGAGTGGTGACTGCTCTGGAGCGGCTGCTTGGGGCTCACCCTCTCTGGATGTCACTCCCGACTGTCTCGTCTGGCCTGCTCCCCACATCTTCTGCCACTGCCTGGTCCCCAGGGGCCTCTGGGTTTGAGGCTGTGGCTCATGGGCTGGATGCACGCATCTGCTTCCTCATCTGGGCTGTGTTTTTCCCCCTCTGCCAGGAATTGCCTTCATCAGGCAGACCGGCTGCTCACAGTTGCCTCTTGTCCCGGCGAGCAGCTTTCCGGAGCCCTCCCCTTCCCTCCCCATCAGTGCCCCAGTCCATTCTGTCAATATCACACGGGTTTTCCTGGCAGACCAGCAGCCCTCAGTGGGCCGGCCTCCTCTCCTGCCGCCTCCTCAGGGCCATGGTCCTCTCCTGCCCCTCCCGTGTTTCCCATCTTTCCGGTCACCCCGTCCCAGACCCCCCCAGTTCCTCCTGCAGCCCCCACGTTACCCGACGACTCCCCACACCACCCCATTCCCACCCTTGCCTGGCTGGCTCCCCGTGTCCCCAGGGCAGGGGGTTGAACGGGCGGGCCTCCTGCCAACTGGAGGTCCTCACCTGTCGCCACCTTCATCCCACAGGTGTCGCCCAGCCTGTGGCCCGAGCTGGCGCTGTCCCTGCTGGTGGTGGCGATGCTCAGCTGGGGGTGCCGCCCCCACTGACCGAACTGCTGGTCAGTGTGGGGGTGGGGCTGGCCCCTCCCTCTCGACCACCACCCTGGCGGTGGCCCTGTTTTGGTGGTGTTCTTTTAACTGTTTTCTGATGATGATTTTTTTTTTTTTAATTTAAACTCTGAGTGCTGGGACACTGAGGTTCATACTATTTTTTTCCTTTTTTTTTTTTTGTAAGAGAAATGAATTTATTATACCTCTGGGGTTGTTACTGGTTAATGACCTGCTCTCCCGGCGCCAGCCTGCTCTGCGGTGGCCTGTCCTGGGACAGAGCCTCCCTCTCACGGGTTGGTCGAACAGGGGGCGGCGGGGGGAGTGCTGGTCACACCCCCGTGTCTGGGATGCCCGTGGCACAGAGAATCTGCTGGAATAGATTTCTGCGGGGCGAGGAGAGCTCAATAAAATGTTGGTTTCCAGCCAGTCTCTGGTCCTCTCTGGGGGTCGGTGGGCTGCATCCTGCCGGAGGGGTGTGGGGAAGGCAGGGCGTGCCCGGGTCACCAGGGCACCTGCGGTCCCACCCGGCTCCCAGCTCCTTCCTGCACCTTCCACGGCTGGCGTGCTGTTTGGCCTGCACGAGCTGGATCACTCCCTCATCACGTCTCGGTGCTTGAAGCCTGCTGTTCGGGATACCTTCCTCTGGGCTGTCAGTGCCTCTTACAATTGGGCCATCTGCCCTCCTTGTGTCCGCTCATCCAGGGCTACCTGCTGGGGATCGTCATGTCCACGGGGTGCAGAGAAGCTGCTGGGCAGGGGCGCCGGGGCAGGAAGCCAGGCTCCCACCCTGCGGGCTCAGCCCACCCCAGACCTGACCCAGGGCAGCTTCTAAACCCTGAGAGGGGGCCCTCTTTCCTCTGGTGCTGTCTCTCCACACCACCTCGTGCCAGCCCTGGGCTGGGGTGAGCCACCTTCCAGCTCCCCCACCCCCGTTCCATTCCCCGGCCCTCAGCATCTTTTGCAGTCTCATCCTCCACCCCCGCCAGGACTCAGGGATGGTGAGTCTTTGCTGACCCCCACTCCGCCCTGGAGCTGACCCAGCAGGTGCAGCTACCCCCTGCCTTCCAGCAGGCTGGTCAGACCCTGCCCCCTCCATTCTGCCCGCACCCCTGCACACCTTCCAACCCTCATTCCTGAAGGGACCGCCACGCCCCCAGGCCTTATGCTGCAGCTCCCCAGGGTCTGGCCCTCCACGGCTTTGAGGCCTGACTTCACTCCCTTTCCTGTGAGGTGTCACCATGTCAGGCCCCGAGAACCTCATGGTGGGGCTGGGGAGTGGAGCCCAGAATCTCCCAGTTCCCAGGCAATGGCTGGGATGCCCCATCTGTGCAGCTGGCTTTGTCTGGAGAGCTCACTCTCCATCTCAGACTGGTACCAAATTCCCACCAAGCTTGTAGACCCGGGAGTGACCAGAGGGCTCAACCTGTGTGATCTACTGACTCCAAGGCCCAGGGACCCACTGTAGAATGGCTAAGGATGTGGCAAGGCCAAATCCAGAGGTGCTTCTTCCAGGAAGTCCTCCTGGCTTGCTCCATCTTGAGCTCTCAGGACAAACTGCCCATCCAGCTGTGTAACCCACGTGGATGCCCATGGCTTTCCAAGGAGTTTGGGGCTCCTCAGAGGAGAGAGGAGCCGGAAACATCGTATGGAGCCTCTGGATGTGGCTGATGCTAGATGGGGTGTGACTTTTCCCTGCGCGAATTCAGGGATACTGTTTGCCAGGGTCATCCTGTCCTGGGGTTTGCAACACTTTCCACCCGTGGCACCAGGAGCCCCCACTGTACTACATCAACCGCTGGTGTAGGTTCTGGGGATGTAAAGAAGGCACGGGTCCCTGGCTCAGATTTCACAGTCTCTTTACGGAAGAAAAAGAAGCACAACCATCAGCTAAGAGTATTGTCCGGTGTGTGCTGAGGGCACCAGGGGACTGAGAAAACGCCGGGGCCTGCAGAGGGTGAGACGCGTCCTCTCCAAGGAGGGGCTGGGGGAGCTGGACTGCAGTACAAAGGCCCTGGGGCGGGGACAGGCCGGGGCGCGGAGGCAGACGGGCCAGCGTCGGCCCCACTGTGTCTCCTGGTTCACACCAGCCCAGGCGTGCCTGCCGCAGCTCTAGCTCCTACGTGGCACTTGACCTTCTGAGCTGATGCAGATCCAGCTGTGGAGGGCCAGCACGTCACTCCTGTCCACCTGGACAAGCCCCCCTGATGGGGGAACCTGAGGCTCAGCGGCAGGGGACTTGACCGAGGTGGCCCAGACTTCCATCACCTCAGGATCCTCCAATCCAGTCAGATTGGGATCCAGAGTGAAATCCGTTCTGGCTGCTCCACGTGCCAGAGCTGAAACTGGTCTCAATCTTGAGTCCACAGCAACATCAGAGATGACTCTCCAGTGTCCAAAAGGGAGAGCCAGAGGCTTGTCCCAGTCAGGCAGAGGGCAGGGGTGACATGTGGTCACCCACTGGCCACATGACTCCTCGGGAATTTCCACACACCACCTCCCACCCCCCATTTCCTGCGGCAGGTCTCTGGCAGGCCCCAGGGCACCGCTGCGCACACAGTGCACACGCAGACCACCGAGGGCATGGTGCCCCTTCCCAGGCAGATCCGGGGAGTCAGGTGGCTGCAAAGAGAAGCACTCCAAGCTTCTCCACTGACGTGGGGTCCAGAGAGGTGGTGGCAGGTGTGAGTCCCACCTCAGGGTGAGCGAGAGCCCTCAGACCAAGGACAGTGCTGGCATCGTCCCCATGGGGGCAGGAGCTGGCCAAGGTCCTGCTGAGAAACAGGATGCAGGACCCACCGTGGTCCTGGGCCCTCACCCCAGAACAACTCCTGTAGCTCCCCGCACAATCTGCCATCTCTGCAGGATTCAATTGGAGGTTTGGGGGGTGGGCAGGGAGAGGGCCCACCCACCCCCAACCTAGGGCTCCTGGAGTAGGGGTGGAGCCCAGCCCACTGCGCCTGTGATGGGGGAAATGGGCCCGGAGGCAGGGGACTTGACAGAGGTGGCCCAGACTTCCATCACCCCAGGATCCTCCAATCCAATCAGACTGACATCCAGAGTGAAACCTGCTCTGGCTGCTCCACATGGCAGTTTCCACAGGAGCAGAGGATCTGAAACCGGTCTCAATCTTGTGTCCACAGCAACACCAGAAATAATTCTCCAGTGTCCAAAAGGGAGAGCCAGAGGCTTGTCCCTGTCAGGCAGAGGGCAGGGGTGACGTGGTCACCCACTGGCCACATGACTCCTACTGGGCGGCCCCTGAGACAGACAGTTGCGCCCAGAGGAGCAGTGAGGCCTGCAGCCTGGATGGCCCACCCTCCACCACCCACCTGTGGGGCTGTGCTCCTCAGAGCTGCCCGAGGCACAGCCAGATGCCTGCGCCTGGACTGGTCTGTGGAGACAGCATGGTCTCCCAGGCTGCCTGTTACTGAAAGCTGTCAGCCAAGGGGGTTCCAGCAGACTCAGCAATTGTTTACAAAGTAACGAGGGCTTCCCTGGGGGCTCAGTGGGAAAGAATCTGCCTGCCAGTGCAGGAGATGGGTTCCATCTCTGCTCCAGGAAGATCCCACGTGCCCCAACTCCTGAGCCCACGCCCTGTATCTTAGAGCCTGAGCTCCCCAACGAGAGAAACCCCCGCAGTGAGAAGCCCGCACACCGCAACTAGAGAAAGCCTGGGCAGCAGGAAGACCCAGCACAGCCAAAAATAAAATACATAAAACACAAACTTAACATTTAAGTACTTTGTGAAGATTCGAAATTCTCTAACCAAACAAAGGAGATCCAACCAGTCCATCCTAAGGGAAATCAGTCCTGAATGTTCATTGGAAGGACTGATGCTGAAGCTGAAACTCCAATCCTTTGGTCACCTGATGTGAAGAACTGATTCTTTGGAAAAGACCCTGATGCTGGCAAAGATTGAAGGCAGGAGGAGAAGGGGACGGCAGAGGATGAGATGGTTGGATGGCGTCACTGACTCAATGGGCATGAGTTTGAGTCAACTCCGGGAATTGGTGATGGACAGGGAAGCCTGTTGTGCTGCAGTTCATGGGGTCGCAAAGAGTCAGACACGACTGAGCGGCCGAACTGAACTGAATAAAACAAAGTTTGAAGACATAGTTCTTCATTGTGCTCCAAAGAGCATGCAAACCTAGGCCCCAGTGAAACGAGGGTCTGCGGCAGGGATTCTCAGCCGTGGGAGGGCTGTGGGCTGAGGACACAGGTGGGCGTGTCTGGAGTCACAATCCCCAGAAATGCGACTGCCATGGAATCGCTAGGGGCCAGGACAGCGGCCCACGAGCACGCGACTGTCCCACACAGTGAAGACTGGTTCTGCTCAAGGGCCAACGGCACTCTAGTTGAGAAACAGAACTAAAAATGAGAGACCCTTCGGAGCCTGGGGTTCGCAGATACAAAGTACTACACGTAAAACAGATAAACCACAAGACCATACTGTGCAGCACAAGGAGCAATGCTCAGTGATCCTGCGGTTAAACCATATGGAGAGAAATACGAAAAAGGATGTATATATTAATGTATGTAACTGAATCACTTTGCTGTACACCAGAAATTAATTCAACGTAGATTAACTAGACTTCAATTACTTAAAAAGAGACACCCTACCCAGGGTTTGACATATGCCTACAAGATGGTGAAGTTTAAAGACGAGCTCAGACACTTCATCCCCAGTGAGATTTTCCCAGTATCACTGTGTAATGAAAAAACCACCCCAGAAGGTGAGAACTGATCCCATTTAATACTGAATTAGGAGCGGGGCCCTGTGCCATGCTCTGGTGTGGTGCAGGTTGAGGATAAGCTCGGTGGGCGGCCCGAGCTGGACTCGGCCCTGGGCACACAGCAGGCACTCGGTGACTGTGGTCAGAAGGGGTGACACGGGAGTGGGGGAGGACGCAGGGCCGCCCTCCCCACGCGCTCCTGCCTTGCTAAAGGGCCTTTTTCCCCACCAAGGCAGAGGCCACTTGCTCCCTGGCATACAGTAGGCACTCGATGCTTTCTGCTGGGTAAGTAAACATACGGGGCACCATCTCCCAACTGCTGAGTGATGGGGACCGAATGGCTGCCAAAGCCCGCTGGGTCCTAAAGCCCTTTGGATTCAGGGGCAAAGGAGCTAAGGTTTTGGCTGCATCGTATCCAGAGGAGGCTGGGCCAGCAGAGTGAGTTTGGCGCTGGCCTCAAGCCATGGCCCACGGCGCCCACACGGCAGCAGGCCAGGCTTTCCGGGGCCTCAGAACACTCCTGCCTACGGAGCAGCCACCTGAGCCCTGGGGAGGCGACGTGAGCTGCCCAGGAGGCGGGGGTGGAACCCACAGGTCTTCACAGAATCAGCACAGCTGCAGCTCCCCAGCACTCAGACATGCTGGGGAGAGACGGACACCGGCATGTGAAGAAACACTCGTTTCTAGTGCTTTCCACAGGGCATTCAAAGCACACTACCCTCCTGCTCACGTGGAGGCAGCGGCCTGACAGGAAGGCCAGGCTGGGCTCAGCCCCCTGGAGCCCGAGTCCTCCTCGGCCGTGGCCCGTCCACACCAGGGCCCGCAAGAGGCCCTACAGGGGCTCCTCTGGGTCCTCGCCGGCCTCCAGCACCTCCACGTGGCTGTAGGACCTCCAGGCCTGCAGGTTACAGCTCCTCAGGATGGCGCCCAGCTGCTTCCCAGGCCCCACCTCGAATGTCTGGGGGAACGCGGTGCCCTTCCTCCTCTCGTATATGGCGTGCATCGTCTGCTCCCACTTCACCGGCGAGACCACTTGCTGCGCCAGCAGCTTCTGGATGTGTTTGGGATGCATGTATCTGTTCCCATCGACGTTCGAGTGCACGGACACCAGGGGCTTCTTGACATCAATCGCCTTTAACACTTGCACCAGGGGCTCCACGGCGGGCTCCATGAGGCGGGTGTGGAACCCACCGCTAACCGGCAACATCTTGGTGCGTCTGAAGTGATACTTAGAGGAATTCTTCTGGAGAAACTGCAGAGCCTGGAAGAAAAAAAGGAGGTTTAAGCCAGCGAATCTCAGGGGAAGAAACACCGCGAGGGGGGTCACCTCTGACTGATGCCGTCAGTCCTCCGTAGAGAATATGCGTCTCTCTACATTTCACCCCGCACAGTTGCAAAGTCGGTGTCCCGGAAGCCCTTCTGGCCATTCGCACGCCCCACCTCGGCAGGTGACCACCCTATGCCTGAAAGAGAGCCAAGGCCAGGAAACGTGGTCCTGTCCCAGCTCCGTCACCCAGCTCGGTGGCCCTGGGCAAGTCCTTGAATTTCTTTTATTCCATCCGTGAAATGAGCACAATTTCATCTACTTCATAAGGCTGCTGGGAAATAACCAGACAGGAGTTATGAAGGGATCTGATACACGACAAAGCGCTATCTAATCCTGCTACTCCTCGTAACTGTTTAAGCTTGTTTCCTTGTTACTCCGTAAACTTCAAGATGACAATTCAGGAGGCTCCAAGTCTCATCTCACAATCCAGGGTCTGAAAGCTCTCATTTGGTGTTTCTCTACAGAAGACCAAAGCTCTCCTTCCCTGCAGCCCGAAGCCACTCCCTGAAGGCTCCTCCGTCCAGAGGGGCCTCTGGGACTAACAGGCCCAGACTCAGCACCACAACATACTTGGCAAATCTCTTTGAAATGGTGTATATTCTTAAGATATCCTGTGCCCTCAGGACACAGCCCAAGGCCTACAACCCTGACAGCCCTTCCCTGGGATCTAGCAAAGGGCTTCCTAGGCACTAACCCGTCTGCTGTGTCCCTCCAACCTGATGCCACCCATGGCCTGCTCAGAAGCTGGGCCAGCTGCTCCTGAAGACTCAAGGAAAGTCACAGTAGCTGAGTGACCTTGGGAAATTTTGCTTTACTTCTCTCTGCCTCAGTTTCCTCAACTGTAAGAAAGGGGATAACAACAGTAGTTATCTCAGGACTATGGTAAGAACTATGCCTGGTATACAAGCTCTACAGAAGGGTTAGCAATCACCACCTTCTTACCAAGCCCTGGGATTGGTAACATGAAAAAATATAGCAGGGTAGCTCTCTGTGCCCCCAGAGGGTAGGAAGGGTTAATAGTTAATGTTTTCAGTTGGATGGTGCTCGTCCGGCCCGCTCCGAGGGCCCTGCCCTGCAGGAGTGCAGCCTCTGGCTCATCAGAGGTCACCAGCCTGTGCCCTGAGCCTGTCTATTCCACATCAAGGTCACTTAGCTGTCTGAGCCCTGGAGCAAAGCCACGTGGAGCAGAGCCTGGCACAGCGAGCCATCATGGAGGGTGGCCCACGCATGTGGGCGGCACGGCGGGGTCTGGCCCTCACTGCAGCAGAGGCCGGCCTGCCCTGGAGCTCCCAAGACCACTCTCCGTCTGTCTCCACCACCCTGAGGGACGTGCCTTCGGTGCCTCCCCACAGAGGCCTCTTGGACTGCACAGCCCAAGCCCTTCCCCCCTTGCCTGCAGCTGTCTGATCACCGGCCTCTGGAGACAGCTACTCAGTGGCACTTCCTGCATCACTGCTGGGTCTAAGCCTTTCCAGGGGAAGTCTCTGGACTCACCCCACTTGAGTTGTAGCAGGAGTCAAGGCCACAGTCCCAGGGTCCAGAGGGTCCTGTGGCTGGTGCTCAGCCCAGGCCCGGGTCTAGCAGAGGACAAGCTGTTCCACATCCACCGTTGGGAAGGGCTCCGCTGCCCAGGTGACCTGCCCACACCTGAGCTCTTTGCCACAGCACTTCCCGCGGCACCAAAAGGCTGAACCTGGGGAGTCCGGAAGTCGCCACCTGGACTGATGCCCGCCCACCTGTCTGGGAGCCCGAGAGGGAAACGCCTGCCCCTCCTGGCCCATGCCGGGCTTTCTTCCAAGGCTACCCATGGGAATGAACAGCCAGCTCCGTGATGAGCTTGGGGCCACTGCAGCTGGTCTTCCCGTCATCTCAGAACGGCCCCAGGAGGAACCCGCTGGCTCTCCCCGGTTCAGAGGAGATATAGAAGGACCCCTGTACACCGACCGGCAAGGCCTTACTGAGGGGAGGAGCCCAGGGCGGTCGAGAGGAGAACGGACGTGAGCCCTCCTCCCGCCTCCACCATCACGGGCGCTCTGCCTCAGCTTCCTGCAGCTGAGCCGCCCTGCTCAGAGCATAGGACTGACTGCGAGGACTGGATGGCTGAGCGAGGACGGGGCACCATCGGCCTGACTTCTGCACCCCTCAGGCCCCAGCCAGGCACACAGCACAGAGCCGCCCCTACTGCTCGGGGCGCCTCTCGGCCTGGGGCGCCCCTGCTCTTGGCAACCCCATCCTCTGTGCAGTGCCTCCTGGGCCGCCTCCTTGGCCCATCTGGTAGCCAGCCTGACCCCTACGGTGTCCCGAAACCTGGAGTCTTCTGTTCACAGCGGCCTTCCTTTGACAGCAGGAACCCTGGCTGATCCCTCTGTGTGTCCTCTGCCCGAGAAAGGATGTTGGCAGTGAGTGGAGGATGGACAGAGGAAAGTGTGCAAAAACAGACACCTCAGGAAAAGTAGAGCAACCCAGCAGGAGGCAGCTGCTCCTCTGAGGAAGCGAGGGGACGGGAGGCCGCGAGGAGGCCAGAGCGTATCACAGGGAGGCCCTGGAGATGACCTGGTTCAGCCCCTTTACCTTCCACGTGGGCTGGGGATTTGCCCGGGGTCCTGTCGTCCCTCATCATGGGAGCACGTGGCGGAGTGGGGACAGTACCCAGCCTCCCTCTGGAGTGCTCGCCCCACCACAGACACGCTGGCCCTCAAACACTTCCCAAGACCAGGGCTGAGCAGAGCACCTGTTAGGCTCGGTGGGCTCCCAGGTGTGCAGTCAGTCCCACCTTCTGCACTGGACTGGGTTCTAGGAAGGCTGCTCCCGCCAACACCAACCTCCAGGTGTCCTGAGATCACCCTGCAGTCAGGAAAGAGGTAGTTGGACACCTCGCACACGGGGTTCTCTATGCCCCGAGTCTTGCAGTGTTCCTGGGCTTCCAGACAGGCGACGGTGAACTTGGACTGACGCTGGCCGAGGACGGACAACATGCCACTGGGCACGGCTTCCGAGGCTTCCTGCATGGCCTCAGCTCGAATTTTCACTGCATACAGACCTATGCGGAGAGAAGTGCATTTGGAAAAATCAGGGCACATGATCGAGAAGGGAAGCCCAGAGCTGAGAAACAAAGCACAAATTCCACAAACACTGGAGACACTGGTACTGGTATCCATCACCAGTCCACAAGCTGCCGCTCTAAGGATCTGAACTGCACAGAGATGGTCCCCCAATCATCAGAGAGCAAGGCACAGTCCCTGGCACAGTACAATGAACCCACGGAGCTTCCTGCCTTAGAGCTGGCTGGTGCAGGATGGGGATTCTTAACCAGGGTGATTTTACCCCCAGGGCAGTATCTGGAAACAGCTTTTGATCATCAGGGGGGTGGCGGGTGCTACTGGCATCTGGTGGGCACAGGCCAGGGATGCTATTCAACAGCCTACAATAAACAGCCCCCCAAGTAAGAATCATCTGGTCCAAAACGTAATAGTGCTGTTGAGAAACCCTGGCACAGAGTGGAAAGGAAGAGACTTTGAGCTGCATCACTTAAGGGAAGTCATGACCTCCTTCCAGGTCAAATTTTTAGCTAGTACAATGAAGATAATAATTATAGCCTGCCTGAACTGTGTGAAAACTGAGAACTACAAATTATTTCAGAGAAACGGTGCTGAGCAAGGAAAATAATTAAGAACCTCTAGATGCCTGGAATGATGTACAAACAAGCATCTGAATTTTAATAACATAATTGTTGTAAATCAAGCATGACTGCCTTCACTGGAGAGCTGGATGCTGGCAAGACAGATGAGCTGGAGAGCAGGGCTCCCAGCTCAGTGCGGCGCCAGTGTGAAGTGGGAGGACGGGGCTGTGTGCCCGGGAGGCAGCTGCCGTGGTCGTGATGCAAGAACGGACTGAACACGGTTCACAACAGCCAGGACACGGAGACAGTCTCAGTGTCCACAGGGGAGTGGGTCAAGAAGGCGTGCGCATATATACGAGGGAATACCACTCAGCCGTGAAAAACAGTGAACACAAAGCCGTCTGCAGCGGCACGGACGGACCTAGAGATTATCACGCCAAGTGAAGTGAGTCAGACAGACAGATACCATACGATACCAGT
The DNA here is from genome assembly GCF_000754665.1 of Bison bison bison. NCBI lineage: Eukaryota > Metazoa > Chordata > Mammalia > Artiodactyla > Bovidae > Bison > Bison bison. The sequence goes on along the minus strand of NW_011494756.1, from coordinate 1,220,112 downwards.
TACACGTGGAACCTCAAGTACGACACGGGGGCCTTCTCTGCTGACCCAGTGGATAGGCACTCGCCTTCCAGTGCCGGGGACGCGGGTCTGAGCCCTGGTAGGGGAACTAGGATTCCACATGCCGAGGGGCGACTAAGCCACAACTAGAGAGAAGGCCATGCGCTATAACAAAGAGCCGACACAGCCAAAAATAAATAAAATATGAAAACAACAACTAAAAAAACCCCCAACACCAATAACATGCCTCAGGTACGGACTCAGATACACAGCAGACTACTTGTGGTTGCCAAGGGGGAGGAGAGGTGGGGGAGCAGGTGATTGGGTGTTTGGGATTAGCAGACGCCAACTATTATGCACGAGGATATATACTCAATATCCTGTGATAAGCCATAATGTAGATGAAGATGCAAAGGTACATATGTGTAACGGAATCACTTCACTCAGGGGCAGAAATGGACACAACGTTGTAAGTTCACTATACATCAGTAAAACGTGAAGAAAAAAGACTGGGCTGGATTCAGGCTACTGGACAGCATCGCCCTGGCCCTGGGCCTGCTCCCTGGCGAGGAGGAGATGACCAGACCAAGAAGCAGGTAAGGGACGAGTCCAGGTTTGACGGGACGACAGGGTCAGAGGAACAAACCCTGCGCCCTTTCTCTCAACACACCTCCCCTCACCCAGCACCAGGTCCGTCTGTGCTGGAGCTTCAGCCCCTTACACGAGCAGAACTATGGAGCAAACACGTTAAGAGCCTGTGTTAGGAGGCAGGAGAGAGCACACAGCAATGTGGAGACCCTCCTGAGCAGGCATTAAATAACAACGGCAAATTGTCAACCGAAAAAACACATCAATAATTCTGCAAATTATGTATACGTTAAACTATATTTCTATAAAATATCTTTATTAGGATGTAGAAATATGAGAAATTTTTTCACTTTCTTGACCAGGATTTCTTTCTATAATGCTTTTTAAAAAAAGAGGTGAAATTCACACAAAATATAACGCATTTTAAGTGCATAAACGCAGCGATATTTGTTGTGTTCAGAACGTACAGGACTTTCCTGCTGCTCTAGCGGTTAAGAATCCACCAGCAAATGCTGGGACACAGGTTCAACCCCTGGTCTGGGAAGATTCCACTTGCTGTCAGGCAGCTAGGCTTGTACGCAACGACTACTGAGCCCGTGCTCTAGAGCCGGTGCTCTGCCCCGTGAGACGCCTGTGCGCCCCATCTAGAGAGAAGCCCCTGCTTGCCATACCTGGGGAGAAGCCTGCGGGCAGCAACAAAGACCTGGCACGGCCAAAAAAACCCTTTCCATCAGCCCACAAAACACCCCAAACCTAGAGCAATCACTCTCCATTTCTCCCTCCCTCCACCCCCAGTAACCTCTAATCAGCTGTCTCTATGAGTGTACGTATTCCGGACATTTCACAGAAAAATAAGTGAGCTTCGTGTCTGGCTTCTGTCACCTAGCATGCTTCTGATGTTCATCCATGCTGCCACGTCAGTATTTTATTTCTTTTTATGGCTGAATAATAATCCACTGGGTCGAGCTACCACAATTTGTTTATCCACTCATCTGATTATGGACCTTTGGATCATTTCTACCTTTTGGAAATGAATGTGAACACCGCTGTTGCACACATCTGTGTGCAAGTGTTCCAGTGTGGACATGTGCTTTCCTCTCTTAGGTACAGGCCTGTGAGCAGGGCGACCGGGTCACACGGCAACTCCATGTTTAACCTGAGGACCCACCAAACTGTTTCCACAACGGCGGCGCCGCTTTATCTTTCATCAGGGTGTGGAGAAGGAAACGGCACCCACTCCAGTGTTCCTGCCTGGAGAATCTCAGGGACGGGGGAGCCTGGTGGGCTTCCCTCTACGGGGTCACACAGAGTCGGACACGACTGACACGACTTAGCAGCAGCAGCAGCAGTGAGGTTCCTACATACTTGCCAACACTTACTATTTTCCTCTTGTGTTTTAAATTAAAGCCATCCTGGTGGGCATGAAGTGGTACCTCACTGTGCTTTTGATTTGTATTTCCCTAATGGTTGGTGGTCTGGTATTCCCATCTCTTTAAGAATTTTCCACAGTTTGTGGTGATCCACACAGTCAAAGGCTTTGGTATAGTTAATAAAACAGAAATAGTTGTTTTTCTGGAACTCTCTCGCTTTTTCAATGATCCAACGGATGTTGGCAATTTGATGTCTGGTTCCTCTGCCTTTTCTAAGTCCAGCTTGAGCATCTGGAAATTCATGGTTCATGTACTGTTGAAGCCTGGCATGAAGAATTTTAAGCATTACTTTACTAGCATGTGAGATGAGTGC
>NW_011494756.1:1217223-1217684 GCF_000754665.1 Bison bison bison | reverse complement strand
TGGGCCCTCGGGAGGGCCCTGCCAAACCGAAGTCGGACGCCACGAGCCCGACAGGAGGGAGCCCCAGGACTCACCGCGGGCTGCAGGTGATGTAGTTTCTCCACGGCGGCCAGCGAAGCCACGAAGACGGCGGGCTGGCAGTGCACGGTGCGGTCCAGGGCCTCCTGCGGCCCGCGCAAGCTCAGCTCCAGCAGGTCGTAGCCGAGCACGCGGCGGGCGGCGTCGTAAAGCTTGCGGACGCGCGGGTAGCGGAGCAGCCCGCGGCCCATGCCCACTACCTGGCTGCCCTGGCGGGGAAAGCAGCACCGAGCACTGGCCCGGCTCCCGACCGTCCCGCCGCCGCCTGCGCGTCCTGGGATCCTCCGTCCGCCGCGGTCGCATCTCGCAACAGCGCCGCCCACGTCCACAGCAGCCGGCGGAGGCCGCGGGGCAGTTCGAGGAGCCGCGGCGGCCGCTCACGC
>NW_011494756.1:1213721-1217123 GCF_000754665.1 Bison bison bison | reverse complement strand
TTTACTAGCATGTGAGATGAGTGCAATTGTGCGGTCGTTTGAGCATTCTTTGGCATTGCCTTTCTTTGGGATTGGAGTGAAAACTGACCTTTTCCAGTCCTGTGGCCACTGCTGAGTTTTCCAAATTTGCTGGCATACTGAGTGCAGCACTTTCACAGCATCATCTTTCAGGATTTGAAATAGCTCAGCTGGAATTCCATCACCTCCACTAGCTTTGTTCATAGTGATGCTTCCTAAGGGCCACTTGACCTCAACATTCCAGGCTCTAGATGAGTGATCACACCATCATGATTATCTGGGTCACGATGATTTTTTCTGTATAGTTCTTCTGTGTATTCTTGCCACCCTTTCTTAGTATCTTCTGCTTCTGTTAGATCCATACCATTTCTGTCCTTTATTGTGCCCATCTTTGCGTAAAATGTTCCCTTGGTATCTCTAATTTTCCTGAAGGGATCTCTAGTCTTTCCAACAAACTGCAAAATTCTTAAAGAAATGGGAATACCAGACCACCTGCCCCACCTCCTGAGAAATCTGTATGCAGGTCAAGCAGCAACAGTTAGAACTGGACACTGAACAACAGACTGGTTCCAAATTGGGAAAGGAGTATGTCAAGGCTTATATTGTCCCCTTGCTTCTTTAACTCATATGCAGAGTACATCATGCAAAATGCCAAGCTGGATGAAGTAAAAGCTGGAATCAAGATTTCTGGAAGAAATAGCAATAACCTCAGTTATGCATATGACACCACACTTATGGCAGAAAGTGAAAAAGAACTAAAGAGCCTCTTGATGAAAAGTGAAGGAGAGTGAAAAAGTTGGCTTAAAACTCAACATTCAGAAAACTAAGATCATGGCATCTGGTCCCATCACTTCATGGCAAATAGATGGGGAAACAATGGAAACAGTGACAGACTTTATTTTTTTGGGCTCCAAAATCATTGAAGATGGTGACTGTAGCCATGAAATTAAAAGACGCTTGCTCCTTGGAAGAAAAGCGATGACCAACCTAGACAGCATATTAAAAAGCAGAGACACTATTTGCCAACAAAGGTCCGTCTAGTCAAGGCTATGGTTTTTCCAGTAGTCATATATGGATGTGAGAGTTGGACTATAAAGAAAAATGAGCGCAGAAGAATGGATGCTTTTGAACTGTGGTGTTGGAGAAGACTCTTGAGAGTCCCTTGGACAGCAAGGAGATCCAACCAGTCCATCCTAAAGGAGATCAGTCCTGGGTGTTCATTGGAAGGACTGATGTTAAAGCTGAAACTCCAATCCTTTGGCCACCTGATGCAAAGAACTGACTCATTTGAAAAGACCCTGATGCTGGGAAAGACTGAAAGCAGAAGGGGACAACAGAGGATGAGATGGTTGGATAGCATCACTGACTCAATGGACATGAGCTCGGGGAGTTCATGATGAACAGGGAAACCTGGCGTGCTGCAGTCCAAGGGGTCGCAAAGAGTCGGACACGACTGAGCAACTGAACTGAACTGAATGACTGTAATGTGATGACTGTGATGTCACACATCTTGTCGTGTACTCATTGGTTCTTTGTAGATCTTTAGAGACATGTCTATTCAAGTCCTTTGTACTTAACTGTAAGCAAAATGTTTACCTGTTTACACACAAAAACCTTAAGAAATGAAACTGATCTCGAGATCAAACACTGATTTATTCTCTTTCACTTAATGAGTATCTACTGAGCGTCTACCACATGACAGGCACTGGAGGTACATGACTGAACTAAGAATGCACACGAACAGTGGGACAGACAGAAGCAAGGCGCTTTCACAAGACTACGAGGAGAAAGAAATTCCCTGATAAATCCTTCAAGCTTCAAATCAGGTGAAGTCTGGTCCTCAGGTCCCACTGTCATCCCCACCCATGTGCCCCCTTCTCTAACCCCTGAGTAGGTCCAGAATTGTTTCTGGCGGTGCCCCTTGTCCTCAGTGGGCCCAGCAAGACAACACCCCATGCATAAAATCAATGCCCTTCCCGGGTACCTTCAGAAAATTCCATGGCCCCAGCAAACACTAGGGCTGCAAATTCTCCCACACTGAATCCAGCAGCAGCAACACAGTTCTCAATAACCTGCAGGGACAGATGCAGAAGAACATGAGGCCAAGTTTTCAGGGGAGTTCAGTCTGGGGCTCTGCACTCGCGAGCTGACAGTGTTCAGTGGCTCAGTGAGCCGGGTGCTGCTGGCCTGGTGCTCCAGCTAGAGGAGACACACTGAAGTGGTCTCGACCATCTCTGACCAGCCCGTTACCGATGCAGAACTTCCCTGGCAGGGGAGGTCAAACCCTGCCACTGGACTCCGTGGTTACGCTGTGACTCCAACCCAGGGCTCTGGATTCTCCTGCTTCTGCCTCTCAGGCCGATGGAGACAGAGGGCACCGAGTACAGAAGGTAAGCGCGTGCCCTTCAGAGTCACAGAGAGCAGGACTTGATGCTTAGCCTGGGAGAGTCTCCTAACCTCCTTGCCTCAGTTATCTCATCTGTGAAATGGGCAGAGCTCAACCTACTCCCACAGGGTTGCTAAGAGATAATTACATGGAGATAAGGCCTCTAAATCACTCAGCACAGACCTGGCCCAGGATAAACACTGGATGAATGCTATTATCACGACTTCACAGGACCCCTTAAGCTAATTACTATCTCTGCCGTCCTCTTTCCCCATCCATAAAATAATGCTACCGACCTCACAAGGTTGCGGTGAGGATGAAATGGGGTAAAGTTCTGTCTTAACATGTTTTGGTATTAAATCATCCCACAACTTCAAGTGAAGGGATACATTCATCATCTTCTCAACGACCCTTCATGAACGAAGGTTCATCCTTCTAAAACTGTTTAGTAATTCATTAAATGATTAAGGATCACTTACAATCGAAACCTGGCCCTTCACTCCCTTCACACACCAGGCAATTTTCACAGTATATTTTATTCTCTGTTATCTATCTCTCTGCAAGGAGATCCAACCAGTCCATCCCAAAGGAAATCATCCCTGAATATTCATTGGAAGGACTGATGCTGAAGCTGAAACTCCAATGCTCTGGCCACCTGATGAAAAGAACTGACTCATTGGAAAAGACCCTGATGCTGGGAAAGACTGAAGGCGGGAGGAGACCAGAGAGAATGAGACTGGTTGGATGGCATCACCGACGCGATGGACATGAGTTTGAGTAAGCTCCGGGAGTCGCTGATGGACAGGGAGGCCTGGCGTGCTGCAGTCCATGGGGTTGCAAAGAATCCGACACAACTGAGCAACTGAACTGAACTGATCTATCTCCCTGCCCTAAAACGCAGCACCGATCCTCGGTTTGCTCACGCCAGTTTATCTCCTGCGCCTACAACAGCGCCTGGCACAGGTGGGACCTCAGGAAGGACCTGCCAAACCGAAGTC
>NW_011494756.1:1210796-1213443 GCF_000754665.1 Bison bison bison | reverse complement strand
GCCCGCGCGACCCGGACACTCATGGTGAGGGAACCCGGCCCTCACGCGCGTCTCCGGGGCGACCGAGGCCCGACTTCCGGAGGCGCGGCGCGGTCCTTGATATATTTCCCGCCGGGCGGGCTGAGGCACCTGCGGGGAGAAAGGTTCCGCGGGTACCAATTCCCGCCCAGGCTCTGAAACTAGTGGGCTCTGGGGATCCGAGGGGCACGTGCTTATTTAAACCTGCGCGGGAAAGAAGAAGACACCACACCGCACCCTGAGCCCTCACAAACATTTTTGGACTAAGCAACGTAACGCAATGTAATAGTCAACCTGCTGCTGCTGCTAAGTCGCTTCAGTCGTGTCTGACTCTCTGCGACCCCATAGACTGCAGCCCACCAGACTTCCGCGCCCCTGGGATTCTCCAGGCAAGAACACTGGAGTGGGTTGCTATTTCCTTCTCCAATGCATGAAAATGAAAAGTGAAAGTGAAGTCGCTCAGTGGTGCCCGACTCTTCGCGACCCCATGGACTGCAGCCTACCAGGCTCCTCTGTCCATGGATTTTCCAGGCAAGAGTAGTGGAGTGGGGTGCCATTGCTTTCTCCAATAGTCAACCTAGCGGTGGACAAGTGCTTGAAACACTTCCATGTATTGTATTTGATTAACCCCACTGCTGTGCTCTCTTTTATATTAATAATTCCTACAGCCCAGACACACTGTAAGCTTTCAGTAAACATTTGTTACATTGGACAGAGCCCTGGATATTTTTCAGATATTAGCCTGTTTTAACTCCTCACAGTAACGCTATGAATGAATGAAGCAGGGCAAAGGCTAATAGAGGATGAGATGGTTGGATGGCATCACCAACTCAATGGACATGAGTTTGAATAAGCTCCGGGAGTCACTGATGGACAGCGAGGCCTGGCGTGCTGCAGTCCATGGGGTCGCAAAGAGTCAGACACAACTGAAGAACTGAACTGAACGCTATGGTAAATAGGTGCTATTTTTATCCTCAATTTATACATGTTGTATCCCTGAGTTGGGAAGATCCTCAGGAGAATGCAAGGGCTACCCCCTCCAGTATTCTGGCCTGGAAAATTCCATAGACAGAGGAACCTGGTAGGCTACAGTCCATGGGGTCACAGAGTTGGACACAACTGAGCGACTTTCACTTTCACTTTTCACACAAAGTCTCAAAGGTTGAGTGGCAGATGGTTAGTGACAGAAGGAGGACTGGAGATTGGGATTATCTGGTTTCTGGGTGGTGGTGCCAGACTGGGTTAGAGAGAATCTAATTCTGAACTCACCTGTATCTACACCACTTTCCTCCCCTGCCAGCCTCTAAGGAGCTCTGGACACACACACACACACACACACACATCTCAGACTGAGAAAGATCTAGGTGGACTCACATCATCAAATCTCCCAAGTGGGTTTGTCCTGAGAAAAGAATCAGATGAGCAAAGACATAGGTCTTAGGACATGTGCAGGCCCCTTGCTTTTGACACAGAAAAGATGGAAATGAGGTGCATATCCAATTAGAGGTGATTAGCTAATGATGGTAAGTCCATACAATGCTGTGTCCTCAAAGATGTGGAAGAGATGTTCAGGTTAAGACATGAACAGAGGACATGCTGCCCCCAGAAGCCCATCAACCCACAAAAGAGGAATCTTTTAAAGACATAAACTGTTGGGGGCTGGCGTGAGGCACTCCGCCCATGGCAAAGGTCATGAGGAAGGAGGCTCGACATACGCAAACCCGGGATGGAGCCTCAGGAGTCCCCCTGGAAATTCTCGAGCATCTACCCCCATAACCAGAGCCTGCCTACTTTACTACTTTGTGCTCTCACCTACACCTCTGACTTTACGGGGGGCTGTCCCCCACCACCTCTTTCGGAGAAGGAGTTAACTTAGAGCTCCAGTTAATAATAATTCCTGGGCGTGATAGGAGTGTTTCAACCTACAAACTCCTCTGAAGGTTCTCTAGCCTGCCTGACAGGCTTGTCCGGCCACATGTGATTGTTCACAGCCTCCCAATCGTGAGAGGCATGAGGTGCTTTAAACCTTCTAAAAACAGGTTCCTTAGAAAAGTTAGAAAACCATTAGTATAAGTATAGTGGGCTGATTAGAAATTGTATTGGTGAAGGGTTTTTCATTTGTTGAGCCAATGTTTGTTGCTAAGACTCCACATCCCCTGCCCTTACACACATTAATGAATATATAGAAGAAATAAGTATTAACCTTTGATATAAATCACATTAGACCTTAGGCTAAGTAAATTCTTTCCTTAACTAAAACCCACTACACCCTCACCCTATAGGAATGTAACTTTATTTGGGTGGCGTCTGTTTTAAGAATAATCACCCTTGGAGAAAAAATTGTTCTGGTTGACTGACCACTGTCACAAGGAGAGGGTCGTAAATTGTCAGCAGGCCCCCCTGGCCAGAAGATGGTGTAACACCCCTAAGACCTCTGTATACATTTGTGTGAAGCACCTGACTTTTGCTGTCCCCGCATGACTTTTGTATAACATCTCAGTGTATAAAAACAGACTCTGGAAAACAAAGAATTGGGATCAGTTTCTCAAAATACTGGTCTCCCCATGTCACTCTCTCTCTCACTCTGGCTGAGTCTCCATCTGGAGCGCGGAACCCGCCATGCTTACTA
>NW_011494756.1:1206848-1210696 GCF_000754665.1 Bison bison bison | reverse complement strand
CCTTCCGCTATTCGAGAACGGAAGGACGCCTGCGGCCTACGTAAGTGTTGCAAACTTCTTGTCTTGAAGTTTTATTGGTCTCCTGCGTAAACCAAGCTACTCAGCCTCTTTTCTCCACTGAATTTTCCTACTGAGCTATCCTCATTCTATTACTCTTTATATCTTTGATGAATATTTAAATAGTCGCCAACGCCGTCCGTCTCCCCTTCGAATACCCTGGATCAGCCGGGGCTGGACACAAAACAGAGAGAACAGGAAAGGGGGCCCTAGCAACAGAATCTCTTCCAGCTAGAAAGCAGGATGCCCAGTATTACCTGATTTAGCAGACTGCAGACAGCTGAGAGCTGAGAACCAGCCCTTATTCATACAACAGAATTCTCAAATGCTTAGGAACTGGCAGCGGTAGCCACTTGTAGATCTAAGGGTTAAAAAGGCTGAAATAAAGAGAACTATTTGAAGGTGTCTTTGAAGAGGACAGATCTTTAGATATCTTTCCTGTCTCTACCTCTCCCTCATTCTGGCAAATTCTTAGCTCTGCTAAAGGCTGGGCAAGCAGGGGACAGGGGTAAATGTGAGGACTGTCCCGGAACAGTGGATACTGACTGCTGAATGCAGAGATTCTGCCCATGCTCTCCCCAGCTGGGCTCCCAGAATTGTTCAGCCAGACCCCTACCCTCCAGGCAAGAGCTGGAGGGCCTTTGGAGACTGTGACCAGTCCAAGAGGAAAATCCTGAAGATACTGACGCGGATGTCCCTGGTGGTTAGTGACAGTGGTTAAGAATCTGCCTTCCAATGCAGGGGATGATGGTTGGATCCCTGGCTGCCACAATCTAAGATTCTTCAAGCTGAGCAGAGCTACAAAAAATAACAATGCATAGGAATCAGAGACTATCATGAGAAAAGAAAGTAACTCTCTGAAGAAAGCTGCCCTTGAGCCTGCGTGCCACAACAGAAGATCTCACAGGCTGCAACTGAGACCTGACAGCCAGAAATAAACAAACAAATATCTAACAAATAAATGAGGATACTGACAGACCAGGAAGTTACCGAACAGCCGCCAAGTTCAACTCACAGTGAAGCTAATTCAACATATACCATGTGTAGACTTATTTTCTTTTTTCTTCTAATCATGAGCAGCCAGCCAAACATCCTCAAACATCTGAGGAAAGCCTCTAACATACGGAAAAATAAATAAATAAGACAACGGCAACGTGGGAATTCCCCGGTGGCCCCGTGGTTAGGGCTGGGTGCTTTCACTGTTGTGGTCCATGCTCAGTCCCTGGTGGGGATTGAACCTAAGATTCTGCAACTGGGCAGTGTGGCAAAGAGTAAAAAATAACAACAATAACAAAAATAAATAATAGCAACAGTATAAAATAAAAAATAACACAGCGTGTCCTCTGTTCATGTCTTAACCTGAACATCTCTTCTGCATCTCTGATAGGAATCAAGGACAATCTTGAGAGAAGAAAGTAATTGTTTTAAGAAAATTACCCTTGATAACTGAGAGGTAAGTGAAGCCATTGCGTCAATGAAAAAAAAAACAGGAAGTTGTTTTTTTTTTAAGAACATTCAGAAAACAAACAAACAAACACGCAAAAAAACAGTGCCTTGGAAATAACAAATAAGACAGCAGAATTTTAAAAAAATCAACAGAGGGATTTCCCTGGAGGTCCCTTGCTTGAGGCTCCATGCTTCCAATGGAGGGGGCACTGGTTTGATCCCTGGTCAGCTAACTAAGATCCCACATGCAAAAAAAAAAAAAATTAAGTAAAAAACTTAGGGACTTCCCTGGTGGTCCAGTGGCTAAGACTCCATGCTCCCAGTGCAGGGGACCCAGGTTCGATCCCTGGTCAGGGAACTAGATCCCATATGCCACAACTAAAGAGTTTGCATGCTGCAAGTAAAGACCTGGTACAAATAAATAAATAAATAAATATTTTTTAAAAAAATTAAAAAATCAATAGAGGGCCAGGAAGAGAAAGTTGAAGAAACTTCACAAAAGTTTTTCCTTTTTCTTTTTTTTTTTAAAAAGCAAATTCTGAGAAGAAAGGAAGTTAGAAACCAGCCCAGGAAGTCCAGGATTCTGAGTAACAGGGATTCAAGAAAGAGAAGTGAGAAGTTGGAGGGAAGGAAACCAAAACTTTAAAATTCTGAAAAAATAAAGGATATGAACATCCCAAGAGCTGGCACCATGGATGAAATTAGACCCACGTCGAGGAGTTATCAGTATAGAATTCCAGAACTCTGGGGACGAAAAGCTTAAAACTGCCCATGAAGAACAAAACAGGTTTTACACAGAAAGGCTCAGAATGCAGAAGGGCTTCAGCTGGCTCATCATTATGTCCTCATGATGCCACGGGGCAAGGATCTCCGACTTTGAATTGTCACTCAGTCAAGCATCCTTCAAGTCAGCCATGGGATAGAACTCAAGATCTCCGAAAAGATACCTCCTCTGCTGTGTTTCTTTAGACTGCCTCCTGGAGGTTTCCCTGGTGGTCCAGTGGTCAGGAATCCGCCTGCCATTGCAGGGGACACGGGTTTGATCCCTGGTCCAAGAAGATTCCCCATGCCATGGAGCAACAAAGTCTGTGCACCACAGCTTCTGAGTCTGTGCTCTAGAGCCCATGCTCTGAAACAAGAGAAACCCCACAGTGAGCAGCCAGAGCACCACAACTGGAGAGAAGCCCTGGCTCACCGCAACCAGAGCGAGCCTGTGCAGCAGAGAAGAGCCAGCACAACCAAGGAAAAAAAGCCGAATATCCGGTGAGCCTGGCCTAGGCTCGCGCCCACCCTTGGCTGTCTTGATCACTGTCTGATGAACCCTTTTCTCCCCTCCATGTCCTGCTGCCTGGCTCCGTGAAGGACACTGTTCCGCCTCACAGAAGTGTCCGCAGAAGTGCTCCTGAGATCTGCACACAGGCGCAGTGAGCTCAAAAGCGAGAAGACAGACCACCCATGCCTCTGACTGCTTTGTACTGAAAGTCCACAGCGCCGCCTGCAGTACCTGCTGATAGGGCCGCCGCACCCCGGCCTTGCCCTCCGGCTGCCCCAGAGGACTCTTGTCAACGCTTAGGGAGGCTGAGGCCAGTCTGTGTCCCAGAGAGTTTCACCTTCCCAGGGGGTCTTCCTCTGGCCTGGCCATCATGCCCACTCTCTCTAGCAGGCGAATCAGTATAGGGCTGTTTTATATATGTTTCTGTTTGTTTGAAACAGTCCACAATTAAGAGAAACAATGCAGACAAATGTTTGATGAAGTAGAAAGAGGTTTTTGATTTATTGTAAGGGGAAGAAAACAAATTACAGAACCAATGACTGCACAGCATGAAGGCATTCTTGCAAAGGAACACATGCCTATATGCTTAGAAAAAAGCACAGGAAGACTCTAAGTGTTCACGGTGGGTGATGGGAGAGTAGGTGACTTTATTTTTTTTCCTTTTGCTTATATTTTCCAGTTCCTTTGAATATGAATTACTCATGTAAGAAAGTAAACACACAGATAAAACAGAGGGAAATAACTGCATCTGAATCATACTTTGAGAAGCCGAATGACACAGTGGTTAAGAATGCAGGCGCCTAACCGACTGGCAAGCAGGGTGACCCTGTCACCTCTCTGAGCATTCTCTGGGATTTGGGAGGGTGTTTTCCATGCCTCCTTCCTGGACTGACTGGGCTTTGCTTGTGTTGGAGCCATCAGTCTCGGACACGTCGAGTTGCCCAGGATGAGGGGAAACGTGTGCACAGGCATGCAGGTGGCACGGGTCAGGGAGTCGGGGCCTTGAGCATCAAGGGAAAGGCTTGGACTGGATCCTAAGGCAGTGGGAGCCACAGAGGGTCCTGAGCCGGGG
>NW_011494756.1:1205525-1206733 GCF_000754665.1 Bison bison bison | reverse complement strand
CAAGTTAACGGGAGGCTTCCCAGCACGGGAGGGGCACCCACATCTCATCTGGACCCACGTGTGAATCCCTCGGGCAGCCACTGGCCCTCTGCAATGTAGGGTCTCCTCTATAAAAAAGGAGGGGCCGGGTATGTTTCTTCTGCCCCCCCACCCCCCGCCCCTGGCCCTGGTGTGCAGCAAGGGTTTGGGAGAGGACATCTGTGCCTACCAGGAGGCTCCCCTGTGGGCCTGGAGCCCCGCATGCATGCCAGGCTGGGCGGGAGGAAAGCTGCGATGCCTACCCCCACGGGGCTTCCGGGGCAAGCCACCAGGCACCTCCTTACAGGAAGAGGGCCAGGGCTGGCAGCTCACTGGGAGGCGTGGCCAGATCCACTTCATTAGAAACAACAGCCGCAATGCCTGGGCCCTGGTACTTTGAAGGATCCAGAAAAATGTAATTTCTTTTAAAATCAGAAGAAAAAGATGAAGAGAACGTTATCCTTTTTTCATCCTTATCTTTAGATCAACACAGTCAAAGGCTGCCCTTGAAGGCAGAAATGCCAGGGCCTAGGAAAGTCAGACCCCAGCCCTGGGGAAGCAGGCATAATTGACCTTGTCCCCCGCTTCCCTGCCTCTAGTGTCCAGTGTGGGCAATTGTGGTTCGGCCGTCTAGGGGGCCCTGCCAGGCCAAGTTCGCCAAGGGGGCCAGGACAGGCCTGGGGCTGCAGTCATTAAGCAGCACCAGCAGATGAAGAGGTGAGGTGCTCAAGGTCCGGACCTGAACATGCTGTCTCATCAGAGTGACCCTGGCAAACTGGAGGCCACCTCTGGGCTGTGATGCTCACTGAATGTCCAGCGTCTGTGGTCTCCTGTATTACCACCTGGCATCCTCCTCAGTCCCGCCATGCTGGGCCCATTTTACAGATGAGGGGATGGAGGCTGAGCAAGCCAGCCACAAGGCAGCTAAGCCCAGACTCAAGAGTGCAGCTCTGGCTCCTGTCCTGGGGTGATTGCTAAAGGAACTGGGTGCTCCTCCGGAGATGGGGGCCCAGGGCGGCTGTGTAGGAAGCTGTTTAAGGTTCTGCCATCAGGCGACTGCAGTTCTCCTCTTGCCTCTATCGCCCCATTTTACAGACGGGAAAAATGAGGCTGAAGAGGAGAAGGGACCTGCCTGCAGCGCCGGCTGAGTCGGCGCGGCGCGGCGCGGCGCGGTGGCCATCGGGGGAAGG
>NW_011494756.1:1203025-1205234 GCF_000754665.1 Bison bison bison | reverse complement strand
GGCCGGAGGGGCGGCCGGGGCGGCAGGGACCCCAGTCCTGGCCTCGGCGCTCGCGTTCCTGCGCTTCGGGATCCTGGCGAGATGGGGGGCGCGGGAGGCGGACCTTGGGCAGCCCCGCCCTGCTGCACCCCGCCTGGGCCAGGCACCCCTGCTTCCCGCCCATTCCCTAGCTGAGCCTCCGAGTCCGGCAGAGGGTGGGAGTGGCAGAGCCAGGTACTTGAGATCACAAAATGCCAGGGAGACCTCGTGCTTCTGATCCACTTGAGACACCCCACTTCTACAGGAGGAAACCCAGGCTGAAAAGGGGAAGTCATTTGCTCAAAGCCAGAGAAGGCCCCGCAGAGCCTTAGAACCGGGTCCCTAGATCCCCGTGGACTGTAGCCTGCGCCCCTGGTGTGGGCAGGACCCCCCAGCTGTGAGCTGCCTCTCCTGAAAAAGAGGTGGGAGCTGGGAGCCCTGGTGGCAGGGGTCGTGGTGTTCCCTGATGACTGGGTTTGCCTCTTGGTGGGTGGCCAGCCAAAAGGCACAACCAAGCCAAAGATGGGGAGAAGGAAGGATTTCTTACTTGCAACAACTGAGGAGAGCGTCTTGCAGCTTTCCCGAAGCAGCATCTCCTCCCACAGCAAAACTGTGTGTGTTAGTCACTCAAGTCACGTCCGACTCTTTGCCACCCCATGGACTGTAGCCCGCCAGGCTCCTCTGTCCCTGGAATCCTCCAGGCAAGAATACTGGAATGAGTAGCCATTCCCTTCTCCAGGAGATCTTCCTGACCCAGGGATCAAACCCAGGTCTCCTGTACTGCAGGCAGCTAAGCATCCGTGCATATTCATAAAGGGGCTTGAGTGGAGGAGAATTCATAGAATTCATACAATTGGGACAAAGCTCAGCAACGTCCAAGCTTCTGTTGATTGAAATCACAAGGGATTAGCAAAGGTCAACTTCTTGTTCCTTAGGTTCCAGTCGATCTGTTGGCTGGGAGTGGGGATTGAGAGGGTGGGGATGAAATTCTGCGAAACAGCTAAAAAAAAAAAACATGTTTCAGGCCAACTTTCACCACGGAAACAACTGGGAGTCTTCACAACTGACTTATTATCTTTGTAGTTGTTACTTCTCTTGCCTGTTCGTTCATTCATTCCCTTAAGATTATTACTGGGGATCTGTTCAAGGGCAAAGAACCCTGGCCAGGCTTACATCATGAAACAGGTCAGTCCTAAAATGGTTTCTCTTGTGTCAAGAGAGCCATGCCTGGTTCTTCCTTGGGGATTGTTCTGCCCTGTCTGCTTACAGTGGGGGTTCCAGCTATGGACACAGTGCTGAGCTCCGGAGCAGCCTGGCCAAGGCCCCGTGGCCTGGCCTGGGTTGGGAGTCTCTCTGCTGGCCTAATGAAATATGATGGTCCCTGGTACTGGCCACGTGCAACGGAGTGAACGGCAGGAGGACCAGGACTCTAGCCTTCCCTGAGGATATGGGGTTGAGGCTGTTCCAAACGGGTCATGTCCAGGGAGGAGGCTGCGGACGAGGAGCATGGCCCAAGGTGCCTGGCACAGGGCCACGGGCCCCCGTGTCTCTGTGAGGTGTGGGGACCCCACACAGGGCAGCAGGAGGCAGGGTCGCTCCTGCCTGGTAGCTCTGGGTTGGGAAAGGTGCTGGGGAGGAAGGGAGGGGAGGCTGCCAGTCTCTTTGGAGAGCAGGGAGACAGGTGCTCAGCACCCCCAGAGGGGGGCTCAGTGGGAATCCTAGGGGCCCAAGGGGGGCTTTGAACAGAGGAGGGCCTGACTCGCTCACCCAGGACCCGGCCCAGGGGCTCAGAGCAGGGCGGCCGGGATTCAGATGCTCTCGTGGTCCGATGGCAGAGGCCTGCCGCCTCCACGGCGTAAGCCCAGAGGCCACTTTCTCTGCCTGCAGAGTGTCTGTGTGTGTGTGTGCGTGTACACACACGTGCCTGCCCCTCCACCCATGACCGAGTGGTATCTGGCTGGATCTGGCAGAAACCAGAAACCACTGACAGTGGGTCGCTGGGGAGGGGAGGGGAGGGGGCGCTGCCAGGGGAGAGCCTACTTTCTGCTGCCTACACTTTTGACTTTTCCCGATTTCATTTTTGAATCTCTCATGTGCATTTCCTGTGACTTATTTTTATTGTGCCGGCAATGTGTGTGTCTGCACTCTGTCTTAAAAAATCAGTCATTCTCCCTAAAGCAGATTCCCTCTT
>NW_011494756.1:1202745-1202925 GCF_000754665.1 Bison bison bison | reverse complement strand
ACTGTGTGGTCTGTTACACTGGATATTTTCATAATGAAAAAGATGAACAGAGCTTATCATGAGGAGGATTAGTTGTGAGTCATTAAAAAAAAAAAAGAGGAGGAGAGTCTTAAAACAAGTCCCTGGGACCATCAGTTCCACCAGCGGTGGCTTGCAGGAAAGATAAGCTCGGGAGGGTAC
>NW_011494756.1:1198202-1202645 GCF_000754665.1 Bison bison bison | reverse complement strand
GGGAGGGTACAGCCCGGGGGTGAGGAGCCCAGAAACGGCAGAACTCTGCCCGTTTCTGGGCAGCGCTTTCTGTCCCCCTCTGTCTCTGGCCTCAGAGGGCAGAGGGCTCCTCCAGAGGCCCGTTGGCTCGACCCCCACTTCGCAGACAGGGACACAGAGCCCAGGAGTGAAGCATCACTGGGACCAGAGACCCCGGGTCTTGCCCCAGGGGGCCCGGGAGGACTCATCCTGAAACTGCTGCCCGCGAGCCCAGTCAGGACCTGATGCCTCTCGGGGATGGGACACTGGCCCTGAGGCTGGAGGCAGTGAGGCTGTTGGCCCTGAGAGAA
This sequence comes from Bison bison bison, assembly GCF_000754665.1. NCBI lineage: Eukaryota > Metazoa > Chordata > Mammalia > Artiodactyla > Bovidae > Bison > Bison bison. The sequence goes on along the minus strand of NW_011494756.1, from coordinate 1,202,316 downwards.
TCTTCTGGAGTGCAGGCAGAGGGTGGAGTGGCTGAGGTGGGGTGGGAGGAGCTTGAGGGCTCACCCCACAGCCCTGGACCTGGCAGGCTTCTGGGGCAGGCCTTGTCAGGCTGGAGGAGGCTGGCAGAGGGGAGGTGACCCAGCCCTCGTTGTGACTGGCCATGTGACCCAGAGCTAAGGCCAGCAGGCTCCCCGATCAGGGCCTGGAGGGGTGCTGTGGGCTTCAGGGTCACCCAGATCTGGAAGCTTCAGTGACGCCTTGTGCTTTGGTTTCCTCACCTGGAGAATGGTGTGCGCCTTGGAGGCCGAGACGGTGTGGGACTCAGTTGAGAGATGGCTGGCCCCTCGCTGGTGGCTGCTGTGAAGCTGGGTGGAGTGATGCTGACCCAGTGTGACCCCAGCCTGGGCCTCCGCCAAGCTCCTCCCCACCCTGCTCACTCCCAGAGGCCAAGTGCCTTCTCCTGACCCCAGGGCTTGGGTGCTCTGCTTTGCCCTTCTTTGTCGAGGTTTCAGTGGCCTCAGGCCTCAAGGATGAGACCTTTCAGAAGCATTTTCACCCCGAGTGTTGGGTGACTGACCGGCTGACATTTTCTCAGCCTTGGGTCTGCGCCATGAGACTGGGTCTTCTCCTGGAGGGATGCGTGGCCCCCAACTCTGACCCTCCCATCCCCTCGCTTGTCTGGCCCTCGCTTGAGTCTCCTCATGACCCCATGAAGCAGGCAGGGCAGGTGGTACCCACCTGATGTCAGGGGAAACTGAGGCCCAAAGTGGAGGTTTGGCCTGAGTTCACCAAGAAAGTTGGAGACGGAGCCAAAGTTTGGGCTCTGAGTCACCGTCTGATGGAAGCAAATAAAGGACAGGTGGGTGGCTTTGCCCCTCTGCCTGAGCCCCTTCCTGACCACTGGTGGTCTCTAATCCTAATACTTGGGCCACCTGATGCGAAGAGCTAACTCACTGGAAAAGACCCTGAGGCTGGGAAAGATTCAGGGCAGGAGGAGAAGGGGGCGACAGAGGACGAGATGGCTGAATGGCATCACTGACTCAATGGACATGAGTTTGAGCAAACTCCAGGTGTTGGTGAAGGACAGGGAGGCCTGGTGTGCTGCAGACCATGGGGTCGCAGAGAGTCGGACACGACTGAGCAACTGAACAACAAGCCCATCCCACAGTGGGTCCCTCTCAGGCCTGCCTGGGCCAGCTGCCCCGCCCAGCCCTGCCCAGCCCAGCATGACTCAGCCTGGTGGGTCCCCTAATCGGGTGATTCAAGAGCCTGGCCATCCCCATGAGGCCTTAGGAAGCTCCCTGTCTGGACTGTCTCCACATGGGCATCTGAGCTACCTATTTTCGACCCCGGGGCTGGGCAGACCCGTTAATCCCCTTGGTCCAGTGGTGCATAGATGAACACAGCAGCCTGGACGGGTGGGCAGAAGTGTGGGGTTCAAGCTGTGCTCCGTCACCGCGGCCTTGGGAGAGCCAGCACCCCTTCCCGGGCCTTTGCTTGTTCTGCCCAGCAAGGGGCCAGGGTGATGGGCTCTCCAGCCCCGTCAGCTGGCACGCTGGGCACCGGCTGGGAGCCTGGGCACCGGCTGGGAGCTGTGACCGGGTGACACCTGCCCATGACACCTTGGGGAGAAGTATGGACACAGGCCACGATGTTCATAAACCTCAAAAACACGCTTGGTGGGAGAAGCCAGACCCCACGGTCCACAAAGTGCGTGGTTCCACCTAATTGCGATGTCGGAAAAGGCAAATCTGTAGACGCAGGAAGCAGCCTGCTGGTTGCCAGGGGCTGGGGGCAGGAGGATCAGGGAGGGACTGCTCATGGGTGCTGGGGCCTTTGGGGGGTGATGGAGATGTTTTGGAGCTTAATATAGACGGTTGCACAACATTGGAAATGTATGAAATTGCCCCTGAACTGTGCACTTTAAAATGGTTTCTTCATGTGTATGCCTTTCATTTCAGTGAATCACAAGCAACAGGAAATAAAAACCAAATGGTCAGGAGCCTCTGAGGGGCCTTGGTGGCAGGTGGGGCGTCTGGGGCCAGGGGTGGAGGTTAGGGACTGATGCTGTGATGAATGCAGGGAGAAACAAGTAGGAGGGGATGCAAATTTGTGTCCAAAGCAGGATACTCTTTTTAAAAATGTTTATTTTGGACTAATTTTAGACTTAGGGCAAAGTCACAGAGGTAGTACAAAGTTGCCACACACCCTTCACCCAGCTTCCCCTCCGGGACCAGGAAATTCACACCCTGTTGCTAACCCTGCTAACACCATCCGTTGGCCCAGGACACCGTCTGCCGGGATCCACCTTCTGTTTAGCTATTACTTGTCTTTAGTCAGTGATGCATCCTTCTGTCTTCTTTCCTTGCCTTCCGTGACCTGGCCCTTTTCAAGAGTGCTAGAGGGCAGGGCAGGTATGTGGTCAAATGTTCCTCCAGCCGGGACTGTGACAGTTTCTCAGGACTGGACCAGAGTTTGCATTTGTGGCAAGAATACCACGTTGAGTGTGTCCACCTCCCTGAACCGGGACACGTGTCTTATACTGGTGGCATTAACCTTGGTCATCTGTAAAAGGGACACTCCTGGGGGGGGCATTCATTTGGGACAAAGTGGGCATAAATTGGGACTGTCCTGGGTGAAGGCTCATACGATCATCCTGAGGAGGCCTGAGCTCTGGCCCGGCTCAGGGTCTGACCCCTGGCCTGCCCTTGGACCTCTGGGCCTCGGTGTCCCTGTCTGCGTGTGAGAGTCAGTGCGGGATGAAGCCCTCCCACCTGCCTAGCCCACGTCACGGTCTAGGGGAGCCCTCAGGCCCTGAACGCAGCTCATCATGGTTGCCCAAAGGCTGCCACTCGACTGTGGTTTCAACACATCTATTACACAGGCTGAGCAGGGTTGTGCCCGGTGCTGTAGACGAGAAAGCGGCTAAGGTGGCCCGGGCTCCCCTGAAGCGACACGGGGTGGCCGGGCCCCCGGGCTCTGTGTCCCCCTGGTACCGGCACCGGGCCAGTGCTCTCCTAGACCTGGCAGAGGTGGGCCTTGTGCTGTAGTGAGATCAGATCCTCACCCCCCACCCCAGGAACAGTTCCGTGCCCCCTGGAAACCAGAGGGCTGGGTGGGAAGGGGTGAGGGAGGAACACAGGCTGGTTTACCTGTCGGGAGCCAGCCCTGGGCAGTTTATCCTCACGGTTCACCTGTGCAGCGATCGCGGTGGGGGGGGTGGTGGGCTCACTGGCCCCATTCCACAGGTGAGAAAACTGAGGCCCGGGGACGGAGCACTCACTCACTGGATGGCAGAGCCGGAGTCTGCCGGATGCCTAACACCCTCTGACGGTTCCTTTTATTTTTTTTCTAATATTTCTTTATTTATTTGGCTGCGCCGGGTCTTAGTCGCAGCACGTGGGATCTTTAGTTGTGGCATGTGGCCGACTGTTTAAAAGTGTGCTCGTTATAGACAGTTTGCAACATGATAACAGAGCATCTTAAGTCCTGCTGGCGAGTGTGGGCCGTAGCCTCCCGAGCTACCTGCTTGTGGAGGGGCCCTGCCCCCGCCCTCGGCACCTTGGGTCCGAGCGCAGGTGGGGTAAGATGGTGTGAGCCCCTCGCAGGGTCAGAAAGGACGGTGCTCAGGCCGGGCTCACAGTGGTTCCCAGGAGGTGTTCGCTTTAGGCGGATGACGGCTGCTAACGTCTTCACGTGCTTGTTACATTAAAAAAAAGTTTTGTTGGCCACAGCCTGCAGCAAGCTGAACTTGCACCCCTTGCATCGGAAGGCAGAGTCTTAAGCACTGGACTGCCAGGGAGGTCCGTCTTTAAAATGCGTATCCACGTTATCTATTTTTTGCTAAAATCGGGATGATTCTGTCGTCTATTTTATATTCTGTTTTCTGCACTGAATGTTAAGGACAGTTGTCACGTTATTAAAGAATCCGCCCAGCTGGACTTGGGGGTTGGCCCGTCCCTTGCAGTCCCCAGTCCTGGGCAATGAGCTTGCTTCTGCGTCTCGGGCGCTTCTGCATCTCCAGGCCAGCAGCTGCCCTGCTGCCCCCGTCAGCCTTCCTCCTTCACCCGGCGCCCCAAGGGCTCCCCGCTGCCTGCAGGTGGGCACGGCCCC
>NW_011494756.1:1196359-1198102 GCF_000754665.1 Bison bison bison | reverse complement strand
TCCCCGCTGCCTGCAGGTTGGCTCGGCCTCATCTCTGCATCTGCTGGCCCGCATGCCAGGTGCCTTCCGGCCCCTCTTCCCTCCCGTGTCCTGGGACAAAGTGCTGCCTGTCCTTCCTGCACCCTCTTCTCTCTGACCCCATGTTGGGGTGCCCACTCTGAGGTCTGGGCCCATTCTCTTCCACCCACCGTGGTGCCCAGCCCCCACCCAGCAAGTGTGCTGAACTGAGTCCTGCTCTGGGGCCTCTTATCTCCTACACACGGCCCGGACCCTCCAACTGGAATCAGGGTGTGTGAGCGGGAGCTCGGTCCCTTCATTTTGTGATGAGGAAACTGAGGCCCAGTCAGGGGTGCTGTCAGGTTTGGGGGTCCCATGGCAGGTCCAGGCAGCACTGGCCCCCAGCATCCAGCCGGCTGGACTCTCGGCCCCAGTGAGCTCAGCTCTCTGGGCGCAGGTAGGTCCTCAGTGCAGACCTGGGGGCTGCTGGGCAACAGGGTGTGGCCGACAGGCCAAGTCCGAAGACTGAGTCCCCTCGGCCCCTGCCTGGGGGACTCCAGCCCTGGGGTGGTGGTATCGGCACTCCTGCCTGAGCCCTGCTGGCCTCTCAGGGCTGCTGAGGGGCCTTCACCAGCCTTAAACTCTGTCCCTTCTCACCCACAACTGTAAGGTTTTCGAGCTGGGCAGAGCCCCAGAGTGCTGTGTGACCCCAGGCAGGCTGCTTTCCCTCTCCGAACACAGGGAAAGGGAGGCAATTTCAGGGCAGACCTGTGGGCTGACGCTGCAACACCTGTCCACAGAGATACCCCCACTGGGCTGGACCCAGGTCAGGATGTTGATGTCCCGTCATTTGCCGGAGGTCACTGGGTGGGAAAGATCCCCTGGAGAAGGGAAAGGCTACCCACTCCAGTATTCTGGCCTGGAGAATTTCATGGACTGTATAGTCCGTGGGGTCGCAAAGAGAAGTCGGACACAACTGAGTGACTTTGACTTTACACAGTACGTTGGTGGGGAGTGGGTGCTCGAGCCAAGCTGTCTGATACCAGTTGTCTTATGAATGACAGTGACTGAATGGAAAGTCCTGGAGCTCTGGGCGCAGGGGTAGACTGACGCAGCCTCGGAGAGCCCAGACCAGCACTCGACCTGGGGAGGAAGGGCTGGGTGACCTTCTTGATGGAGGCTACCCAAACTGGCCTTGAATTAGGTGGCAGAGAGGAGGGGTCATTTACCAGGAGACACGAGGTCAAGGGTGAGGGTAAGCGAGCAGAAGAGTTTGGCAGCTGGAGCAGGGACCGACGTGGAGCGGACGGGGGCAGGGGCACCCAGGGGGCTCCTGCCCATCAGAGCAGTCTTGTGGGTGGGGGCAGGAGTTTGGGTGGAAGTGTGTTCCCTGGAGCTCTTGGGCTGGGGCGCCGCTGGCTGGAGGGTGAACTCAGCACCCCCACCCCCCAGCCTCACACATCTTTTCTGCACCTCCTGCCTGTTCCATCAGTTGCTTGGTCAATCCATGTGGGATGAGGGGCCGGTAACAGACCCACTGCAGGTCTGCTCACAGGAGGTCCTTAGGAAACGCCGGGGAGGCCCCACCCCCCACTCTGGAGCCTGCCCATCTCTCACCCCGCCCTGTCTTCTCTTTCAGAACTTTCCGGAACCGCAGCTGCAGCCGCAATGGCCCCACCCTGGGTGCCTGCCGTGGGCTTCACGCTGTTGCCCAGTCTGGGGGGCTTCCTGGGTGCCCAGTACACC
>NW_011494756.1:1193474-1196259 GCF_000754665.1 Bison bison bison | reverse complement strand
TACACCCGCGGAGAGGGTTCCCGCTGGTACGCCAGCCTGCAGAAGCCCCCGTGGCACCCGCCCCGCTGGATTCTGGCCCCCATCTGGGGCACGCTCTACTCGGCCATGGGGTAGGTGGGAGTGGGCGCTGGCGTGGCACTGGGCCTGTCCACCTGCTGGGTAGGTGGGGCAGGGGAGGCCCAGGCCCGCGGCCTGAGCGTCTCCTCCAGAGGTGAACTCTCCAGGTGCCTGTGGGGAAGTGGGTACCGTTTCCCGGCCCCGTTTGGCAAGTGAAGGTGGAGAAAGCTGTGAGGCCTATTGGTTGCACAACCGAACGCTTTCCTCTGAGGCCTCCTGGAAGGGGTGGCAACCTCATACTGGCACTCTGGCTGTTTTTACAACTGCAGGGAGAGGCCGGCCCTGCGTGTACAGTTCAGACGTGGGCAGGCGAATGCTTCCAAGACCAATACAGTGACAGCAACAGCGGTCATAGCAGCCATTTGTTGGGCGTCCGCCTGGGGTCAGGCTTTGCCTTTGTTAAGGTTCACGACCCCTCGTTTGACAAGAGACCTCCCGAGGACACAGGGCCCTACAGGCCTTCCTGGACAGACCTGGGAGGTGCCCAAGGAAACGCAGGACTGGGTGAGGGAGTGCGCTCCCTGCTGGCTGCAGTGGGATTTGCACCCAGGAGACCGGTCCGCTTCCCACCGTCCTCTGCAATGTTCCCAACACGCAGGTTCTGTGCCAGCCCAGTGGGACTGTAGGGGGCAGAGAGTGGAGATCGGGCCGATGCCCCAGGCTCCTGATGGGAGTAAGACAGTCCTGAGTGTCAGCCGGGCCGCACCCTCTTCCAGGCCCTGGCCCTGCCCCGTCGGCCTGCAGTTCTTCTTCCTGTGTCCCGCCTTCTCCTCACCGTCCTAGTCCAGAGGCACCACTGTCGCTGCCTCCACTTGCTCCAGCCTCCAGGCCTCCCCTCCCCATCGAGATTCCGATAGAGCATCAGTCTGGCATCACCTGTTTGCGGAACCAGCAAACCTCTCAGAGTAGAGAGCTCAACCTCTGGCCTCAGACTAGCTGGATTCAAATGCAGACTCACCTCCCGACAGCCTGCCAAGAGCTCTGAGCACTTCGCCCCCGTGCCTCAGTTTCCACACCTGTAAGATGGGGTGACAGTCCTGCCCACCTCATGACGTAATCATGAGGATGAGTGAGCTAATGCTTGCAGAAAGGTGCCTGCATGTGTAAATGTGGAAGAAGTGAAGTGAAAGTCACTCAGTCGTGTCCAACTCTTTGCAACCCCATGGACTATGTGGTCCATGGAATTCTCCAGGCCAGAATACTGGAGCGGTTAGCCTTTCCCTTCTCCAGGGTAATCTTCCCAACCCAGGAATCGAACCTAGGCCTCCCGCACTGCGGGCTGATTCTTTACCAGCTGAGCCACAAGGGAAGCCCAAGAGTCCTGGAGTGGGTAGCCTATCCCTTCTCCAGCGGATCTTCCCGACCCAGGAATCAAACCAGGGTCCTCTGCACCGCAGGCTCATTCTTTACCAGCTGAGCTGTGAGGGAGGGCAGTAGCTATTGTCGTCAGTGGTGGTATCACTGCCCTTGTGGTCCTAGGAGCCCCAGGACCGGGTTCTCTTCTGCTTTACCTCCCCAGTACCCCCCTCAGACCTTGAGGGACAGTTGACAGTAACACAGGCTGACTCAGGGTCTCACATATGCCTCTGGAAGTGTTAGTCACTCAGTCGTGTCTGACTCTTGGCGACCCTATGGACTGTAGCCCACCAGGATCCTCTGTCCATGGGAGTTCTCCAGGCAAGAATACTGGAATGGACAGCCTTCCCTGGTGGCTCAGACAGTAAAGCGTCTGTCTACAATGCGGGAGACCTGGGTTCGATCCCTGGATGGGGAAGATCTCCTGGAGAAGGAAATGGCAACCCACTCCAGTATTCTTGCCCGGAAAATCCCATGGACAGAGGAGCCTGGTAGGTTACAGTCCATGGCGTCGCAGAGTCGAACACGACTAAGCTTTCACTTTCTTTCTTTCCCTTCTCCACGGGATCTTCCAAGCCCAGGGGTTGAACCCGGGTGCCCTGCTTTGCAGGCAGATTCTTTACTGTCTGAGCCACCAGGGAAGCCTGTATATGGGCCTAAACCTTTACATATTTTTGTGGCCTAACCCTGGCAAACTCCTTATCTCCTAAGGCCCAGTCCCAAATCCCCTAAGGCACATTCATTTGCATGCCTTCTGTACATGCTTCACTCTTGACAACACTGATGATGTCAATTATTTATTGAGTGTCCTACTCAATTATTTATTGAGTACCTGTCCTAAGGGCAGCTGGGTACTGCCCTTAGCACAGCCAACATATTAACTAGAATCTCCGCAGGGCCCCATGAGACAAAGGCCCAGAGAGGTTAAGGAAGTTCCTTGAGGTCACATAGCAGTCAGAGGCAGGGCATGCCTGAGTCATCACTCTGTGGTCTCAGAGGTGAGTGTGGCTTCCTGCCTTGCAGGGAGGCCCCTGGCCTCTTCCCTGTTGGTGCCCTGATCGGTAGCCTCTGTTTCAGGTATGGTTCCTACATGATCTGGAAAGAGCTGGGGGGCTTCTCGAAGGAGGCGGTGGTTCCCCTGGGCCTCTACGCTGGGCAGCTGGCTCTGAACTGGGCATGGCCTCCCCTCTTCTTCGGCACTCGACAAATGGGCTGGGTAAGTGTGGCCTTGGCTTGTCTCCCTGGTTCCTGGAGATGGCCCCTCCCTGGGGGGGACATGAGGTACCACATCCCAGCCCCCCAGGGCCAGGAT
>NW_011494756.1:1189396-1193374 GCF_000754665.1 Bison bison bison | reverse complement strand
GGGGGGGGGCGGTGCGGGTACTTCCCTGGTGGTGCAGTGGCAAGATTCCGCGCTCCCAATGCAGGGGGCCCCGGGTTTGATCCCCGGTCAGGGAACCTAATCCCGCCTGCTGCAACTAAGCCAAATGCAGCCAAATAAATATAAATATTTTAGGACTTCCCTGGCAGTGCAGTGGTTAGGATGTCACACTTCCAATGCAGGGGGTTTGAGTTCGATCCCTGGTCGGTGAACTAAGATCCCACATGCGAACTAAGATCCCACATACCACAGGGTGTGGCCAAAAAGAGAGAACACAGCTCTTAGCAGACCAGTGCCCCTCAGCTGCTTTTCCTCCACGAAGGAAGCCTTGTGGGGCTCTGAAGCTCCATGGATTCAGGGGCCTTGGGTGCAGGAAAACCCACCTTATAGCTGATGCTGTGCACCCCTCCATGTGGCAGAGTCAGGCAAGGGTGATGGTTCCCATCTTACAGATGAAGAAACTGAGGCAGAGAACGGGAGCAGGGCTTGGCCAGGTCACTGAGAGGCGGCTGGAGAGTTCCCTCTGCTGCTGTGGTAATTGGGCAGCTGGGACACACCACCCCGTGGGTCGTGGTGCCTCAGGCCTCCCCGTCCTCATCTCTGCAGGCCTTGGTGGATCTCCTGCTGACTGGCGGCATGGCAGCAGCCACGGCCATGGCCTGGCACCAGGTGAGCCCGCCGGCTGCCTGCCTGCTGTACCCGTACCTGGCCTGGCTGGCCTTTGCGGCCACGCTCAACTACCGCATGTGGCAGGACAACCAGGTCCGGAGGAGTGGCCGGCGGCTCTCGGAATGAGGACGCCTCGCCCTCCGAGGACTGCAGCCGCTGCGGGTCAGGCACTGCTGGTGGTGGGGCCCCCAGGCTTCCGCAGCCACCAGGCCGCCTGTCTGCTCTCAGCCCAGGGGGTGACCAGCAGTTCCAGAGGTGCTCCTCTGAGCTGAGCCCCCACCCCAGAAACAGCGTCCTGCGCCTTCAGCCCTGCTCGAAGCTCGCTTTCGGAACATGGAATTTTATAAGCCAAATAAAGTGTTTCAAACTTCTTGGCCATGGCCTGTTTGCTTGGGTGGGACCCCCGGCCATGGGGAGGGCAAGGGGCTCGTCCTCCGGCTGGGTATGTCTGGGCTGGGTCATCTATGGGATGCAGACTAGCACCTCTCATGACCCTTCCAGGAGAGGTGGCCTGCCCAGGGTGGAGTGGCAGACATGGGCAGAGAATGGGTGCAGCCTTTGCCCCCAGCCTGGGGAGGAGGTCCCGTCCACCCTCTACACATCCAGGAAGGCCAGCCCAGGCTCCTGAAGGGCCCAGGCACGCTGCCTGGCACTGCTCGAGCCCCAAGCATGGCCCTCCGCTGGCCTCAGCCGGGATGGGTGCCAGGCCTAATACCAGGCTCAGCCCCCCGGGGACAAACACCTTACCAGGGAGGGGATGGGTACGCAGAGGGCAACCCCTCCCTGGCTCGGCTCACGCAGACGTGGGAGGTGTCATCCTCACCCCGAATCGGGCGACCCATGACCTCTCCTGACACCTGTTTGGAGTGAGGCTGGCCAGAGCCTTGGACACAGGCTCCTACCGGAGCCCCTACCTCCACGCCAGGTTCTAACTGGGAGCGAGCGGGAGCGATCACCACCCGGTGAGGCGTCTGATGAACAACCTGGTGTGAGCACTCGACCTGAGGGGCACAGGAAGGCCCCTGGCCTGGGTTTCGGGGCCTCTGCCTTCATGTTTTAACTTCCAAAACCCACTGGGGGCGCCCCTGTGCTGGCTGACAGCACCCACGAGCATCCCCTGCTGCCCTGTGGGAGTCAGGGTCTCCCATCACCCCCACCCCAGGATGCGGGGACAGGCGGGGGATTCCATCCCCAAGACCCCAGGTTTAAGTGCTGGAGTCAGGATTCAGGGCTGGCTCAGGATTCAGGTTCCCAGGTGTCGGTCATGACAGAGACGGGCCTCAGCTCCACAACGGTCCCTCCCTGGTCTGCTCTGAAATGGAACCAGTGCTGGGACCGTAAAGGCTGAACGCTGAAAAATCCTGGTGCTGGAGAAGACTCCTGAGAGTCCTTTGGACTGCAAGATCAACCCAGTCAATCCTAAAGGAAATCAGTCATGAATATTCACTGCTAGGACTGACGTTGAAGCTGAAGCGCCAATACTTTGGCCACCTGATGCAAAGAGCCAACTCACTAGAAAAGGTTCTGATGCTGGGAAAGATTGAGGGCAGGAGAAGGGGACAGCAGAGGATGAGATGGTTAGACAGCATCAGTGACTCAATGGATGTGAATTTGAGCAAACTCTGGGAGATGATGAAGGACAGGGGAGCCTGGTGTGCTAGAGTCCATGTTGGACATGATCTAGCAATTGAACTACTAGGAAATCAAGCTTTGGGTCAGGAATTGCTACAGCCTCAATATTTATATTTATCCAATTCATGTTGAAATTGTAGAGAGGTTGCTTGGTGGGGCCTTTGGGAGGTGACTAGCTCATGAGGGTGGGGCCCCCATGAATGGGATTAGAGCCCTTTTAAGAGACCCCAGAAACCTCCCTCATCCATCACATGAGGACACAGTGAGAAGACAGCTGATGGAGTCAGGAAGAGGGTCCCCTTGACCTTAGGCCACCCCAACCTGCAGAACCGAGAGATTTCAGTTGTTTAAAGCATCCAAACCCAAACAGACTAGACAGGGACGTGGAGACCTGAACACCACCTCGTTACTTCTGTTTTTCAAAGGACATTTGTGCATACTCAACCGCGTCTGACTCTGTGACCCCATGGACTGTAGCCCGGCAGGGCTCTCTGTCCATGGGATCTCCCAGGCAACAAGAGTGGAGCGGGTTGCCACTTCCTCCTCCAGGGGATCTTCCCGACCCACGGATTGAACCTGTGTCTCCCACGCCTCCTGCACTGGCAGGCCACTCCTCCCCACTGCGCCACTGGGAAGCCCCTTCTCAAAGCCCTCCTCCTGGTACTCTGGTTTTCTTCGACACCCAGCGGGAAACAACTGACAGACCAGGCAGGCCTGGGCTCCAGGGCCCCGAGGAGAAAAGGGAGGCGGAGGCACAGAAAGCGGGCTTTACTGCAAATCAGGAGCAGACAGGACACGGCAGCTCTCTGCGGGGAAGACCAGAGACGAGGCATCCTGCCCTCCAACCTCTGCTCGGCTGGAGGGAGGGGTGCTTCCCCGGGACACAGGCTGAACTTGCGGTAACAGACAGGATGGACAGACACGCCCCGGCAGACACAGGTGGGCGGCACAGTCAAGTCCAGTTCTGCTACAAGGATCACTCTTGGCTTCAGAGTGAAACAAGCACCGCCCCCCCCTCAACACACGCACACGCGCGCGCGAGTGAAAGCTCTGCAGGCAGCTCCCCTACAGAAGTCGGACCCACCGTCTGGTGAGCTGGACCTGGGTACACAGTGGCTATACAAACTATGCTGCAAATGGACTCAAAATTCCAGAAACATAATGAAGAACAAGAATTCTGCGTTTTCTTCCCATAAATGAAAAAGTAACAAAAATCTCACTTTTTGACTCACTGGTGGAAGGCAGCCTCTGACCGAAACACCAAGTTCTCCCTGGAATTGTCTTTCTCAGCCATCCACCGCCTGGTATCTGCTGTCCGCCTGTCCCCGAGCCCCCTCACCAGAGTGTCCCAGCCAACCTCAGATGAGAGGAGGACCCCTGTGGGGCCCAGTGGGCTGGGAGGATCTGGCACCACACTGCGGCCTGTCCATGGGCCCGGATGGAATGGCAACAGCAGCCGAGGGCAGTGGGCTCCCGCCCTGGAGCCTCAAGGGAGGTTTTGCTGGTGAAGGTTCGACTCTGGGGGCGAGAAGTTTGGCTCTGAGAAGCCAGCTCCCTGGGGTGATCTGGGGACGACTGTCCCAGGGTCTGGGGTGGAGCGTGGTAACAGCCAGTCTCCTGTTAGCATCTGGGTTCCCACGAGTGTTCCTGGGGACCTCC
>NW_011494756.1:1187879-1189144 GCF_000754665.1 Bison bison bison | reverse complement strand
TGGCTCGTGGCGGGTGTGGGGGGACACTTTGCAGAAGCAGCTCCGAGAACTGAGGCTGGAATCTGCCCACAAGCACTCGCAGGAGGGCCAGTGGTGCCTAGAGGAGGCGGGTGACGGGGCAGCCGTCGGGCTCGTCCAGGAACAAGGTGCTGAAGACGTCGTTGAAGAAGCTCGGGTGGTACCTGCAGGCCCGCTCACAGTCCGGGTTGAAGTTCACCTCCAGGATCTGCGGCTGCATCGCCCGCTCCCCTGATGGCACAGGAGCACGGGCTGTCTTACTCCGAGGAGCGGGGGCCTGGGACGGGGGTGCTGGGGGCCGCGAGGCTTCTCCGGGGGGCCTGGCCTGAAGCCTGCTCTGGCAGGGGAAGACCGGGGCTGCCTCCAACCCCGGGAGTGCCACGAGCCACCACACCCCGCTCAGATGCCTAGTTCAGTGGGACCCTGGGCCCCCTCTCCTCGCATGCAGGGCGCCTTTCCTCACGAGCCCTCTCCTGACACCACGGCCACCCGCTTCCCTTTCCTCCTTGTGCTCCACCCTGCAGGCTGCGGACCCTCAGGGTGGGCCTCCTCTGATCCAGGTCTCTGGGCTAATCAGAGAAAAGGGACACAGGATAGAGTGGACCAGGCCGAGGCAACAGCACCCTCTCTCTGTCCCTGGGGGGCTGGCGTGGCGGCTGGAGGATCAGCTCTGGGTAAATGGGGGTGGGGTTGGGGAGCCCCCTCACCATCGGGACGACTGTCCCACTTCAACATGAGGTCAACCGCGTACACGGCCCGGGATGAGGGGTAGTCGCAGAGGCCCAGCGGGGGCGGCCTGGCACACGCCACCTGGAACAGCTCCGTGAAGGCCTGGAAGATTTCAGCCTGGGGGCCAGGGGAGGGGGAGACAGGGTCAGGGGGCCTGCAGGCTGACGCTGGGACCAGCCCCTCAGAGCAGCCCTTCCTGAGCCCTGGTCTCCAAGAGGCCACGTCACCTCCTCCGACGTCCTTCACGACGCGGCTGCGGCCGCCTCTGCCTGACTCTTGCTGCCCTCTCACCTGGTACCCACTCCCTGCAGACCTGTGTACCCCCACCTCAGAGCTGTCATGGCAGGATGGGGGGACCAGCCTGTATCCCCCCAAGTGTGCGATTCCTGGGATGCACAGAGCCCGTGTCTGTTCCAAGGGTGGTCCTGAAGACGCTGCCTGGCTCCTCCCCTCCCCAAGGAGCCCTCGTGACACCCCACTAGGGCCAGAGGGGAGGACGGGGGTCTCGCCCGTACACT
>NW_011494756.1:1183411-1187779 GCF_000754665.1 Bison bison bison | reverse complement strand
GCCCGTACACTCCCCCTCTGGTGGAGGAGCAGGACCACCAAGAGGAGGCGAAGGCCCCCCACGTGCCCGACACGGCCCACGAGGCAAGCCCTGGCCCCTCGAGCTTGGCCAGCACTCACCTGGACGCTCTTCCAGGGGAATTCTGGGTACTGCTTCTCAAACTCTGGGATGAACTCGTTGTAGTGTACCTACAACAGACACAGGGCCCGTCACAGTCCGCCCGGGGTCTCCTCTGGGCAGGGACGAGACAGGCCTGGCCTGCCCTGCCTTCACACAGAGCTGACACTCGCTGGGCCGGAGGCGCCCACAGCCTGTCCAGCTCCACCCCTGCCGGCACAGTCGGGGGCAGGAGACGGGCTCTGAGCTCTGGACACGTTTACTTCCCAAGGTCTCAGTGTTTCCATCTATAAAATGGGACAGTGCTCCTCGCCCTGCTTTGCAGGTGGCTGTGAGGTTCCAGTGAGGCAGTGAATGCCCAAAGGGCCGGCCAACGGGTCACCACGTCCCTCTCAGAATGGTCACTGGAAGCAGAACTCGGACCTGACCCTGCAGGGCCCATGTCTGAGCTCAGCAATGGCTCAGAATACCTGCAGAGACAGCAAGGGCTTCTCAGGCCAAGACTGCACCCAGCACACACCTGAGCACGCCGGTCGTCAGCTCAGGTTCCTCCCACACAGGACCAAGACAGGCTCCCTAAGGAAGCCCAGCGTCCACACCCTGCTGGACATGCATCCCCCATGCGGGGCATCAGAGGAGATGTGACCCTCAGGATGACGCCTGCTCCACAGAGGGAAGGCGCTCAGGCCTCACAAATGACCTGAGTTATATTCCAGAGCTCCGGGTCCTAGGGACCAGCTGCCAACACAGCACTGGACAAGAGGAGGGACATGCAGCAGCAGCCCTGCTGGGTGGGCATGTGGCCTGGCCCCTCTGACAGCGCAGGGCCCCCCAGAGGATATCACACACACAGAACAGCGAGTGTTGAGCACAGCTCAGGGCTTCCCTGGTGGCTCAGAATGTAAAGAATCTGCCTGTGATACAGGAGACCTGGGTTTGATCCCTGGATCGTGGCAACCCACTCCAGTATTCTCGCCTCGAGAATTCCATGGAGACTGGCGGGGGCGGGAGGGGGAGTGTGTCACAAAGCGTGGGACACAATGAAGTGACTCATACACATACACAGAGTTCAGTTTACTAACACATCACCGTGTGCCTGGGAAGTAATAGCCCCATGCTCAGGAGCAGCTGCTTTCTGGAAGTGGGGGCCACAGGGCCACGGCAGGGCGGTACGGGGCAGGGCGGTACGGGGCAGGGCGGAGAGCGGCTGTGCCCTACCTCCTGTCTGCCCTGAACGGTCAGGACCAACACGCCTCCGGGCTCTCTTCCTCCACCGGGAGCTGGGCCCTCCTCTGCCCGGTGCAGCCTCCCTCACTGACCCCAGGTGCTCCGCAGGCCAGCTGGGGGTTGATGCCCTCATCTCAAAGAAGCTTTGCCCCCATGTCCTGTTGCTCGAGGCACCCAGGCAGCCCGGGGAAGACAGAGGGTCCAGGCCGGGTCATAGGCCAGCAGCAGCCACCCGCCCTGGGGGCCGTGCAACACGAACCAGGGAACTTATCTCGACCTGAGCTGAGCGTCGTGTGCCCCTCCGAGCGATGGGGGCAGTGGTGGGAGGAGCCGCAGGTCCCAGAGGGCAGCTCCCCGGACCAGTACACAGCCGGCCCGGAAGACACGCTGACAGGCGTGGGGTCCCGTCTGCATCAGCCTCCACAGGGACCCGGCTCCCCAGGCCCCGCCAGGGCTCACCTGCTTCAGCACCACTTCCGGGTCATAGTTCATGACAGTGAAATGCTTCTCGTAGTCGTCCAGGTCGTTGAGGGCAAAGGGCCTGCAGGACAAGCAGACGGACACTCAAGTCGGTCCTGAGCGTGGCCGGTCCCAGCGGGGTAGGCAGGCAGGCGCTCAGAGCCCCCTAGCCAAGCATCTGTTCTGCCCCTGGTAAGAGCGGGCGGGGTGGTCCCACGGCCCCTGTGGGCTCACCACTAGACCCCTGCAAGTCTCTCAACATCGACAGGGTGTGCAGGGGTGGGGGCCTGTCACACGAGGGGGGTTGACTTGGGGAGGGTTACTGCCGGTTACCAGAAACGGGCTCAGTGGGGTACCTGCTGGAGAAGGAGCCCTGGTCCGGGCGTTCTCATCCAGAGTAAAAGAGGCACCCCCCCAATCCCCAGCCCAGCTCCCCCCAATCCCCGGCCCAGCCACCCACCTGCCACCCAGCCTTCATTACCGGTTGGAGAACCGCAGCCAGAACACGTCGTAGACGAACAACCTCAGGGGCTTAACCGACCGCAGCAGCAGGATGTAGCGGATGTCGAACTTGACCCTCCCCACGTCTTCCCGGAGGAACAAGACGGGACTTTCGATGTACTTGGACACAACCTGAGGACGGAAGCAGGCTCGCGGGGGCTCCTACCGCCGCAGCCAGAATGGAGCGGCCCGGCCTCCTGGCTGCAGCTTGCGCCCAGGGACACCCGAGCGCGGTCACGCCTGCAGAAGCGGACTCGCTCTCGAGCCTACCTCCCCCCAACCCCGGGCTCAAGGGCCCCCGACTTGGTATCTGGCCCCCGCACTCTGCGTCTCCCTGTCTTTTCACACCTGTGTCTAAACTGCAACAAGCTCTTTCTCTTCATTATTAGTTGAGAGAAAAGATACCATGGATTTTTAGGCTTTGAAACTGGAAACAAATTCTCAGCCGAAGTCCACCGGCTCCCCATCCCAGGGCTGGCAACCTCCCTAGCGGTCATCTGGTGACTTGTCTCTCTCAGGCCTCTGTCTGTCCAGGAGCAGAACCTGTGTCCTTCACCTCCCCCACTGCTGGCCCCCCGTCACTACAGCACTCCATCCAGGGCCCTGAGGGGCTCCCTGGCCCGGCCACCTCCCTCCTGTGGGTGGTCCCTGGGGGGGCCCCCTCCCTGATGGCAAGGGCAGCGAGCAGCGACTCCTCCCAGCTGAGCAACGACGCTGCCACCAGGACCCGCCCTTGAGAGCAGGCCTCCCCCCAACCTCCCAGCGCCCCAAGGCCCCACCTTGGGGGAGCTCTCGCGGTGCCGGACAATGCTGTGCAGGTTCTTGGTGATGTGGGTGTCCAGGCTGCGGGCCAGGTTCCAGGGCTTGCAGATCCAGTGGTTGTCCTCGCCCCTGGGAGCAGAGGACTTGGCTAGGCTGTGTGTCCCCAGGACTGCGGCTGCAGAGGGGGCCGAGGGAGGGGTCCCAGAGGAGACCTCAGAGGCTGGGCTTCGGGAGCCAGCAGTTGGCTGAGGCCAAGGGAGCTGCCCTCTAGGTGGAAGGGCCGTTGAGCCCCGTAACGGGCACGTGGCAGGCACTCGGCCATGGGGCGGGCCAGGCGGAGGGGGACAGGGGTGGTCAGAGAGGGGGCCACAGGAGCCTGCTGGGCGTTGGTGGTGGGGGCGGGTCTCAGCTAGCGGGGCGCGCGGGGGAGCTCACCGCCTCTCCCGCTGCTGGAAGTAGCTGATGAACTGGGGCAGCTCCGTGCGCGGGTTGAAGGTGCGGGGCAGCCAGGCCGGGCCCTCGGGGCCGCCTGCCCGGCGTGCGACGGAGGCCAGGCAGTCCTTCACCGTCAGCAGGCTCTCGCAGGGGAACTGGTTCAGCAGCACGTTGGGCCTCTCCTGGCTCAGCCTCCTGCGGGGCCCAGGCAGGCGCCGCAGGTCAGGAGGCGGCGGCTTCCGGGGCGGGCGGGCCGGGCCCTGGGCTGGGAGGTGGCTCACCTGTAGTCCTTGAAGTGCGAGAAGTTGTAGAGGACATCGGCTTCCGCCTCGCTCTGGGTGAAGGTGAAGCGCGGGTGGGTGAGGTGGCTGAGCACCTGCTGGATGTCCGTGTAGACCCTGCGGGGGAGGGGCTGCGGTCACACTGCACACCCGCCCAGCGGTGGGGCCCTCAGACCCTGGCAACCCCGCATCCCCCACTTGTGAGACGGGACCCCAGGGCCCGCCGCCTCGTGCTCATCCTGAGCATGAAACAGGACAACCCCAGTGTTTCCCTGACCCGGGCTTGTTCCTCCCACGTGCAAACAGGGTGGGCAGACACACTTAGAGGGCTGCCCTCAGAGAAGCGAGCCGGCGCCCCTGGGCCTCATTCCACGCTGGCACCAGCCCTGGCCCCGGGCAGGGGAGAGGATGCGGAGGCCTGGGTGCGTGTCTGCCATGGGCGGTAGATGTGGTCACACTGTGAAAGCGACGGGGCTGCGAGTGAAGGCGGGAGGGAGACAGGACCCCACCTGGACAGTGATCCAGGCGCGGGGGGAGAGGCACAGCGAGCACGAGGCATCTAGCTCATGGCCAGTCATGGCTGGGG
>NW_011494756.1:1173443-1183311 GCF_000754665.1 Bison bison bison | reverse complement strand
GGTGCAGCCTCCGACCAGAGGAAGCAGAGGGGTGTTGGGCGGTGGCCTCGGGGAAGGGGAGGACAGCCAGACGGGAGGAAACCCCCAGGGCCTGGGGGGAAGGGACAGAGTGAGGAGGTTTGGGCAGCCAGACGGAGGGGACCCCCTGGAGACGGAGGCCAAGCTGCCCCGAGGTGGCTGTTATCTGTGGGGGCATCCCCCTGCACCTCCACTCCCTCGCCTGTAAAATGGACCGTCTGCTTTCACCCTGGGCTCGCAGGCCTGCCTGGCCTGACAGAAGCTGCCAGTCCACAGCTGCAGACAGCTGGGAGTGACCCCTCCTGGCCGTCTGGGTGCCCAGCACGGGCTGGCTCCCGGCTCACCCTCCCTTCTCGGGCATCCCTCTGTGACCCTGAGACCCTAGCCCTGGAGGTCCTGTCAGTGCTGTGCTGCCCGGAGGCGGCAGCCTGCATGGGGGATGTCCCAGGAGTCCGGGGAGTGCGTGAGGAAAGGCAGCGAGGAGAAGTCTCATCATAGTCTGCGGGTGCAGGCGGGCTACGCACTTGAAGACGTGGTCGCAGGGGTACCCTGCAGGGCTGATGGCCAGGGGCAGCTTCTCCTTGTTCTCCTCCAGTATGGCCTAGAAAGGAAACACTGGAGGTAGAAAGAGAGCTTCAAGAAAGGGAGCAAGTGAGCACAGGCCTCCTCCCCCCGCACACCAGACTTCTGTGACCGTGGGGGGCACACCTGGGCTCAGGTAGAGCCCTTCTCGGTGCTGGGGTGCCTGGAGCCCTCTGATCACTCCTGCCCCAGAATTCTGGGGCTCGAGGTCCCTGAGGTCCTGAACAGCCTGTTTGGTGTCAAAAGAACAGTGCAGACACTGCTCTCAACCTTCTCGTCGCTTCTAAACGCCTCTTCCAAGTCACAGGCTGCCCAGAAGGTGCTGGGCCTGTCCCGGGAAGGGGCTGCTCTGAGGGTTAAGCGGCATGGTGGTTTAAAACCTGTTCACATACTTTCTGACACTCCTTTCAAAAGGCAGAGTTAATAACGCATCTCCCCTTGAGCGCCGGCTGGGCTGAATGATGTGTTTATAACTCACGGGAAGAAGCGGAGTCTGCAAACTCGTGAAAGGACCTGTGGCCTCCTCCCATCTCCCCTCCGGTCACTTCCTCTCAGAGTCTCAGCCTCCATGTCCCAAGGACACTCAAGAGGCCCCCCAGCCACAGCCAGCGCCGCCTTCCCAGGCCTGAGTGTGCCCCGTGGGGGCTGGTCCTCAGCCCGACCAAGCCTCAGATGACAGCCTGACTGTGCTCACGAGCGAGCCAGGGCCAGAAACGCCCAGCTAAGCTGCCCCCCACCTCCTTTCCACAGAAGGCAAGACAAATCAAACGTCTGCTGCTCTGAGCAGCTATGTTTCGGAACAAACTGTTACCTGGCACTAGCTGACTAATACAGGCGACCCCAGGGCCCAGAGCACAGGCCTGACCCAAATGGGTCAAAAATCGCCAGCATGTTTAAGAAAACCGGTGTCTGAACTCTGCTCCTCTTCTTGGGCCAGTGGGGGGCATTCCCCCTAAACCTCCCCCAAATTACTGATTTCAATTCACGTTCCTTCAACCACCTCAAGACCAGGAAGTCTTTGTCTCTAAGCCACTCGTCAACCACGCCTCTGCGTTCACGCACTCATTCAAGTGTTTAATAAGCACCTACTAAGTGCAGGCACTCTACGAGGCTCTGAAATACACCTCTGAATTAAGAAGGGTGATCACTGGGTTTCTGACAGGGCTCCATCACCACTGGCTTAAACTCACAGGGAAAAGTGCCAAGCGGCCCAGCGCGCCGGCCCAGGCCTCCCGGTCAGAGAGGCACGGGGCAGCTAACTCCAGGCACGCTGCCCGCTCGTCAGCGCGGGATTGGCTCGTTTCCTCTTCTCACCATCCTCGGTGAGCGTCTGAAGGACTGGTGCGGGGCAGAGAAACATCAGCATGCTGCGAAAAGGCTAGAGCCTCGACCCACAAGTCACCAGGCCCCTCCGGGTGTGGACTCCAGCTCTTCCGCCAGCCGTGTGGCCTTTGACAAGTTACTTGATTTCTCTGTGCATCAGTTTCCTCACCCCCCGTTACATAACGATACAACAGGACTGGAGGTCGTACTGTGAGGGTTACAGCTGAGCACGCCCGTAAGTGCTAAGCAGAGGCTCGTGCATCCCTCAGTTTCTCACTGGGACGAGCGGATGAGAAGCAGTGGCTGGAGACGAGACGCGGGGAGGAGGAGTAGGGGCTGGGGTGTTAATTCCTGCTCAGCTCTGCCTGGTTCTGCTCCCACTGGCTCCGCTTGCTGCCCTGCCCCCAGCTGTACCAACCCTGGCTCCCTAGGCTGGCCTGCCCCACGGGCCGGGCCCTGCACGAACTGCCCACCAGCCTGGCCCTGTGAGTGAGTCCCAGACAA
The DNA here is from genome assembly GCF_000754665.1 of Bison bison bison. Lineage (NCBI taxonomy): Eukaryota > Metazoa > Chordata > Mammalia > Artiodactyla > Bovidae > Bison > Bison bison. The sequence continues at coordinate 1,180,884 of NW_011494756.1, read as the reverse complement.
CAGACTGTCATCTGCAGCTACAATGCTCGTGATGACCACCTGTGGGCCTACTGTGCACCATGAAAACATACCGTGCCATGTGTAAACAGTGTCCTCACAGCCCTGGTGAGGGAGGTGTCAAGAGACAAGGGAATGGTCCCGAGCCGGGATTCACAGCCCAGCTGCACGGCCCCCACCCCAGACCCCATAATGAGGAGCAGCAGTATTGCATGCCCCCGCCGTCCACCAGCTCCACCCCCGCCTCCAGAAGGACAGTTCCCAGCATCGCGACCCTGGGCTGTGGGCTGAGCTGATGCCAAGCGGTGCGGCCACACGCAGCTCATGTTCACTTGCCGAGCTCTGAGCCCCTTGTCTCGCAGACACCCCCAGACTCCTCTCTACCTCCCACGGCAGCCAGCTGCGGCTTGGCCATATTTGGTGACCTGGCGGAGGAGGTTCCAGAAGCCACCGGGCAAAGAGGCCCAGGGGGTCAGGGCCAAGGTCCCACCTGGTAGTGCTCGGCGGGCGGCTCGGGCGTGGATGAACTGAGGTCCAGCAGGTCGGTGGGGGCCCAGGGCAGCAGCATGCACCTCCGGATCAGCGGGTCGGCCTCTCCGTAGGCGAAGTCCCGGGTCACCTCCTCTGCACCAGGACACGTGCGCTGTCAGCGGGGCGGCAGGAGAGTGGCCGGCCCTTCCTTGGGGGGTGGCGGGGCCCCACTTACCGCCCGTGTCCAGGTCCCGCAGGGGCCACAGCAGCGTGTAGGCCACCTGCTGGGGCATGTAGAAGAAGGGGGCGGTGGCAAAGCTGGGCACGTCCGCGTGCTGGATGCGCGACCCGAACTCGTCCATGATGTACCACACGGGCACCTTCTCCTCAGCCGTCTGCGGGCGGAGCACACACCACCCTCACCTACAGGTCCTCCGGTCCCCGCACCTTTCCCGGCGTTCACGACCCGAACACCGGCCACCAGCCTGTCTACACTCGACTCTCAGGGCCTGGGACACCCACCAGGCACACCTCCAGTCCCCTGAACACAAGGCTGCCGGGCCAGGGGACTGCTGTGTGATCACAGGTCGGGTAAAGCTATGTGTAAAGCAGGCACTTAGCCTAGCAGCCACATGGGGGTGCTTGGTTTTGTGTGCGCCCCAGGGGGAGGATGCAGAGTTCAGGGAAGGCTTCCTGGAGGAGGTGACAGCTGCGATCACGAGAAACAACTTTTGTCTTTTCCCAGGCTGGAAGTAGTAGGGGGCTGGTGCATGAAGGTGGGTCTGGGGGTGTGCTGGGAGTCATGTAAGCCTCAGAGCATGCTGAAGGGACTGGACTCTACTCCTGAAGGCAGGAAGAAATCACTAAGGGTATTTAAGAGTGTGCTGGAACCAGCAGGCACTGGGAAAGAGACAGCCAGGTCACTGGGCTCACGTCTAGGGCTCTGGGACAAGGCTGTGTCCAAGGCCACGTGGATACCTGGGTCTCCGGCACTGGCTGGCCCAGAGCAAAGAGTAACAGGCCCATGATGAAGTCGCAGGGAACCAGGGAGCTCCCACTGGCCACGAGAAGGGGGTCTGCTCGCTTGCGGGGTCAGGGGACCATCTCCTGCCAGCCCCGATAGCATGAGGTCGCGCAGGCCCATCTGCCTCCCCTGGGGCCCGGCTGCCTGCTCACCCCGTGGGCCAGCTGGTAGGTCTGGTTGAACTTCCACATTTCCTCTAGCACCAGGTCCACGGCCTCGGCGCTGGGCAGCTCGCCGTGGAACTCGACGCCCATCAGGTTGGCCATGCGGTGCAGGAGCCCCGGCACCTGCTGCAGCTGCTGGCGGGCGTGCGTCACGCGGCACGTCCAGGCGTGGTCGATGAGGAAGATGCTGCGGGCACAGGCCACGGGGGGGTGGGTGAGGCTACCACACGGCAAGGCAAGAAGGGGTCTGGGCGAGGGCCAGCAGAGGGGCAGCCCCTCAAGGAGGAGGCCGGAGCTGTGGCCTGGACCCGGCACTGGGCCTGGGTGGGGGTCTGGCTCCCCCACTGTTTCAGTCTGGGAAACTCCCACCCCTTTCAGTTTCTCAAACAGGGCAACACATCCCTACCCCCCCGTCATGGGGCTGCTGTGAGGATCAAATGAGACAAACAGCCGGCCACCTCCATTGGGTCCTCGTGCGTTGAGGGATTGACTATTACAGTGATCACGGTGAACATGAAGTGTCCTTGGCTGGATTCTGAGCTGCCAGAAAGTGGGCCCATGCCCCCCACCTTGCTACCTGCAGGCCAATGCGCAAAGAAGCCCCACTCAGAGTTCACTCGCTTGTGCTCACCCGGGACCTCTGGGCATTGCTCAGGAGGTGCCAAGGCCTTGTGCGGGAGAGGCTTCAAGTCCTCATGTGTCCAGACAGGAAGCCCACCCAGTCGAGTCTCCTGGGCTGGCTACGTGGCTCCCACACCACCTCGTTGGAGGGCGAGGAGTTCCCCTGTAGGCCCGAGGCCCTGCCTGCCCCCAGCCCACCAGTCAGGCTGCCCGATACCACCCCAGCCTAGCTGGACGCTGACTCCCCAATGCACAGGGTTCTGCCTGCTGGGGAAGCAGCTCTGGTCTCCCCACCCCACTAAAGCAAAAGGAACAGCGAACACTCCACTCCTGCAGGCGGGGGCCAGCTCGCTGCGCTCACACTTTCTGTTAGCACATCCTGAAACAAACGAAGACTTACTTCTGCCCTTGTGCACGGAGCCAGGAGCACCTGGGGGTGACCCAGGCAGACACACACAGGGGCTGCCGGGCACGGGGGGTGCGGGAGCGGACGGAGGCTGGGCCTGACCACTGGGGGAGACTCACAAAGGTCCGAGGGCAGACAGGGCCCGGAGCCATGCTCCCAACCTCGACACCATGCCCATCCGTCTTCAGACCTGCCTGCTAGTGTGAGTGGAGGGGGCAGGGAGGCAGGGAGCCCCTTGAGGAGGCCGCTGGGCCTGAGTCCCACGGCCGGCACAGGTGGGAACGGAGTGGGCACAGGCACAGGTCTGCTGTACTGAACTTAATGAGTTTCTGAGTCAGAGAACATGTGGGTGGTAGTGCCTGGCTGCTCTAATTACGCGTGTGGCCCCTCCCACCCTACCAGGGGCCGGTGAAGGAGCTGGGAAAGCAGGAAGAGCTACGGACACAGACGCCCAGGCGCCCGCAGGGGCTGGCGAGTTCCTCCCCCACCACCCTGCCCGGGGTTTCAACAAAGTTACGCCGTCCTGGCTGAGGACAGTCCCTCTGGCCCCTGGAAGGCAGGAATCCTGGGCTCCAGTCCTAGTCCTAGCCTTTCTACCCTGGGGCCCCGTGCAAGGCCCAGGCTCACCTCTGCCCCCTCAACCCCGAGTCCCGACTCGAGGAATCAACCAGGCCACGCTGCTCACATTCACTGATGTGAAGTTCAGGGCTCCTACACAGAGACCAGATTCAGCAGGACCAGTGGGGAGGCCCGGGGGCTGGGTCCCTGGAAAAGCCCAGGCTCACGAGTTAAGATGGCCCTGGGATGACACCCACACCTGTGACCAGCTGTGCGATCCTGGGTGAGCCCGTTCCCACGGGGTCCTCACTAGCAAGATGGGACCTCACCACATGTGGTCAGTGGGACCGCTGGGACAGGTTAAGAGGCACCTGGGGGGAGGCCGCTCTGCAGACGGTACGAAACACAGCGAACACAGGAACATCATCGGTGTCAGGGCCGATTGGGCCCTGAAGTCCAGCTGGAAACACAGCAGCTGCCATGCACCTCGTCTCAGGCCGGCTTAAGTGGCCAGTGGCCTGGCCTGGAGGAGCAAGAGCGCCCGCAGGAACTGCTTCTCCCAGGGGCGACGGCCGGGGTGACATCCTTCAAGAGGGAGCCGTGGCGTGGATGAGAGGGTCCCGCCCTTGGCTCCTTACCTGTTGGGGTCGGCCGCCTGGAGCCCGTTCTCATTGGTCACGATGACCTTGTAGCAGAGCTCGCTGCCGGGGTTGGGCTTCTTGCGCGTTTCCTGGGCCGCCTCATCCTCACTCTCCTCCTCTTCGGCTTCCTCCACCTGCATGATCCCGAACATCTCCCCAGCATCGAAAACCTGGGGGCCAGAGGCAGGGGGGCATTGGCAGGACACCCCGTTCCTGCCCCGTTCCTTCCACCACACCCTGGCCTCTGGGATGAACTGAGCCCCGAGGAGGACAGGGCCTCTTTACTGTCCAGCTGCCCATCTTACACCCAGGAGACAGGTTCCCAATCAGTGGGAACAAGGTCCTCACCTCCCCCGCCAACACGGGCACCGTTATCAGGGTGCCCCAGCCTGTGGGACCCGCGCCTGGGGGAGGGACCGCCCGCATACACCTCTCAGTGGCAGCCAGTCTGGGCTCCTGCTTCACAGGGAAAATGCGGCCCAGAAGGTGGAGGGGGCGGCTCTGCTCACAATGCCTGGAAGAGGCAGGATCGTGGCGGGCCAGGGACTTCAGCTCAGCTTTGTTCTCACCAGAACTACCAACCCAACGCCAGGGCAGCGGAGGAGATTCGGAAGGAAACAGGGGCGAGGGGGTGGGGGGTGCTCAAGAGCGCCCTACAGCCACAGCCACCCAGGTCTGCACCAAGCAGGGCCTGGTGCTGGTCTCCTGGGGCCCTGGGCCAGAATGGGACAAAAGGAAAGGGTCTGGGTTTCCTTGTTTCCCTGGCAACCGCAAGCCACTTGCAGCTGGTGAAGGGGACAAGCCAGTTGGTCTCCACATGGCCACACTCAAGACCCTGTGTCTGCCACAAGTCGGCAGCTCACTGAGCCATTCCATGCCTCAGTTTCCCCATCCATACAATGGGAATATTAGGATCTACCTGTGACTTGTTGGGAGGGTTAGATGATTCACACACACAGAGAGCATAAAAGCTATTCTGTAAGCACTTGCCACCATGACACTTCTGAGCCTAGTCTCTCAGTAGCGAAGGGACACCAGCCACCTTCCGGGGGAGCTGAGAGCAACACATCAAATCCAACGGCGCACAGAGGGACTCAACAAAGACCAGATGCCCCTAAAGTGTACTTCTCACGACTCCACTAAAAAGAGGAGACACACTCATCTCGGCAGCTGGCAATCAGCCATCCATTCAGGCACGAGCAGCGCTGACGTGCTGGGCAGGACAGGCACTTGGGGGTGTGAGGATGAGTGACGTATGACCTTGCCCTGGGAGCTGATGACAGAGAGCCAGGAGGGGCCATCTGAGAGGCCGAGATAACCCCTGCAGGGGCGCCGTCCTCTGAAGTGAGTGGTGAAGGAAGCAGAAGATTAACTGATTTGGCTGCTCCAGGTCTCTGATGTGGAATCTTATAGTTGCAGACTCTGGGCTCTAGTTCTCTGACCAGGGATCAAACCTGGGCCCCCTGCATTGGGAGCGCGAAGTCTTAAGACACGGGGCCACCAGGAAAGTCCCAGGAAGGTCGTCAGGTGGTGGTGTGAGGACTCCAGGCAGAATAGCTGGGGCAGGAAGGGTTGTGGAGCTGGTCAGGTGCATCCCAGGGGGGCGGGCACTTTGCGGGATGGAGTCTTGAACCCCCAGCCCCCGAGAAAGTCTGGAGGCGGGGGAAGCCACAACCCTTTCTCTGGTTTGAAGTTTAGAAGAAAACAGCTCAGAGGCTGGAGTCCAACCCAGAACCCCAAATCTCCATCCCTCCACGCCCAAACCTGACAAGGAGGAGGGGGCAGTGTAGGGCCTGCCCTCTCCCAGCTGTGATACCATCCCTGTGACCACCATCCCTTCACAGAGGGTCTGGAGGAGTCCCTACTGAGGTAGGGGAGGGGAGTGGTTTTTGCAGCAGGGAAGTTCCCGGCCAGAAAGAGCTGAAATTGATTTCAAAACACTCCCCCTGGTTTCCAAGCCAGGGGGGGCAGGAGGGGCCCCCCTTCCTCGGTCAGCAGGTGCCTGTTCTGCCAGCAAACATCCTCCCCCACACCTGGGCCCCCAGCAGCACGTCTGTCAGAACGAGGGCTGCAGGTCCGGGTCTGGCAAAGTGGTGACTCACAGGTCTGCCCGTCACCCCAGCAAGGGAGGGCCATGGAAAAGTACTGGGTGCCCCTGAGCAGAGCAACGGTGGCCAGGATGGAGGGGACATTACACTCCAGTGACTACATGCCGGGCACACCTCTGCACCCAGACTCCACCAAGACCCTGGGAGCTCGGGCCATGTCTCCTGGACTTGGACTCAAGACGGGCAAGTGACCTGCACGAGCGACTTCACTGCCCACGGAGGCTGGCAGGGCCAGGGCTGGGGTGTTTCCACCTCGTGATCCATTCACCCAGCACCAGAAGACCATTTTATCCTTACAAGCTGCTGCGGTCCCCTCCTGCACAGCAGAGGCGTGGGACTAGGGCAAGTGCGTGGGAAATGCTGGCAAATGGAGGGCGGGCTTGAGGGGGAAAGAAATTCACTGTTACAAAAGGCAGGTGCCAATAACACTGTATCTTTTTTATAGCACCTACCCTTGTTTTGAACAGGAAGGTACTTGGTCCAACCCCCCTTCCCCATGTCAGAAGTCCAGAGTCTGGCTGAGAGGGTGGGGTTCACCCAGCTGCCTCTGGGGTCCCAATTCACCACTTGCACGGCTCAGTCTGTCTTGACCCAGGAAGCAGCCCAGAAAGGGCCTGGCTCCAGCTCAGAAGGTCCCAACAGGGGCCCGTGAATGTGCTCTGGCTTCAGCATCTGGGCAAACCACCAAAACCCAGGGCTGACCCCTCAGCTAGGACCCTGGAAGCTAGAGCACAGGCCAGCAGAAAGGAGCTGTCCCTACAACGGAGACCCTCGAAGCATCCGGGCTCTTAAAAAATAATTTTTTTTTTTAAACTTTTCGGTCGTTCCATGGCGCATGTGGGATTGAACCCCTGCCCCCTGCACTGGAAGCGTGGAGTCCGGACTGCCAGGGTAGTCTCCGAGCTCTTTTCATTTTTGTTTAGATGCTGTCTCTGCCTCCCACAGCCTCAGTTTTCCTTAATCAGCAAGATGACGGTGACCTGGGGCTCAAATCAAATGAAGAATTCTATGAAGAAAGCTTCTAGTTCTGAGGTCGGATAGACCTTAGGAGGGTCACTTCCTCTCTCCGAGCCTCAGTCTTCTCAACTGCAGGAAAGGGGTGATGGATCCTAATCCTCACAGGGCTGCTTTGGGCTCGGATTGTGGAGGACGCAGCCCAGGGCCTGGCACGCACAACGGAAGCCAAAGTTCATTTTAGTTCCAGTTCTCGCCGCAGCCCTGGCCCAGCCCCAAGTGTTGGCAAGACCGGGGCCACAGGTAGAGGGTCCGGCCGCCGCTCTTAGGCCCCAAACCGCCACGGAAGTGAAAGTTTAAGGCGTTTGGGCATCAAGCCATGCTCAAATCTCCGGATCCGTGCATCTCCTGCGTCGTCCATCCACGCCGGCCCCCGACTCTCCCTGTGCGCGTCTCACCCAAGCCCGCCCGGGCACGCGCCTTCCCTCCCATCTCCA
>NW_011494756.1:1155097-1173343 GCF_000754665.1 Bison bison bison | reverse complement strand
CGCCGCCAACTTCCCCCGGCGCGCCCCCCCACCCTCTCGCGTCCTCCGCGGGGGGGGACCCTGGCCGCCCCACCCGAGCGGTTCTCGGCCCGGAGCCGGCTCGCTGACCACACCCTCCCAGGTAGAAAAGTCCAGAGCCACCCACCCTGGCGGCGCGCTCGGGACGCTGCGTGCGCGCCGCGAGGGCCCGCACCCAGACTTTCCCGGGGGCGCCCCGGGCCCGCTCTGCACCCCGGGCCTCCCCGCGCGGCGCCCCAACCCGCACCTCGTGCTCCAGCTTGTGCAGGAGGCGGCCCCAGTACCGCTCTGGGACTCCCGACGCACGCAGCGCCGGGCCGTGCAGCGCCGCGAACTCGGCCAGAGCCGCCCGCGCATCCTGCTCAGGGTCGAGGACCGACTCTGAGCCCGGCTCCGGCTCCGGCTCTGGCGTCAGGACCCGGCTGCTGCGCTCCGGCGTCGGGTCGGCCTGCATGGCGCCACCGCCAGCGCCAGAAGCCCAGCTCGGCCGCGGAGCCCGCGGGCCCGGCCCTCCGAACTCAGCCCGCAAGCCCCGCCCGCCGAGGCCCACAAGCCCCGCCCTCCTCCGGGTTACCCCGCCGCCCCCGCCCGTCTCGGCCCGCAAGCTCCGCCCACAAGCCCTGGCGCCCGGCTGGCGGAAGGGCCGCCGGGGCAGCCGTGGGGCGGGGCCTCCCGAGAAGTGCGCGTGCGTGAGCGCGCGGGGGCGGAACCTTTGTGGCTCTGGGGAGGGGGGTGCTGCCGGCGTGTGCGCACGCGCGGACGGTGTCGGGGCGGTGTCTTCTCGTTCGGCCCGAGGCTGTCTGGGCGGATGCCGGAAGTGAGGCTGTGGTCGAAACTGAATGGGTCTCTAGACTGCACCGAAAGGGGAAACGGAGGCTCAGAGATACTCGCGGGGCAGAGCAGCTTCCCCGAACGGCACCGATCCAGCCTTGATGACTCGCAGACCCACGGAGGCGGGGGGCAAGGAATCTCTCGTTCTTTTGAATGCGTCACCAGATTTTAGGTGCAGCAAAGCAGTGACCTGTCTCAGTTTCCTTACATTTGATTTAAGAATATGAATTTATTCAGACAAAACTGGGAGTTTTTTTTTTAATCCTTCTTAGAAATGCGTTGTATTGTTTCCCCCTTTTCAACTTTTCAGTAATTGTAATTTGCTGGAAAGTGCTGTTGCTGCTGCTAAGTCGCTTTAGTCGTGTCCGACTCTCTGCGACCGAGTAGACGGCAACCCACCAGGCTCCTCTGTCCGTGGGATGCTCCAGGCAAGAATATTGGAGTGGGTTGCCATTTCCTTCTCCAGGAAAGTGCAAAGGCAAAGATTTTGTGTGTGGGTGCTTCAGTGGGTGAATATCTTGATTAAAATTATAAGCTGATTTTTAACAAAATGCACCAGTTTAGAGGACTTGTTCAATGGGACTAGAACACTTAAGTTGTGCAAAAGCTCAAACTTCCAAATTCCAGTTGGTGATGATGAAATAAAATTCACATTTTATGGCAAGACAGAAACTTAAACATAAAACGCCTCCCTTTTAGTGTAAATTGTACCTCTGCACTAACCAAACCTCCTTGGAAGATAACCTTCCTAATCTTATCAAGGATCTCTACTCCTTAGGAGATAAGCTTCCTTCTTAACCTTACAAGAGGCCACAGGGACCCACGACCCACTACTTGTTTTGTACACGTGGATCTGGATTGTGTAGACTGTTGATAATATATCATTTAATGTATAGCACTTTTGGAGAAGGAAATGGAGACCCACTCCAGTTTTCTTGCCTGGAAAATCCCATGGACAGAGGAGCCTGGCAATCTACAGTCCATGGGGTTTTAAGAGTCAGACACAATCTAGTGACTAAACCATAGCACTTTGTCTCAAAAACGTAAAACACAGCTGTAGGTCAGTCAGTAAAGAATCCACTGTAATGCAGGAGACCGAGGCTTGATACCTGGTTTGGGAAGATCCCTGGAGAAGGAAATGGCTAACCACTACAGTATTCTTGCCTGCGGAATCCCACGGACAGAGGAGCCTGGCGGGCTACGGTCCGTGGGGTCACAAAGAGTCCCACACAACTTAAGGACTGCACTACCACCACCTCCCCGGCCAATGTATAGCACTCTGTCTCAGAAAGTTACCATACTGACCTTTTGAACTCTAACAGGCAAGACAGTCCTCACAGCTCTCTGAAAGACTGCTTCCCAGATTATAATATTTGGCTAGAATAAACATTTCCATTTCTTTAATTTTTTTCATTGACATAGTCAAGAAACATGTTATAGGGAAAAAAATGTTACTGCCATACTGGAGGGCTTCCCTGGTGGCTCGGACGGTAAAAAAAATCCGCCTGCAATGCGGGAGACCTGAGTTCCATCCCTAGGTTGGGAAGATCCCCTGGAGAAGGGCCTGGCCACCCACTCCAGCATTCTTGCCTGGAGAACCCCTGCAGACAGAGGAGCCTGGCGAGCTACAGTCCGTGGAGTTGCAGAGTCGGACATTACCGAGCGACTAAGCGCAACATAGCCATACTGGAATACTTTTTTCTGTCTCACATCAGCTGTGTCTCAAAAATTTTGCAGCTCAAGCACTGTGTGAAGAAGTATTTGTAAATTTTGGCAACTATGATATCTAATTCGACTGATACAATTTTACAGTTTGTTGGGATGTAATAATTACATCCAATTCCAGGTGTGTTTCTGCTTCATGGGTTTTTTGGTTTCTTTTTCAGGTTTTATTTTTGGCCATGGTGGGGGATTTGGGATCCTAGTTCCCCTGCCAGGGATTGAACCCATGCCCCCTGCAGGGGAAGCATGGATTCTTAACCACTGGACCACCAGGAAAGTCCCCATGGTGTTCTTAATTTAGTAAGAATGTTAGTTCATCTATGCAGTACCTATTGAACTTTATACGAATATTACCATTGCAGGAGAAACAGTGGAAACAATGTCAGGCTTTATTTTTTTGGGCTCCAAAATCACTGCAGATGGTGATTGCAGCCATGAAATTAAAAGACGCTTACTCCTTGGAAGGAAAGTTATGACCAACCTAGATAGCATATTGAAAAGCAGAGACATTACTTTGCCAACAAAGGTCCGTCTAGTCAAGGCTATGGTTTTTCCAGTAGTCATGTATGGATGTGAGAGTTGGACTGTGAAGAAAGCTGAGCACTGAAGAAAAGATGATTTTGAACTGTGGTGTTGGAGAAGACTCTTGAGAGTCCCTTGGACTGTAAGGAGATCCAACCAGTCCATTCTAAAGGAGATCAGCCCTGGGTGTTCTTTGGAAGGAATGATGCTAAAGCTGAAACTCCAGTACTTTGGACACCTCATGTGAAGAGTTGACTCATTGGAAAAGACTCTGATGCTAGGAGGGATTGGGGGCAGGAGAAGAAGGGGACGACAGAGGATGAGACGGCTGGATGGCATCACTGACTCAATGGACGTGAGTTTGATTGAACTCCGGGAGTTGGTGATGGACAGGGAGGCCTGGCGTGCTGCGATTCATGGGGTCACGAAGAGTCGGACACGAGTGAGCGACTGAACTGACTGACTGACCATTGCAAAAAAAAAAAAAAAAAAAAAAAAAACGCCTTCAGTGTTCAACTGTTAAACTAAATTTAGCTGAGTAGCATTCACAATAATGTTAGTTTGGAACCTTGGAGAGACTGAACTTTCCAAAACCTTAATTTTGATTGCATGAATTGGAAGCCAAAAATGGAAGCAATTAATGACTTTGGTACAATATGGCATCCACAATGAAATAATTTCTCAGCCAGGAGAGCCAGCACTTTAACAGTGAAAGGAGCACAAGAAAACTTGGAATTAGAAAAATGAGTGAAACAAATGTAAGAAAAAATCATTTGATCTAAATGAAGAGTCATGATTTATAGATTGTTACGTCAGTTCATTTCTGCAACCTCACATATTCATTCATTCTGAGGCAGTCTTAAAATAATTGCTGACTTTTAAAGTTCATGTGATGCTTCTGAATGATTGATTTGTGGTGAAGATGCCTCTTTGGCCCCCATGGTGAAAGGCACACATCGACAAACATTTTGTAGAAGTTTCAGTTGCATAATCCTGAGAAATGAGAATATGGAACTTTTATTATCATTTTTAAATATTGAGTTAATTTAGTTATATTTAGTATAAATATAAATATAGTAATAATATAAATATTGAGTTAATTAATTTGGCCGTGCCTGGTGTTGGTTGCAGCAGGTGGAATCTTGTTTTGTTGTTGTTTTGGTTTAGCTGTGGCATGTGGAATCTATTTAATAGTTCCCCGATCAGGGATTGAACCCTAGCCCCCTGTACTAGGAGTTCAGAGTCTTAGCCACTGGACCACCAGGGAAGTCCCTAGAAATTAATTTTAAGTTAAATGTGGACTTAAAAAAGGCTTTATTGAGACTTCGCTGGTGGTCCCGTGGTTAAGAATCCGCCTTGGATTCTTGGAGTCCGCAGAGGACTCAGGTTTGATCGCTGGCTGGGGAACTTAGATCCCATGTGCTTCAACTCAGCCTGAGTGCCATAACTAGAGAGGCCTTGCAGCAAAAGAAGCCACAACTAAGGCATGACACCGACGAATAAATAAAAGTAAATATCAAAAAGCTCATTGCTCCTGAAAGGTTTATTGCACGTTAAAGAAAAAAATACCAGGAAACAAAATAGAAATTAAAAACTGTGAGTTTATACCATACTTCTTCTGTCGCTCAGTCCTGTCTGACACTTTGCGACCTCGTGGACTGAAGCGTGCCAGGCAATCCTGTCCCTCACCATCTCCCAGAGTTTGCCTGGGTTATTCCATGCAAGAAGGGACAAAACCCTCTGAACAATGAAAGTGTTCGACCTCTATACAGTCTGCAGCGGGAACACTCAGCCTCAATCTGCCACACATGACTCACCCATACCAATCATTTCCTGGAGTCTTCATGCACAGAAGACTATGCTTCAAAGTAAATGAACATGGAAGTTGCATCTGGTAGGCCACAAAACAGGCACACTCGGGTGGTTGGTAGGCAGGGGCAGCAGGGCCTCACTGTGAATATTTAGTACTGGTGTTGGAGAAGACTTTTGAGAGTCCCTTGGACTGCAAGGAGATCCAACCAGTTTATCCTAAAGGAAATCAGTCCTGAGTGTTCATTGGAAGGACTGTTGTTGAAGCTGAAACTCCAATACTTTGGCCACCTGATGCGAAGAACTGACTCATTTGAAAAGACCCTGATGCTGGGAAAGATTGAAGGCAGGAGGAGAAGGGGACGACAGAGGATGAGATGGTTGGATGGCATCACCGACTCGATGGACATGAGTTTGCGTAAACTCCAGGAGTTGGTGAATGACAGGGCGGCCTGGCGTGCTGCAGTCCATGGGGTTGCAAAGAGTCGGACACGACTGAGTGACTGAACTGAACCGAATATTATAATTAAGAATGTCTACCTCACAGAGCTGATCACTGTTAGAAGCTCTGTTATATTGCTTATCATACCTTACAGTCTATGCCTACACAGATATATATCACGTGTGTGCTGTCGCTTCAGGCGGGTCTGATCTATGACCCTATAGGCTATAGCCTGCCAGGCTCCTCTTGGCCATGGGATTCTCCAGGCAAGAATACTGGAATGGGTTGCCGTGCCCTCTCCCAGGGGATCTTCCCCACCCAATAATCGAACCCGCGTCTCCTGAGTTGCAGGTGGATCATACTTATAATAATTATTTTGTTTTGAGCAAGCATATGTTACACTAGCTGAAAACCCACTTGTCATCTTGGCATCTGCAGCTTCCTCCCCCATGAATCAATCTGTAGTTTATCTGATCCATGAGACGGTAAATCTAGCTCCAACTGGCCTAAAGCAAAAGGGTATTTATTGGCTTCCATGGTGTTCTGGACTGGATGTTTGTTTTGCGTTCTTCCAAATTCATAGTGCCCTGACCCACAATATGACTGAATTTGGAAACAGAACGTGTGAGGAGGTGATAAAAGTTAAATGAGGTCCTAAGGGTGGGGTCCTTAAAAGAAGAGGAATAGATACCAGAGCATTCTTTCTCTTTACCTGATGAGGACAGAGTGAACAGGCGGCTGTCTGCAAGCCGGGAAGAGAACTCTAACCTGCACCTTGATTTGGGACTTCACAGCTTCCAGAAAATAAACTTCTGTTGTTTAAGTGCTCAGTCTGTGGTATTTTGTTATGGCAGCCAGAGCAATCACATAACAAAGGAGTTCATGTGGACTTCAGGTTCAGCTTGATCAAGGTGCCCAGACATCACCAAACATCACTTTTTCTCTCCTTGTCTCAGCTCTGCTGTTCTGTGCATTGGCTTTGCTCTTTGATAAGGCTGTCCTCTTGTAGTGATAAAGTATTAATGGCTGCAACAGCTGCTGCCTATATCCTCCCAAGAATCCAGTTCCAGTGGGGACGGGAGTATCATAGGTTCTCTCTCACACTGATCAGATCATGTGAATGTCCCTTGGCCCATCCCTGTGACCGGGTAGGCCTATTTTCCATTCTCCTCCCCAAATGCAAACCCAGTCAAAACAGATCCTTACTAGAAATCTTTTGTGATTGCCCAGTGCCCAGGAATAAAAACAGCCCTTCATGTGACCTCAAAAGTCCTACGTGGTCCAGCTCAGCTGCCCTCTCCAGCCTCCTTTCAGCACACTCTTCCCCTCTTTTCTGAGCCTTATTGCTCTGGCTTACTTCAGCTTTTGAAATACAATGCCTCACCCCTGCCTCTAGGGTTTTCACCAGCTGTTCTGTCTACCTGGGAGTCCTGGCCTTCCTCCCACTTTGTTGATTCCAACGCATTCCTCAGGCGTCTGCTGAAACGTTATCTTCACACGGGGTCTCTGAATATGCAATTAACAAGTTTTTTTTAAATTGGAGGATAGTTGATTTACAAAGTTGTGTTAGTTTCAGGTGTACAGCAAAGTGAACCAGTGATACATGTATCCACTCTTTCCGCTTCTTTTCCCGTTTGGGTCATTCCAGCGTACCGAGTCGGCTTCCCTGGGCTACACAGTAGGTCCCGTTCATCTACTTCATGGATAGTAGTGTGTATACGTCAGTTTCAGTCTCCCACTTCATCCCTCCACCCTGGCTTCCCCCTTGGTAACCATAAGCTTGTCTTCTACATCTGTGGTTCTATTTCTATTTTGTTGTAAATAAGTTCATTTGTACCTTTTTTTTTTTTTTTTTAATATTCTACATATAAGTGATCCTAGGCTTATATATCCAGGGAAAACCATAATTTGAAAAGATACATGCACTCCAATGTTGTTTAGAGCACTCTTTACAATAGGCAAGACAAGGAAGCAGTCTAAATGTCCCTGGACAGAGGAGTGGGTAAAGAAGATGTGGTACATATATACAAAAGAATATTACTCAGCCATTAAAAAGAATGAAATAATGAAAGAATGCAAATGAAATAATCTGCAGCAACATAGATGAACCTAGAGATTGTCATAGTGAGGGAAGTGAGTCAGGCGGGGAAAGACAAATAAATGAACATGCAATTTAATCAACAGAGAATCAGGTCTCTGTTTCCCTCCCCTCTCCCCCAGCTCAGGGTAAAGGAGAGAGGGGAAGAGACGGGGAGCGGGAAGGACCGGAAGAGTAGCTCTCATCCTGAAAAAGTCACAGTCGCAAGGTGACCTCTGGTCCCTGAAAGCTTCTCCTGCTGGAGCTGTGCTGAGGGCGCTCACAGAAAATGTGTTTTTCCTACACCATGGAGTCTGTTTGCACCCAGAGAGGTGGTTATCTGTCTCCATGTTAGAGGAGTTACTTGGCCCGTTGCTCTAACCACTGATCAACAGACTGTGGACCGGTCTCCCAATGGCATCTTCCTAAGGAAATGTGCTTGAACCATGCCTCTGCCTTCGTTATCTTTTACAATATTTAATGCATACGCAGGTATAGGTGGAACCCTCTGTGAGTGACTCAGCAAGAGCACAGCTGTACTTTCCTCTACAGCAAGGGAAGTCACTGTACTCTTTTCGATATTTATTGTTTCCAGGCTTTAAAAAGGTATTTCACAGGACTTCTCTCGTGGTCCAGTGGCTAAGACTCCGGCTCCCAATGCAGTGGGTCTACATTTGTTCTCTGATCACGGAACTAGATCCCACAAACGGCAACTGAGATCTGGTGTGGCCAAATAAATAAATGAAAATTAATATTAAAAAATTCTTTCATTACATATGATTGTATATTTAATTAAACAATGTATTGCTTAGATTTGTCTTTGAGATTAGAAGTATGGAGCTATGATTTTATGGGGTATTCTTTTCTGCTCTGTGTTATGGTGTTTTGTTTTGTTTGGATATGTTTTCACTCACGTTTTATTTTTCACTTTGGCTGTGCTGTGCGGCTTGAGGGGGTCTTAGTTCCCTGACCAGGAATCGAGCCTGCCCTGGTTGGCAGTGAAATCGCAGAGTCCTAGCCACAGAACCACCAGGGAATTCCCTTGGGTATCTAACATTTCAATCTCTTGGCAAAATAGTATTCATACTGACTCTCCCAGAAGCTTGCTTATTAAGAAAGACTGCTTTAAAGTGTGAATTTCATTTGTGCAAATAAATATTTAATCTCTTAATTCTAAAATGGAAAGAAAAGCAACAGATGGCATGTACACGTTATACGCTGAGATGCTCCCTCAGAGTTAGGAGAGTCCAGAGCAGTGTAATGTGGACCAGGCCAGTTCCCACACTGATATGGTGCTGACCTCTCCTCCCCAGTCTCCGCAGCTCACAGAGCAAGGCCGTGTTGAGTCCTACCCAAGGCCACAGGTGGGAGGCCTCAGAAGCAGAGCCCAGAACCAAGGTCACCTCCAAAACTGACTGAGACCCTTTGTAACCTTGCCAAAAGCCCCCTGGATAATCACTAAGAAGCCCCCTTTCTCTCAATTAAGCAAAGATGCCCACTCCAGTAAACACCCTATAGCCCCCCAACCAATCACCTAATGCCACCCTTCCAGCAGGAATTTTGTCTTTAGGCTATAAAAATTGGTTATCAAGTCACAAAAACTGTCCACGCTCCTTCGTCTGTCAGAAGGTCAGCCCGCTGTGCTCGCAGTGCCCGCTTCATCCCTGCTCTTTGCTCTTAATAAACTCACTCCCTTCTGAAATGCTCTGTGTCTGGAAATTCCTTTCCAGCCCGCACTCAGGCTGCTCCAACAGGCCAGTGCCAGCTGGCATGTGGGTCTCCTGCTCTCGTAGAATCTTGAGACTCACCTTGGATTTGGGACCCGGGGAATAAGTCAGTGCACGCTCACTGCCATGCTCCTCTCACGTGTGTGAGCGGGGCGCCCCACTTCTCAGCTCATTTCCAGTCCAAAGAGGCCTTATCTTTTGATCCGGTCTTCATGGGAGCTTTAGAAATGTCAAGTGTGTTGTGTGCTCACAGGATTCCATTATTGTTTTCCTCTTAAAATTAAAAAAAAAAAAAAAAGTAAAAGATACATAATACAACATTCACTATTCAAACTATTGTACAAAATGCAGGGACTTCTCTGGTGGTCCAGTGGTTAAGACTCTGCTCTTCCAATGCAAGGGGTGTGGGTTCGATCCCTGGTCAGGGAACTAAGATCCCACATGCCATGGAGCACAACCAAAAAAAAAATACAGCCAAGAAGTGTCGGGAGCCGCGTTAGGCATTACTGACAAAATGGAGGCACGGCCCTAAACTCCCTCCCTTTGTTCCGCAGGCACGGACCCAGAATGGAGGAGTCAGGCTTCGTGATTCTGACTTGTTTTTTCCTTTCCTCAGCTGAGTTGACTGAAGAGAATAGTAAGGTGCTTATTGTTTTTGAGAGGAGCATGAGAACGCATAAAGCCTTCTGCAGCTGTGCTCAAAGAATAATTCATAAAGTTAATCACTGACATTTGTTCAAGGACTTTTACAAAAAAGTGTTCCAGGGTGAGCACACAGGCCGCAGCTTGAGGCCATGGGAGGGATTGCTATTTGAAGCCCATTTGTGAGTAAAGTGTTTATGGCAAAGGAGTTTGCTGAATTGAAGGCTTGCTGCTACTGCTGCTGCTAAGTTGCTTCAGTCGTGTCCGACTCTGTGCGACCCCATAGACAGCAGCCTACCAGGCTCCCCGTCCCTGGGATTCTCCAGGCAAGAGCACTGGAGTGGGTTGCCATTTCCTTCTCCAATGCATGAAAGTGAAAAGTGAAAGTGAAGTTGCTCAGTCGTGTCCGACTCTTAGAGACCCCATGGACTGCAGCCCACCAGGCTCCTCTGTCCATGGGATTTTCCAGGCAAGAGTACTGGAGTGGGGTGCCATTGCCTTCTCCGAATTGAAGGCTTAGGAATAATTAAAATAGTTAGAAGCTAAAGAGTGAAGGATTGCTGTAATGTTAGCATAGTCTACTATAGCTTATAGAAATTAGGGACTTTAGAGATATTATTAGGTAGAAGCCCTTTCTAAGAAATAGTGAGCTTAGGATACCAGGGGCAAACAGGACTTAGAAAGATAAGAATTAAACTGAGGAATGTGGTAGGCAGCCCAGACATTAGCATGAGTTACAGTGTATTCACAAGGACACATGAGAAAAAGTAGATAAGAAAATTGCTGAGGAAGGAACTCCTTTTGAGGGGCAACAATGATTTTTGGAGAAAAATAAATCTGGGTCAATGGGAACTAAAAATACCAAACCTCTGACATAATGCTTTTGTGAAAGTATAAAAGAGAATCATAAGCTTGAAATAAACAGGCAGTCCAAGAAAACTGAGAGGCTGCCTCAGTTTCTCGCCGACACCGCTCACCCCTTCAGGTTGAATCCCTGGCTGCTGGAACTGGACTCCGGCAAAGAAGCATTAACGACATTCGTATTCTCCTGTAACCATCACCATCTTCCATCTCCAGAACTTTTCCCCCTTCCCACGCTGAAACACGGAACCGTTAGACACCAGCTCCCTGTCTCCCCCTCACCCCCAGCCCCTGGTGACCACCAGCCTCCTTTCTGTCTCTGTGGGTTTGGCTCCTCCGGGGACTTGTGTGTGGAGTCACAAAGCGTTGATCCTTTTGTAACTGGTTTGCTTCACTCTGCTTAATGTCTTCACGGTTCCTTCATGTTGTCGCACGTATCAGAACGTCATTCCTTTATTAAAAAACGCTTATTTGGTTGTGTTGAGGCTTAGTTACAGCACACTGGGTCTCGGTTGCATCACATGGAATCTTTGGTTGTGGCACGTGGACTCTCTGGTTGCGGCGGGTGGGCTCAGTAGTTGCAGTTTGGGTTCGGTTGCTCCATGATACATGGGATCTTACTTTCCTTACCAGGGATTGAACCTGTGTCCCTGCATGGAAGGCTGATTCTTCGCCACTGGACCTCCAAGCAAGTCCCAGAACGCCACTCCTTTTCCAGGCTGAATCCTAGTCCATTGTATAGACAGACCACGGCTTGTTTATTCATCCACCGGGGGACACTTGGGTTGCTAACATTTCTTCACTGTCATGAATAATGTTGCTATGTACATGGATGTTCCAATTTGAAACTCTGCTTTCCAATCTTTTGTGTACAATCCCAGAAATTTTCTGAGATTAAAAAATATGTGTATTTATTATTATGGCCACGCTGGGTCTGCATCGCTGCTCTCGGGCTTCCTCTAGTTGCGGAGAGTGGGAGCTCTTTTGTGTGCTGGTGTGTGGGCTTCTCACTGCAGCGGCTTCACTGGCTGTTGCGGAGCGCGGGCTCTAGAGTGCAGGCTCAGGAGTTGCGGCTCGCGGGCTTGGCTGCTCCGAGGCAGGTGCTGTCTTCCAGGGCTAGGGATTGAACTTGTGTTCCTTGCCCTGGCAGGTGGATTTCCAACCACTGGACCAGCAGGGAAGTCCTTCTTTGGACTTTAAAATCGCTTTGTTAAACCAGGAAAAAAACTGGTGTTTACTGTGTGATTTGGGCTTCCCTGGTGGCTCAGAGGGTAAAGCGTCTGCCTGCAATGTGGGAGACCCGGGTTTGATCCCTGGGTCAAGAAGATCCCCTGGAGAAGGAAATGGCACCCCACTCCAGTACTCTTGCCTGGAGAATCCCACGGACAGAGGAGCCTGGTGGGCTACAGTCCACGGGGTCCCAAAGAGTTGGATGCAACTGAGCAACTTCAGTTTCCTTTCCTTCCTTTGGGATGTTAACGCCGTTTTTAAATTGTTTTTTCTCCTCTTGAGCACATGGTATTGAACGGTTCTCCACATTCCTGAGGAGGACAGCGGTTATCACCCTTTTTGTGGTTCTGGATGTCTTGGAGAATCTGATGAAAGCCATGAGCTGTGTTCCCAGAGAAATGCATCCACATGCATGCTCACATGTGCACACACACACACACACACACAACACTGACTGTGCATCTAACTTACAGGGGCCCAGGTCCCCTGCTGCCCACTGACCGTGACCCCCTGTGTACACGCTGGTCTTGAGAAGTGGGATCTGAGCGCAGTGGCTGTACTCTCTGGCAGCCCAATAAGTAACGTGGCCCCTAACTTCAGATGTCCTCCACGCGCTGCTCTCCTAATTCCAGTTACCACTTTCTGTCCCATCGTCATAGCCACCGATGACCGAGAGAAAGGGACATCATCTCAGTTCATTTCTTGTTTATTATGGAAGTGACTTTTCACAAATGTTTCATTACATGCATATGTATGAGCATGATGGCGAAAACAAAACGTTGAATATCTGAGGCAGCTAAAAGAAAAAGGCGGTTACGTTGCTATCTGTCACTTTCAGGCAGCTTCCGGGACGGTACAGCTGGCACCTCCGTGCAAGCCCACGCCGAAGGCTGCACGCACTGGGGTCGGCTCCCTGTCTGCCCAGCATCCCCCTGCCCCGCTCCACCCGCTGCCAGCGGTGCTCAGCCATCCTGTTTCTACAGGAACATGGGCTGGGGCTGCCCAGACTGTGTTAAGGCTTTGACCTCAGTGGAATAAGAAGTTTCCCTGCAGATCTCCGTGGCCTCCGGACTGAAACACAGAATACCTGGCATCAGCCAGCTTTCTCTTTTTCTCCTCCTTTTCCTCCACGCTCTCGGGACACCCAGAGCCCGGCAGAGGGGCAGGTTGGGAGGGGCGCTGGGCATCTTCCAGGGCTGCGTGTGGGTCTCAGATAAAGGCACCCAGAACCCCTCAGTCTGAGCCCCGCTGTCCCCTCAGGGGCAGAGGGCAGAGGCCCATCTCTGTCCGAAGGTGCTTTCAGCCCTTGTTCCTGAGCAGAGCATGTGGAGAAAGCGCGAGGCCACGCACGACCATGTCACCTGGGTGCTCCTGGTGTCCCCTGCGTGGAGCCAGGCCGGCCTGCCCGGCGACTGCGGCTCCAGGTGTCCCTGTGACTGGCACACGGCAAGTGCTCAGGACTGACTCCTGGAAGGGCGGGTGGTGTGAGGGGCAGGGGGCAGCTGTGGGCCAGAGGAGCTCTCGCCCTGGCTCTCCTTGGGTGACGGGCAGTGTCTCACACACTGGGTCCTCCCGCTCTGGCCTGAAGGACGTCGGTTCGGGGCTGTGGCTGCCCCCATGTGTATCTCTGGCGAGGAAGAGGGGCCTTGGTCCCGGACGCGGTTGACCAGTCCGACTGAGCTCCTGGCAGGGTGGGGAGGAGGCAGGCATGGCCCAGCCCCCTGGGAGCTAAGAAGGGAGCCTCCCTCCCTGGGCACCGACTGTGCTGGGTGCCTGGGCAGGCAGTGGGCAAGGTGCTCAGGCGGAGACGGGGGTCCTGGGCGTGTTGGCCCGGGCGCTTCTCTCTCTGTGGGTGGATAGGGCGGCCGCTCCATGAGGCCCGGCTGGCTGCAGCGTCTCTGTCGGGGTGTCTTTCTCGAAACTGTATGCTCGATTCTGCCTGCTCTGCCCCTCTACCCCCGCCTGGGGTCCTGGGAGGTGAGGACGGAGGGCTGGCTTTCTCCCGATAGAGGTGCTGGGCTCTGCCACCCAGGCCTCTGTCTCCTTCCTCTCTGTGACCAGAGGGCCTTTAGGGGGCACCTGTCGGCTCCTGGGCTGTGGGGTCTCGGTCTCTCTAGGAGCCTGGCACACAGGAGGTGCTCAGCACACGTTTGCTGAATGACCTGACTGAGTTCAGTTTCTTATTTTTCAGCAGGGGGTGGTGGTGGAGGTGCTGGAAGGATTATTCAGGCTCCCGAATGGCACTTAGGCACCTGCTCCAGCAGGTGGGGGGGCCTCCTCTTGGGGAAAATGGGTGACTCTGCCTGTGTCTCTTGGGGAATGAGGGTGGGAAAGGCGGGTTTCTGAGCGGTGTGGGGAAGAGGGTCTCTGCCAGCCATCCCTGCCTGGAACCTTCTTGGCCCGGTCATCCCTGTCTGGAAGCTTCTCAGCCCGGGGTCCAGTTCTACTGTATCTGCGTGTCCCAAACCCATGGTGGCAGGAGGGAAAACTGCCCGAGGTCACCACTTTGGTCCCCACGGTCTCCTCGAGGCGAGGAGGAGCTGGGAGCAGGCCCGCACCCCTGGCAGGTGCGACTTGCTGTCTGAAGCTAAAGGAGAGCCCCGGCGGGAGGAGGAGGGCAGAACCACCACGATACAGCCGGAGGCTCTGGTAAGGCTAACAGAGCGCTGGGGGAAAACGGGCCCAACTCTGGGGAAGCAGGTGGGCAACCTCACTCCCTGGCAGAGGGCTTGGCCAGGGCTTGGCCACTAGACCTGAGAAGTTTCCTTCTCCTCCCTCGGTGCGTTTCCACGGAAGCAGTGAGCCAGGAGGTGCCTGGCCCACCCGCCGGAGGTCCCTCAAGGTCTCCACTGCGTCTCTGAAGAGCTGCTCTGGTGGCCCCAGCTCCACTGGGTCAGAACTAAGCTCACTGGAACCACCACAGGCCTTGGCACCTGCTTTCAGTCCCAGCCAGGCAGGCAGGCAGGCTTCCACTTCCAGAAATATGTCGCTCAGCTCCTCTCCGTAGAGTTTAACGATGGCCAGCCACTGAAGGTCTGGGCGACGGGGGCAGGGCGGGCCTTGGCTGGGACAGGGCTCTGCGGCTGCTCAAGGCCAAGCTCCCGTCCAGGAGCAGGCTGTGCTCCTCTGGCTCAGCCTGCGCAGCTCCTGTCCAGGCCTCCTGTCCTCCTTCAGAACCCAGTATGGAACCTGCCTACCTGGGCCAGGCCTCCTCTGCCTCCCTTTTCTCTCCATCTCCACCTGGAGCCAGGCGGGATGGCCATCCTGGATCAGCCAATGTACCACCTGTGTCCACAACATGGGAATGTGGAGAAACCAACTGTGTGGTCTGGAGAGACTCCCCCAGGACCACCAGGCCCCAAGGAGTGGCAACAGTTCTACGTTTAACAGGGGGGACCCCCAGGTTCCTCAGCCTGGGACTGAGGGCTGACGTGGAGATTCGGGACAGATCCCCACTGCCCCCACCCCCCAGTCCCGGGGACTTCCAAGTCCCCTGATGATGGTGTGGGAGGCCATTTTACTGGGGAGGGAGGGCTGGATGGTGACTGTGGGTGCTGGTCAGTTTGGACTGCTGGCCCCGTGGCACTCGAGATGGTCAGGCAGGGTCCTTGTCCTGCCCTGCCCAGGGGACAGGAGGCAGGGTCTGACCACAGTGGCGTGGTGAGCCGTGGATGGAAGTGGGGGGCTCCCATCGACAGGGTGGGTAGGATAGCGGGTGTGCGGGTGGCAACTGCCAGAAACCACCCAGAGGAGCAGCAGAAAGAGCTCCAGAGAGAGGAGAGCTCTTTCTGGGTCCTCTTTGGGTCAAAAATAATCCAGAGAGGATTAAAAAAAAAAAAATAAGCCTTCCTAGCGCCCTCCCCTAGGTGGCTATTCTGGGGGTTCATTTTGGAGGATGCTCGTCTAATTCCGGGGGAGAACGATGGCTTGACGTGCAGGACAGGGCTCTCTCTGCAAACTAGGGCTGGCCTTCAAGGACCATGCCCGGGGCAAGGGCGGCGTGGCCTGGATGGGGCTCCCCACTGACACTGCCCTACTGACCAGATGCGGCCTCCCGCCACCCGCTCGAGCTGGAGTTTGGCTGAGGAGGCGCTGATGGCAGCCCTGGTGAGGCTGGGAACCTGCCCCTGAGGATGCAGGTAACGACAGTGATTCCTGAGTGCCCAGCCCCGAGTGGATCGTAAACCTGGCCCGGCCTCCTGAGGCCTCCCGCACCCGCCCCCAGGCTTCACAGCCTTGGCGCCTCAGCTGAGCTCGGCCCTGGCGGTGCGCATGGGCCTGGGCGAGGAGGGAACCATCTGGAGGCCACGGGGGCGGGTGATGGGAGCTCGTGTTAGGTCTCTCGCGTGCTCCCAGATGCTGAACGTCTGGTAACCTGAGGCCCCGGGGCCCTGGGCCTGCAGGTCCTGTGCCCGGCGGCCACCGAGAGGCAGCAGGCCAGGCCTTGGCCTGTCGGCGGTCCTTGCGAGCCCCATCCCAGGCGCTGGCTGAGCAGGCCGCAGTCAGCCTGCTCACACTCCAGACCGTCCTTATTTCAAAGAGAGACGGGGTGAGGGAGGCCGCCGGGTGGAGCAGGAAGAGGACCAGGCCCCTGACTGCTGGTGGCCTCTGCCTGGGGGCTGCGCCCACCCCTCCAGGTGCCCGTGTGCCTGCCTGGAGGCGCTCAGCACGGCCGCATGCACGGGGTTGGGGGAAGCCTTGCCTCCCGGTGGCCAGCGGGCTCAGCACGGACTCTGCGGTCACGGCCTCAGGTCAGACGCAGGCCCCTTCCGAAGTTTACCGCCGGGCCCTGCGCCCCTCAGGAAGGGTCCGAGGGGGACACAAGTTTCCATCTGAGGGCACCCCGGGCCCCCAGCATCTGTCCTCCAAAGTGTGTCCAGGGCCAGCTGGCCACTGCCTCAGGCCCATGGGCTCCCGGCCCCTATAAATGGAGGGGGCAAGTGCCCGGAGCAGCTGCTTCCTCGGTCGGGGATGTCGCGACAGCTGGGCTCATGCTGGCTCACAGGAGGAGGGGTGGCGATGCATACTTAGCGTTACTGAAGAGCAGTTCCCTCTGCGCCCGCAGATAGAAGTATATATATCTTTGTATTTATATTTACATGGACACAGTCCTCAGTTAGATGCTCTGTCCTGGGGGAGCACACATCTACACCCTCCCCTCCCAGCTCCCCTCTTCAGTCCCATCAGGGAGTCCTGAGACCCCGACAACACCCTCGCCCGGGGCCTGGGCCCCGTGACCCAGAGGCGCCTGCGGGTGTGACGCTCCGCAGGCACCGAGCCCGGCTCATCGGAGCCCCCAGCCGAGCCTTCACGCACCCCTCCTTCCACGGCCTGGCCTCCCTTCCCGGATTCTGCCTCTGAGCACCTCCCTGAGACACAGCAGCCACGGCCCCTCTCTCCCCCAGAGCACCAGGCAGAGGGCACGTGTGCTCTCCAGGGGCCCGCTCTGCCCGGGACCTGCCCAGCTGGTGGCTGAGGTCCCTGCCCGGTGGGCATCCGCTGGGGCCGGCCTGGGAGCAGCAGGCGCCCTCAGTGTTCTGGAAGGGAACGGGCAGAGCAAGGGAGGGAGCCAGAAAGGCTGCCTTGAGCAATGTTCTCCCACCGGGGCGGGGTCGGAGGAGGGCAGCTGGGCTGGGGTCTCGGCCTGGACTTGGTCTCGCCATCCACGGGCTGGTCGGCAATTCCCAAAGGGCAGGCGCCACGGCGGTTCCCAAGCCAGTGTGGGGGTGCCCGCAGATCCGCCTTCAGCTTCGACTGTGGAAGGGCTCTCTCCTCCCCGGGCAGCCGGCACCCAAGCAGGGCCGCCGTCCCCAAGTTACTTGTAGGGCCGCAGGAATCGGGACACCTTGGAGCGCAGCAGTTTGATGAAGGAGCGAGGAAACATCTCCTTGGACTCCTGGGCCGTGTACTTGAAGTAGTTCTGGGGGTGCGCCAGCACGTCAAAGAGGGCCTTGATCAGCTTCTTGTCCTGCAAGACACGGCGAGGCCCAGCGTGAGGGGCCTGTGGCCAGGCTGGGGCGGGGGGTGCCCTGGCCACTCACCTCTGCCACGCCCAGGGCCCTGAAGGGGCCTGGGGGTGTCTGCAGAGATGCAGCTGGCCTGGCTGGTGGGTTTCAGGACCCTGCAGGCTCTGCCATACAGAGTTGCAGTGTTAATAGCCTGATTGGTTTTTTAATGGTCTCCTGGTTTTAACTCTTGGAGTTCCACTGACATTTTATATTAAAAGGGTATGCTACAAAAACAAAACAAGACAACCGACCATGCTGAAAACGAGAGCATGTGGAATGGAGAGCGAGGCTTTGAAGCTGAACCAACCCCCACCATCTCCCTCTACAGTCCCCCCAGTGTCCCCCCTACAGTCACCC
>NW_011494756.1:1148104-1154799 GCF_000754665.1 Bison bison bison | reverse complement strand
AATGTCCCCCCTAGAGTCCCCCACCATCTCCCCCAGCTCAACCCTGGGGATGGCCCTTCTGTTGTGCCGAGGAATGTTTCATCCGTGTGGGGTGATGATTCCTGTCTCAGGGATAAAGAAGTGCAGTCCTCAGGGCCACGGGGCCCCGCCCAGGGGCGCTTGGCACAGGCCTGCCTGGAGGCTCCAGGGGGCCTGCACTCAGGCGCCGTCACTCACCAGGGGCGGCCCTGTCCAAGCCTGGGGTGGTCATCTGTAAAGTGGGGCGATGCCAGCTTGGAGGAGAACCCTCAGGGCGGGCCTGAGGCTGGCTGTGGCCCCCCGAGGCCCCCAGGCTTGCTAGGACGCGCTCATTGACCGGCAGCCACCACACCGCGTATTTCCCAGCCCACGTGCTCATCGTCTCCAGTGGCTGTCTTGGGGTCTGACTGGTCCCGGTGTGTGGGTGGGCACGCACACTCACGCACCCATGCCCCAGGAAACACTGGCGGGGCTCCTCCCACAGGCTGGGCGC
Organism: Bison bison bison; assembly: GCF_000754665.1. NCBI lineage: Eukaryota > Metazoa > Chordata > Mammalia > Artiodactyla > Bovidae > Bison > Bison bison. The sequence goes on along the minus strand of NW_011494756.1, from coordinate 1,154,288 downwards.
AGCGCCAGGCGCCAGGGACACAGGGCTGAGTGGGAAGTCCTTGCGGGGAGTTGGGGGGAACCAAGCAAAAACAGGACGGAACTGTGATAAACTGCAGACTTGCTGGCCGAGAAGGGGACCACGTGGGGCCTCCAAGTGCAACCTGGCTAGGGAGGCCAAGCAGCTGCCCAGAGGAGAGCTGAGCTGAGAGCTGCAGGATGGGAGGGTGTGTGCTGCGCAGAGGTGGGAAGAACGCTCCCGGGAGGCCGTGGCCAGGGAGTGGGGAGTGGAGGCCTGAGAGCTGCTGCGGAGGCAGGCGAGGCCACACCAGGCTGGACCTCAGGGGTGGGGACACCTTGGGTTCTGGAGCTGACGGCAGAGGGCTGAAACGAGGAGGAGAGTCAGGTACTGTCAACTGGGCAGGTATGGGGAGGCCAAGGGACCCTGCATTTCCCACTCAACAGACAGGTGCCTGAGGAGGGAGACAAGATGCTTCATACTCCAAGACCCCCAGGTCTCGTCCGGGTACGGCAGCACGGGTCAAACCTCTTGGCTTACAAACTGCCTGCTGGGTGCGGGAGCGCGCCAGGCCTGTGCGGGAAGGCTCTGTGAGCTGCCCTGTTTCTCAGGCTGCAGGCGGGGCTCAGAGGGCTTGCCTGGGGCCATCAGCTGGGAGGAGATGGCAGCTGGAGCAGGAATCGGGGTTGGGGCCCCGCTCTGGTCCTCCACGCCACCCTCGGCTCCCAGGCAGGGGGCGCTGTCCGCCCAGGGGCTGGGCTGGGGCCAGACCCCCAGACCCCAAGCAGATCCCTGGGGCTGGCTCTGCATGGTGAGAGAACCCAGACCCTGACTCGGCCAGCGCCCGCCGTGGGACGGCCACAGGCCCCCGCATGACTGAGGGGGCTCCACTTCTCCAGATGTACTCAGGATGGGGAGGGCGGTGGAGGAGTCTCCTGATGTCAGACACCACCCTGTTGGATGCTCCCCATTTCACAGATGGGAAAGCGAGGCCCCCGACCCGAGCCCGCCGCCTTCTCTCCCCCTGTGACGGCTCTCCTCGCCTCACATCAGCGTGGGGCTGGGGTCCGTGCGGGGGGCGGAGGGGCCCCTGGTCATCCCAGGATTACAGGATCGCCTTCCGGAGAGAAGCTCACTCACTTTCAAAATTTCCTGGTGATTCTCCGACGCGTAGAGCCGTCCGTCGCGGACGATGTCTTCGATCAGCTGCTGGTAGTCCTCTGCCGGGACGGGAACCCGAGACCCGCAGAGGGGGGAGGAAGGAAGGTGAGGGCAGGGGTGGAGGGCAAGGGGCCCGCCCACTGTCAGCCTCTGCCCTCCCCCAGGGCTTCACGCTGCGGGCTTTGTCTTCCCCACCCACAATGGTCTCCCCCTAGAACACCGCCTTCAACCCCCCAAACCCTGCTTGGGCAGCACCTCCTGTGGAGGCCCGCGGGTACCACCCGTACCTCTTGTGGGTCCTGTCTGGACCCCACCCTCCCCGACGGCTGGAGCTCCCTGAGGCTGGTGACGTGGGATCGGTCTGGGTCCCCAGGGCCAGGCTGGGTGGGCAGGATGGCCACACTCACCGTCGTAGGTGACGTAGGGCACTTGGAACCCTTTGCCGCTGTTGCCTTCGTTGGATTTGAACTGGATCCAGAGCTTCCGGGAGCGGGAGGTGAAGGCGATGGGCCTCTCGTAGGTCTGGCAGGTCTCATAGGTGGTGATGGATGTGGGTGAGGCTGGGGGCGGAGACGCGTCACGGTTGAGCTGCCCCGGATCCACAGCCTCACCTGTCCCTGCCCGCCTGCCTCCCCAGCAGGCAGCTAGGCAGCACCTGCAGCGCCCAGCCTCCCAAACACTCCAGCTCTCCGGTCCCCACGCATGTCCCCTCTGCCTCAAATGCCCTTCCCCACCCTCACCCCCAGGTCCTGTGTCCCTCTGAGACCAGTGTCCGTGCCCCCTCCTCCAGGAAGCCTTCCTGACTGCTCCATTCCCACCATGTTTCCTCTCTGCTCTGGAGAACATTGTATTTCAGCCCCTTTCTACAGGCTGGTCACTGTCTCCCTGCCACCTGCTCCTCAAGGACAGGGCTCACGCCTGCACCCAGGACAAAGCTAGGGCTGGGAGGAAGGGTCAGCTCCCTGCCTGGTGAGCGGATGAGCAAAGGTGAGCTGGCTAACCCTTGGGGTGCCTGGGGCTGGCCAAAAGGTGCCCAGTCCTCCCTGCTCCCTGGGGAGCTCTCCTGACGCTCTCGAGAGCGGGGAGAGGCTGGCTCCCTAGAACCCGGCCCTGGGGACGCACAGTGGAGGGGGAGATGCTGGGAATGGGGGAGGCAGGGAGGGCAGTGGGTGGGGATGGTTCCGGACTGGGCTCTGACTGGCTGGAGGAGCCCAGGCAGCTGCCTCGCTCATCCTGGCCTCGACGCCTCCTTCATACGCAGAGATGGGGCGGCGGGCGTTTCTGCTCATCATCGACCTGGAGCGGGTGATGCAGGCACCCGGGAACCACGCAGCACGTAGCAGACGAGGCCTCTGCACCCCCGTCCCCCTGTTCTCCTGCTCCTCCGGCCAGTCTCTGTGCATCAGACTCATCCCAGGTCCCCGGGGGAAGGCACCACACTGTCCCCCTCCTTCTCTAACGTTCTGACCTGGGGCTGGCTCCCGGTGGGCGCTGTGGTCCTACCACGGCGGGGAGGTCCCCTGCCCCTGGCTGAGGCACACGCTGTTGGCGGGGAGGGGGGTTCTACCTGGTCCCTGGGGACTCAGGACCCCCCGCCCTTCCTGCAGCCGTGGCCTCTGGGCACGCACTGCTGCTCACCCACTACCGAGGGGCTGGCCCTGCCACCTGAAGTCTCACTCTGAGCCCCCATGGGGTGGCAAGCCAGCCGGCTGCAGAGGGAGAGGGTGGGCCCTGAGTGAGCGCCCAGCCTGGTCCTTCGCTGGCCCTGCAAGGCGCTGCGGGACAGGGGTGCTCCTGGGGCTCACCCTGGGCGGTGGTGTGGGGGGGTGTGGGGGACAACTGGGGTGAAGAGTGGCTGGTGGTCACTGTTGAGACCGGGTCTGGTAGGTCCTCGGTTGCCACGTGGAGGGCACACCCCAGGCTCCCCCGATCCTTTCCATGCCGTGCTGGGAAGCCCAGCCCTCGGGGTTAGACGCGAGTGCCTGGACGGGCACGTACCGCTCTTCCTCATGACCAGGACGTCGCCACACTCGTCCTCGATGGGCAGAAAGATCTCAGGGACCACGACGAGTATCCTGCGCTTGGGGGGCGGCGAGATGTGCCACACGCACTCGGCGTTGGCCGGGTAGTCGCCAGGGTAGTTGGGAGACTCGATGTAGCCCGTGTAGTCGCCGAGCTCGCCGCCACAGTGCTGGTCTGTGGGCACCGTGGCCCGTGGCCTGGTCAGGCCAGCTGGCCCTGCGCCACCGCGAAGGCCCAGGGAGGGCCGGCAGGCGCCCTGTCCCCTCCTGGGCCCTCCTCCCCTGGCCAGGCCCTGGGCTGGTCCTTCCTCGGGGACCCCGTCCTGGCTGTCCCCCTCCTTCCTGGGTGCCCTTGGGGGCCTCACCCTGGCCTCCCGCCTGGCGCTCTCAACCCCCGGCTGGCGGGCTCTGGGCCCTGCAGCTGTCAGCTCCCTGCCAGGCTCCTGCTCCCCTCCGGGGTCTCAGCCAAGGCCACCTGAGCCCAGACGTTCCCTTTCTCTCCGCTGACTCGTCTCCCATCCTTTGCACTCAGCATCCCGAGATCCCCCCAGGTGCCGGGTGCGGCCCTCCCCACGGAGCAGGCAGGCTGAGGGGCCAGCAAGCCAAGCAGCAGGGGCAGGAGACACGCCTCCCTTCTTTTTCCATTTCAGCCAAGCCGTGCATCCATCCGCCAAGAGGCCAAACGTGACTTTGAATGAACTAACTGGTTCCTAGCTTAACCTTGTAAAAGGAAGTTAGGCCAAGAACAGAGTGTGAATACTGTGTGAGTACCGGCTTCCCCAGTGGCACAGTGGCAAAGAATCTGCCTGCAAAGTAGGAGCTGCAGGAGACGGGGGTTCGATCCCTGGATCGGGAAGATCCCCTTGAGAAGGAAATGGCAACCCACCCCGTATTGTTGTCTGGAGAATCCCATGGACAGGGGAGCCTGGCGGCTGCAGTCCACGGAATCGCAAAGAGGGGGACACAAGTGAAGCGCCTAAGCACGCACGCAGTAAACATACGTAATTATCCCACATATTTTCATTTAAAACTCTTCTCCTCACACCCTAATTTCTGGCAAATGTGTCATTTTCACCTCATCATTCTAGAAACTTCCCTCTGACTTGACTTCCCCGCTTTTCCACATTAGGACGTTTAAACATTTAAAACCTTGCCTCCTCTGAGTGCCACCGGGAGGCCGCGTGCCCAGCGAGGGCAGCCCCGGCACGGAGGACAGCGTCCTCCCCGAGGAGTAAGTCTCCTTCACGGGCCTCGAGGCTGTGACCGGCAGCTCCAGCAGGGGTACACTGGAAGGGCCGGAAACTGATGGAAGAAAAGGTGAAACACCGGAAAACAGGCCCCAGAGGACTCTGAAAAGCGAGTCAGAAATCCCTAAAGACAGCGTCTTCTGGGTCAGGCCTGAATGATGTGCTGGTTTGAGACTAGGGTGTGGCCTCTTTGCGACTGGCTTCTGCTGTCCACGCTACTCAGGGCTGAAACAGAGCCTCTTACAGACACAGCGCGGCCATCTGTTTTCCCCGTCGCGCCCCAGGACCTTGTATACACCTCGCACCTCGCTTCCCATCGCTCGACTCCTCTGGTCTGTGCCCCTGGGCAGCCTTCAGAGCTGCAAGGTCCCCTCAGGCAGCTGCCCCCAAGCCTCCCTGGCTGGGCTAGGGCTTTTCCCCCCACAGACTGGAGCCTGGAGCCGGGGCCTGGCTGGGCATTGGTGAGTCACGGGCACCCACAAACAGTGCAATCAGGCCGCTTGGCGGAGCCCAGGCCGTCTGACCCTCCACGCCCGGGCACCCCACCGCGCGCTGTGCGGATGTGATGGGGTAGGGAGGGGTCACCAGTCTCCCTGAGGACACACCGAGAGGTCACGGCTCACCCTGCCCCTACGACCTGCCCCAGCCCCCTCCGGGCAGCCCCCGCCACGTGGGAAGAGCAGCGCTCACTTTTGCAGTGTGTGACGTTGGTGGAGCCGTCGAAGTCCGTGCTGGTGTTGCCCGGACAGGTGATGCAGTGGTTCTGGCCGAACTCGGGCTGGTAGGTGCCGACGGAGCAGCGGATGCAGCGGTGGGTAGTGGTGTTGTAGTGGTGGCCGGGAGAGCAGTGCACTGTCGGGGGGAATGAGGCGGGGTGGGCATTCTCCCTGGGGCTCCCCGCCCTCCGTGGCTGACTCAGCAGAGTCCAGGGCCCTTCCCCACCTCTGGGTGACCACCTCCCACCTGTGCCCAGGCCCTGAACAGGCTGACCCTCTGCTCCTGGACCCCACCCACGACCGTGCAGGGTGCTCTGGGGACCACGGTGGTCTCAGCGAGCCAGGCAGATGGAGCCCTGCCCCAGGGCCAGCTAGCTCCCTACTCAGGCTGACCCGTCTGACCCTCCGCTTGGGGCTGCACGTGGAGGGAGGCCAGGGATGATGGTACTGACGGTTCTGGTGTGGGGACCTGAGGAGTGCGGAGCTGGCCCCGACAGAGGGTGTGGCTGGAGCAGAGGTCGGGGCTCACGGTGAGGCCTGGGCTTTCCTCTGAGCGAGCAAGACCACCTGGAGCCTCCCCATGCCCCGGGCTGCTGCACTGGGAGCGGGCTCTGGGGGAGCTGGGTGAGGGCTGGGGCGGAGGGCTGGGGCAGAGGCCCGGGCAGGATGGGTCAGGGCCATCGGGAGCTGGTGGCGGTCTGGGTCAGTTTAGAAGCTGGAACAGTCTGGCTCTGTTTAGAAGCTAGAGCTGCAAAGGTTGCAGACAGACTGGGGGTTGGGGGAGAGGGAAAGAGGACTCAGGGTGACACCGAGGTTCCCTAGAGATCTGGCAGGAAGGGCCGCCGTGCACCGGAGGGGGCCTGGGCTCATGGACTCTGAGGGGCTTGTTAGACACAGCGTGGAGCTGTCATGGGCAGGAGGGCAGAGCTGAGTTCAGGGAGAGGCTGGACTGGAGACAAGCTGGGGTCATCCGTGAAGAGATGCTACTTAAAGCGGGCTCTTGGGTTTATCCAGACTCAGGAGCCCGCTTTAAGTAGCATCT
>NW_011494756.1:1142430-1147938 GCF_000754665.1 Bison bison bison | reverse complement strand
TGGGGCACAGGCCAAGGAGGAGCAGAAAGAGCGCTCCGGGGGCCGCGCCACTGAGACCTGACTGGGGCTCCAGCAGCACAGGGATCCTGCGTGCACCTGGCTGGGAACTCAGGCCGAGGGCACTGGGGTGACCGTCTGACTGGCCGGTGGGGATTCAGAGAGGATGAGAGGGGAGGAAGCAGGGTCCAGACACACTTCCGGGGGACGCTGAGAGCAAAGGCCAGGACCCCTGGCAGGAGCTGTGGGGGTTTGGGGTCTGGAGAGCTAGCTGAGAGGATTCAGAGTCTGTGTTGGGCCATCAGCGGGTGGGCAGGGCTGTCCATCAGCAGAGAGCCAGCCCTGGGATGGGGGTGGAGCGTTGGGGACATGACTGGCAGCACTGAAGACCTCTGATCTCTGACCTCACCACACTGCCCCTCTGCCTCCTGCACTTCCTCCCCTCCCAACGTCCTCCCAGCACAGCAAGCCCAGTGCCTTGAGGGATGGGCGGCTGGGGGCCCAGAGCACCAGACTGGAGCTGCTGTGTCTGCCTGAACCTCTCAGACTCTCGGGCAGGCGTGGATTGGCCCCCTGCTGTCCCCGTCCTCGTGTGCAGCACAGAGCTGGTTGCCAACGTCCCCTGCTTGTGGGCTCCAGGCTCCTCTCCTGACCTTGGACACTTGCCACGGCAGGGAGTGAGGGGCATCCAGAGAAACTGTCCCTGAGCAGAGGGGTTTGGGGCAGGGTAGGGGGAGAGTCCTCACCTTTGGCCTCACAGTCTTGGAAGGAGGCGGAGCCCTCATGCTTGGTGAGCAGGCCCCCTCCACAGGGGAAGCAGCCCGTGCGTCCAGGTTCAGGCTGGTAGGTGCCCATGGGGCAAGCCTGGCAGGGCCTGAAGCCGTCGGTGGAGAAGGACCCTGGAGAGCACTGGCCTGGAAGTCAGAGGTCACGGCTCAGGCTGGGGGAGGGGCGCTTCACTCAGGCCCTGCCCTCTGCTCAGCCCTCAGCTGCCCAGGAACGGCTGCAGGCAGCAGGCAACCAGGCCTGGGGAGGGGGAGGAATGCACGGTGTGGCCTTGGCCAGGCCTGGCGTCTCTCCTTCTATCTGCTGGGAGGGCTGCGGGACGAGAAGTGCCCCTGCTGTAGAGCTGGGAAGGGTGGACCCCACGGGTGGAAGTGGGAGGTCATTTATTTCAGGGGCCTCTGCCTGGGGGGCAGGCCAGGCTGTGTCTTCACGTGGGAGCAGGGGCAGCTCCCTTGGAAAAGACCCTGACGCTGGGAAAGATTGAAGGCGGGAGGAGAAGAGGATGACAGAACATGAGATGGTTGGATGGCAACACCGACTCAATGGACATGGATTTGAGTAAATTCCTGGAGTTGGCGATGGACAGGGAGGCCTGGTGTGCTGCAGTCCATGGGGTCACAAAGAGTCGGACACGACTGAGCGACTGAACTGAACTGCACTGAACTGACGCTCCCCGGTCTATCTGCCTGGCTGGGTCTGAGCAGAGGCAGGAGGGTCTGTGAGGTCCTTAGGGCACAGCTAGGACAAAGGGAGGGGACGACACATTCCAGCAAAGAGTCAGGATGTGGAGGGTGTCCTGGTGCTGAGCAAGACGTGTGCTTAGGGCCTTCTCAGCCCAGACCCTGGAATTTGCTGCTCCCCCAGGGGCCTCTCCCCGTGGCTCAGTTGGTAAAGAATCTGTCTGCAATGCAGGAGATCCTGAGTTGGGAAGATCCCTTAGAGAAGGAAATGGCAACCCACTTCAGTACTCTCGCCTGGAGAATCCCATGGACAGAGGAGCCTGCTGTCCATGGGGCCGCAAGAGTCAGACACTACTCAGCGACTAAACCACCACCACCACCAGGGGCCTCTCTGGGGCAGAGACCACCCTCCTGCAAGGGGCTGGGCCGAGGGCAGCAGGCCGGCCTGCAGGGACTCGGATCTGATCCCTTCTGTCCCGAGAAGGCTGGAGGTTACCGCCGCCCTAAGGGAGACCCTTCCTCCCCCATTCTCTTGGGTAATCCCCACATGGCCTGGGAAGGGAGGCTGATGGGGGGAAGGTGATGAGCCCATTCACAGATGAGTTAATGTGGGTAGTAAATGGAAAAGCTCTTTGCAAACCAAACTGGTTGGTAAGTTGAGAAAGGGCTCTCCCAACCACCTTCAGGGCAAACTGTGAAGTTCTCTGCGTGGGGCACGGTTCTTGCCCGGTATCTGGCCACACTCCACGAAGCATCTTGGCCCTGATGGGTGCTTCACGAGGGCTCACGTGTTTGGTGACCCATAAAGCACGAGAGCCTCCGCTACCAGCTGCCCTCTGAGCACGTGATCAGCTGTAAAGTCCTTTCGACCAGCTCAGGGCGGTTTGGAAACGTACCGAGTGCAGCTCAGCGCCTGCTCTGCATGCGGGCTGTAGGTCTTCCAGGCGCTCTGTAAGTGCAGCCGTGCTGATGTCCCCCGGGCTCGGCTTTGGGAACCTCAGTGCAGGCAGGAGGTACCTCGCCCCCCTGCCCCGCCCTCCTCCGAGGGTTGGCCCCTACTCACCTCCGCACTCGGATACGTTGCGGGCACCAGCCAGGCCGAGCCCGTCGCTGCTGGGGCATGGTGTGCAGCTGAGCTGGCCAACCCGGTCCTGGTAGGTCCCCAGCGGGCACGGCACACACTGGCCGGGCTCCCCGCTGAAGTAGGTGCCAGGCCCACAGGCCACTGCGGGGGCAAAGTGAAGAGACTGCTGGGGGCCGAGGTGCGGAGTGGGGGCCAGCCGGTCCGGCTGTCCATCTCCTGGCACCCTGAGCTCAGGCTCTGTCCTTCCACAGAGGGGGCCCAGACCCTTCCCAGAAGCGGTGGTTTAGGGGTAGGAGTCAGGCGGTGGTCTTCAGGGAGGACTCTGGTCTCATGCCTTCTCCTGGCTGCTGCTGCTTAGGGCCCTCCCAGACCCCTCCGCTCAGCCCTCTGGTAAGGGGCCTCCGCACGTTGCCCTCCAGCCCTGACTCCTCGCCCGTGGACCACCTGCCTCCGGGATGCGCCGCAGTCACTTCATCCAGACGAAGCCCCCCTGCCCGCCCCTCTCCATCCCTGTGTGGGAGCTGCTACCCGAGGCCATGGGGGGCAGAGCAGAGGGGCTGGGGGAGTGACGGGGCGCCGGGGGGCTGAGGGTCCAGAGATGCTGGACTGAGGAGAGCCCGGGGAAGCTAGCGGCACTGATCACGTAAGCACACTGACGAGGAGACAAGGAAACAGGTCGGGAAGATAAGGAGGAAGGGAGGTGGACGTCTCCCTGAACAAGATGTTCAGAAACATGGACATAAAAAAACAAGGTTAGAAAGAAACCCAAGGTATTGAATCGGAGGTGCTAGTATGAACTCATGGTTTTATAAAACACACATGCACCCGCGCACACACACACACACACACACGAAAGCATTATGGAGCAAGTGCTGTTAGCCGTCCACAACGGGGGCCTCTGGACGAAGCAAACGTGGACGTTCTTTGTTCTGTCTGGCAACGTCTCTGCAAGTTTGAAATGGTTTCAGAGTAACTTATTAAAAACGCATGAAGGATAGCACCGCCAGTCCCCCGCCCTCCCGCTGGGTCGCGGGGCGGCACTCTGCCTCCTGCCCTGTCCGCCCCCCGCCGCCGGGATTCTGCCTTCTCCCCCGCTCCTGCATCTCTGGCCTAGTCTACGCCGTCTGCTCTGGGAATGTGGCTCCACGCTAATCAGCACCTCCATGAGGGTGACTCACGAGCTTCTCCAGCTAGCCGGGACACCTGGAACCCCACCTCCTCCGACCCCTCTCCCCCAAGGTCCCCCAGATCAGAAAACCACGGCCCCTCTGCCCAGGTGGCCCACATCCCTGGAGCCGTCCTGGAAGCCTTCTTCTCCCCCGCCTCCCCCTCCAAAGCGTGCTCTCTGGTTCTCTCTCCCGCGTCTGCCTCTCCTGCTGCCCCTGCTTCCAGGCCCCGTCATCTTTCTCCAGGTCTCCCCTCCTCCTCCAACCGCCCCCCATCTCAGCCTTCCTGCAGCTGAAGGCGGGTGAGGCTGCGCCCACTCGGTGCGGTCCAGGGCATCATCCCACAGCGCCCAGGGCCGCCCCAGGCCGGCCAGGCCCTCTTCTGTCCTGAGGGTGTGTTTGCCTGCTGGCTGCCTGCCTTCTTTCCCACGTAACCGTGGACCCCGCTAGAACAAGGACTCTTGCTGGGTTCACCTCCTAGCCCCCTGCGGCTGGCTCTAAAACCGTCCCCAACTTGATGCGCCAGTTCTGGGGCACCTGTCACTAGAGGCACTGGTCACCAGCCTCTTTCACGAGACCTGGCCACCCTGTCCCAGGCCCTGCTGTGGCCAGGTGCCCCCCTCCTCCTTGCAGCATGGCCACCCCCCTGGGAAACCCTCAGTCTCGTGGGCATCTTTGCCCGGCTCCTCCTCTGCCCTTGGCTCCCACGCGCCTCCTCCAGGAAGCCTCCTCTAGCCACTCACACCGGTTCTACATCCTCCATGCCCCTCGGCGGGGGCCTTGCTAACCTTGCTCTTCCTACCTGCCCTCCTAGCACCGGGGGTGCGGGGTGCTATCTAATACCAGCCATCGTGTCTAAGTGCTTCTCCTCGGGGGGGGCCTCCTTGTCCCCCGTCCCCTCCCGACGTGTCTGTCTCCCCCGTGGGCTGTGACCTGGGCTGGATGGACAGAGGCAGACCGCAGGTGGTGCTGCGGGCAGGGACTCACCGCATTTGCCGTCCTGCGGTGCGTGGCCGGGGCCGCACGTCCCCGGGCCCTCTGGCGCCTTGGCCGGCCGCTGGGCCAGCTCGTACTCGGTGCCCGCGACCTGCACGGAGAAGTGCTGCCGGCTCAGGGACTTCCGCAGGGTCTTGATGGCGGCCTGCAGGCTCTGCTCTGCTCGCCTCCGCACGCAGTCGGCCTCGCAGGTGTCTGCAGGGGCGGGCGAGACCCAGGCTCGCCACCTCCCCAGGGAGAGGCCTCCACCGCCATGTGCCCCCCTCTGCCAGACGCTGGGGCAGCCGGGCCTCTGCTCGGGGCGCTTTCCTGCAGCAGCAGCAGCAGCAGCAGTGCTGGAGAGGGGCGCGGTGGGGCTGGAATGTCTGACAGGCTGGGGACCCAGGCTCTGAGAGGTGTGAGTGGTTCGAGGCCCTGAAGCAGATCTGAGAAGCGGGCAGGCTTCTGCCACAGTGATGCGTCTCCCCTCCCCGGGCCCAGCGCCCTCATGGGAGCCCCTCCAGCTGCGCCAACACCCGTGAGGCTGGCTCTGTCTCCAGCACAGCGTTACAGCCCTCCGACCTTGAACCCGGGCCCCTCGTGGCCTGGAGCCCCATGCCTTGCTAGCCTTGATGCCCCGCACTCAGACTCACCGTGAACTCCACCTTCTGGCTGCCCTTCCCCGCGCCCTGTCTCCTGAATGCACCCTGCTCTCTCTGCTCTGGGCCTCTTCTCCCTCTGCCTGAACACCACCCCTGCCACCCGCTTCCACTTGGTGAACTGTGATTTCAGGTCCCGGTCCGGACGGCACTGCGTCTGG
>NW_011494756.1:1140765-1142330 GCF_000754665.1 Bison bison bison | reverse complement strand
CGTCTGGGGAGGTCCTGGGGCCCCTCTCTTGGGGAGGGGCCTGAGCGCGGCACCCTGTTGGTTCTCACGTGCCCACCGTCCAGCGTCTCCCTTGGCCCTGGGGGGCGGTGCGTGCCCCTTCCCTGCTCCCTCCATGACCGGTGGTGCCGCCAGCGTGGGGACCAGCGTCTGTCCCCCGTTTCTGCAGCGTCCAGGGCCAGGCCCGCCCCGCACACACTTGCTGACAGACCCCCGCTCCTCTGTCACAGCCCCCCGCTCCTCTGTCACAGCTGGACACTCATTCACAGCGCGGAGGGAAATGAGAAACACAGTCCAGCCCACAAGGCCCCTTCTGGAACCTGGGCGAGACCGGTGCCGGGTTCGCGGTCCTGGGGAGGACCTGCCCGGCCCGGGTGAGGATGGGGGGGAGGGGAGAGGCGGCGCGGCCCTCCCTGCAGCCCCAGGCCTGCTCCTGCTGTGGCCCTGGCCTCCTCCTCCACCCTGGGCTACACAGCTGCTTTGAGGCCCCACTGGCCCCAGCCAGCTCCCCCGCCTGCCCGGCCAGCCTCCATATCCGGGAGCCATCGTGGCTGGAGTGGGAGCCCAGCTTCGGGCCCAGCGGACCCCCGCCTGCCCTCCCCGTTCGCCGTCCTTGCAAAGGCTCTCAGCACCTCGCGAGGGGACCCCCTCACCCACCTGAGGCCTCTTCCACCTTTGTCTCCACCTCAAACTCGGCCGTGATGTGGGTCACCTCCTTGGATGGAGACTTCCGGCCACGGCGCCTCTTCTTGGAGGAGTCACACTTGAGGGTCACAAAGGTCATGTGGCAGTTTTCTGGACAAGGAAGGGGCCACTGTGGCAAAGGCGGCGGGGGTCCCCCTTGCCTAAGAGTCCAGGCTCAGACGGGCACACAGGCTGGAGAAGGCCAGGGTCTGCCCCAGGATGGGCCTGGGGGGACGGAGCCCTGTATCCGCCCCGACAAGGCCCTCACACCGCTGCCCTCGGGGCCCCTGGAGCGTCTCCCTTAGTGAGGCTGTGCAACCCCAGCTCGGGGCAACCTGGCCCAGGTTAGGCCTGCCAAGCGCCCAGCTTTGTCAGGTTTCAGCAAACAGAGCTGGCCTGCTTTCTTTTGGCCCTGCTCCCTGGCTTTCCCCGTGGAAGTCCCCCGCCCGGAACGCCCTTCTTGGCCACCCTCATCCAAGAAAGGGCCGCTGAGGGAGCCCTGGGGCTCCTTCCACTTGGACACGACCTGGCAGAGAGCCTCGCTCTGGGGGGAGCTCACCGAACCCTGGGGTGAGGTGGAGAGAGGGGCCCAGGGGATGCTCTTCTGCTGGAACGCTGGCTTTCATCCCCAGGGACACCACACGGCCTGCGGGGCACCAGGGGGGCTCTGGGGGCCCCACTGCCCACCACGTGGGCTGGCACTGGGATGGCCCACTCACCCAGCAGCAGCTGCCTTGGGGCCTCCTTGGCTGGCTCCTGGCTTCGGGGCCGGAGGTGGCACTTGGCATCTCGGATCTTGAAGCGCGCCTTCTGCCTGATGAGGGTGGCAGGGGCACCTGGGGAAAGCCCACACCCAGTGGCAG
>NW_011494756.1:1132153-1140665 GCF_000754665.1 Bison bison bison | reverse complement strand
CTCAGGCCCTCCCCCTCTCCCATGGGAAGGGGGATGGTGGGGGCCAGGCGTGGCAGAGGGGGAGGGCCTGAGGGTGAGGGGACCCGCCGGGGGGCCACATCCCCTGGGAGCTGGGGGTGGGACCTCTGTGGCCTGACATCTCTCTCTGAGAAAGTGCAAGTGTGGATGGCGGGGCCGAGCTCCAGCCAGGGTCAGCCAGCCAGAGGTCTGAGGCGGAAGAAAGGCAAGCTTCCCGCCTTCTCTCTCATCACCAGAGCGAGTTTACGTGGCTCGTGCTTTTGGGAAAAGGGGCAGCACACGCGGGAGAGGGGAGCATGTGAGAGAGGGGACTGGGAAGGACGCAGATGCTCAGAGCCACCTCCTTCTTCCGAGAGCAACTCACAGAGCCCACAGTAAAGACTTCTGGAGTCACGGCAGCTTAGCGTTACACGGCGTGTGCATCAGACATGTCATTAAGTCCAGCATCCCAAACGGGGAGAGCTGCCGAAGCATCGCCTCCGGCTGCAGGGAGCTGGCTGCGCCCCGGAGGCCAAGAGCGTGCGTGTTTCTGGTACTCCTGGGGTGGGGTCTCCCAGTGCAGCCCCGACTCCGGGAGCTTTTACAATCTCATGGTCACAGCACGTGACTCACTTCCCTGAAACGGAATCTGAGATCCACAGACTCACAGCACTCACTTTAGGGTCGCAGAACGACTCCGGATGCGTGGCCCAGAGCCTCAGAGGCGGACAGGCCCTTCAGTGGTGCACGGGCCCTGGGCTGGGCCTCAGCCTGCAGCCTGGCCGCTTCTGGGTCCTGGCCCGCTCTGAGCTCCCCAGCACCCTGAGCCATACGGGGCAGACGCCAGGTCGGGAGACCTTCACGGACCATGCCCCTCCGCTCCCCCTGCTGGTGCCGGGTCACGCGGGTGAGCTGCGGGCTGGACAGGCCGGGGACTCTACCTGAGCAGCTGGGCCCGGTGCTGGAGCTTGTGCCGTTGCGTTTCTGGAGCGCCTTGCCCTGCAGGCTGGGGACACCGCAGCTCAGGCTGTAGCTGTTGTCCGAGTCTGTGGAGAGGCCAGTGGTGAGGTGGCCCTGAGTGCCCCTCTGTCCCAGCACCCCAGATCCTAGGGGCCTCGGGGGCATCGCTGAATACGAGGACGGTGGGGACTGACCCTTATGTCTATTCATTCCTGCTCCACGACCAGGGGCTAAGTGTCTGGGCAGGAACGAGTCCACTGTGCTTTTGGACAGCTGTCCAGGGCCACTCAGTGACCAGGGCCGGGGGTCCTCTGTCGGGGTCCTTTCCCAGAGAGCAGCAGGGAGTGGGGGCTGGATCCCGGGGGACGCGGCCCTGCCCCCCTCCCCGCCGCCCCCTCCCTGGGACAGCCTCAGTTACCTGGTGTGAAGAGTGTGTGGCCGGGGCAGGCAAGGGAGCAGCTCTCCACACTGCCCGCCTTGCCGCAGGACAGCTGGGCCGGGGGTGAGGCTTTGGCCCGGGAGAGGCACCTGCCCGTCTCTGGGGAGAAGGAGGACATACGAGAGGGCTTGAGGGGGGGGGGAACGCCTTTGGGAGCCAGCAGGCCCCTGAGCGTGAACCAAGAGGAACTCCCACCGCCCGGCGGTGCCCTGGCCAGACCGTCTGGGTGGGAGGGGGCTGCGAGACGGCAGAGTCCACATCCGTTTGGACGCGGGGGGACCCTGGGCCCAGGGAGAGGCTCGCTCCCCCAACATCAGTCCATGCTATCTGTGAGAAGGGTCACACTGTGTGCCCAGACCTGAGGGCGGGGTTGGACCCTCTCCAGCAGGGGTCCCTGCCCATCGGGGGAAAGGAATGGCTGAAAATGGACATGGGCTTTTTGGTAGAAACCGAGCTCAAAGCATGGGAGGGCCACTGGGAACCCCGCTCTGGGGCAGACCCCAGGCATATCTACTAGGTGTGTGAAGATGTCCTGAACCGAGCTCTTCAGAGTTTCTCACGTGTTTATCTTTTGGGGATTAAACATTTTCCCCAGACCCCTAGGAAGAAGACTGACAGCTCTATAGGCAAGGTAGACAGGAGAACTGGCCTCACAGGACCTTCTAGACTTGATCGGTGATACCTGCCTCCGGGAGCGCCACCCTCTGAGTCCATCATCAGTGGTGGAGTCGCCCCGAGAACAGGTGGACACAGGAGACTTAGCTGGATTAAGACACTGCCGTGGGGAATTGCCAGTTTGCACGAGCTTCAACATGTGCCTAAACATTTTCAAGAGGGGTCTTAGAAGGTAAACCATCTAGAAATAAAAACAAACTCATGGCTCTCCAGATAAAACATCCAGCTCCCAAATAAACACAAGACCAGGAGTCCCCGTTCCCAAAGAACCAAGAAGCTATGAACAAAAACACCTGCAGATAATCCAAACCGAAAGGGCCGCTGGACGAGCCAGTGTTCTCTCTGGTTAAGAAACAGCGGACGACCATCCACCCTGAACCTTCCAAGGCAGACATCAGCCCCTGGCAGTTCCCTGTACTTGCTCCAACTTCCTAGAGGGGGTCGTCAACAACTGCAGATGAACCACACGGCTTTCCTGTGCGCGGGTGGCCACCACCCCTGCCCTGCACGTGCCCCCACATCCTTGTGGGGACACAGAGGATGCAGAGCACTGCCGGATCTCTTCCAGGGCCATTTCTCGGGGGTTTGTTTGCAGTGAGCAACCTCTAGGAGTGAGGTCTCATCTCCCTCCAGACAAGAGCAGCCTGGCTTCCGTTCACTGTAATATCGAGTGGTGAGTTCCCCAAGCTGTGTGTCCTTCAGCTGGGATGTAAGCTCCCTGTCTGCATAGCATTCTCTGGGTGGATGACACCTAGGGGGCTGCTTGCTGAGCTGTGAGCTCAGAAACCCTCAGAGTCTGATCCGGGGGTCTCATGTCTCCTGTGGGTGCCCACAGAACAGGGCCGGGCTAGCTTGCTCAGCTCGCATCCAGGGGAGATCTGAGTCCACCATGCCGATCATCCATCCCAACCACCTCAGAACATGGAAACCCTCAGAAAGAAGTTTAAAGTCGCTTCCCAGGTGGTGCTAGGGATAAAGAACCTGCCTGCCAATGCAGCAGGCACAAGAGACGCAGGTTCTATCCCTGGGTTGGAAAAATCCCCTGGAAAATGGCATGGCAACCCACTCTAGTACTCTTGGTTGGAGAATCCCATGGACTGAGGAGCCTGGTGGGCTATAGTCCATAGGGTTGCAAAGAGTTGGACATGACTGAAGCCACTTAGCACAGCACACAAAAAACAAGAGGGAAGGCAAACCCAGTTCAGTTCAGTTGCTCAGTCGTGTCCGATTCTTTGTGACCCCATGGACTGCAGTACTCCAGGCCTCCCTGTCCATCACCAACTCCCAGAGTTCACTCAAACTCATGTCCATCTAGTCGGTGATGCCATCCAACTATCTCATCCTCTGTTGTCCCCTTTTCCTCCTGCCTTCAACCTTTCCCAGCATCAGGGTCTTTTCAAACGAGTCAGTTCTTTGCATCAGGTGGCCAAAGTATTGGAGTTTCAGCTTCAACATCAGTCCTTCCAATGAATATTCAGGACTGATCTCCTTTAGGATGGACTGATTGGATCTCCTTGCAGTCCAAGGGACTCTCAAGAGTCTTCTCCAACACCACAGTTCAAAAGCATCAGTTCTTTGGTGCTCAGCTTTCTTTGTCCAACTCTCACATCCAAACATGACCACTGGAAAAACCATAGCCTTGACTAGACAGACCTTTGTTGGCAAAGTAATGTCTCTGCTTTTTAATATGCTCTCTAAGTTGGTCATAACTTTTCTTCCAAGGAGCAAGTGTATTTTAATTTCATGGCTGCAGTCACCATCTGCAGTGATTTTGCAGCCCCCCAAAATAGCAATAAATTAAAAAGGAGGAAAAATGTACATTTGCCTTAAAGTAAGAATACCTGGTTGTGAGAGAACATGATAGAAAGTAGGGAAGAGGCAGATTTGAAAATCTGGGAGCTTAGGAGGCTCGAGGGGACAATGAACCTGATTTGCTTTGGTTTATTAAAACCACTCAGCAGTGGGCCTTTCTGACCATCGTCAGCTCCTTCCTGAGTCCCAGCCCACACCTGCTCCTTTGGGACGTCATCAGATGAGCCTCCTTTCCCTGAGTCAAAGCCCCGGCATGTGCGGAGGGACCTACCCTGCAAATGGAACTGGCAGCTGAAAGACACCTGAGGGGTTATTTTTTGAAGTCTCAGAAAATCCTCCTCCCCCTGATTCAGATCATCGCCGATGGGAGCCTTAACATACCTCTCTTATGTATGATCAAAAAACAGAATCTCCGAGGCAAACTTGCCACAGCATCCACAGAACAACTGGAGCAGAGCCCAGGAAGAGTCCAGATTACTATAAACCTCTTTTTTTTTTTGTATCAACCTGCAAAGATTAGGCCAGGCTCTTGGGACAAACTCAACAACATGGGATGCATCTGTGAGGAAGGCTTGTCCCCCCTGCCTCAGAACAATCACAGCCTGGGATAAAGTAGTCGGAACGTCTCTGGACCTTGTACTAGAACTGCCTTCAAGTCTGAGGGAACCATATGTAGCACAATCCCTCCTGTGACTGGGAAAAGCAGAAAAAGTACTTTTTCTGCTTGTCAGTGAACTCCTTATGGTGTCTGGTTCCTCACACCACCACTGAGCAACTCTTGTACCTATTCCTTTCTTTTTTTCAGCCACACTGCAAGGCTTTTGGGATCTTAGTTCCTGACCAAGGACTGAAGCTGGGCCACGGCAGTGAAAGAGCAGAGTCCTAACCCCTGGAGCACAGGGAATTCCCTCCCCAGCCCTTCCTGGAGGAGACACTCACCTTCGTGTGTCTGTACTTTCCAAGGATTCATACACAGAACAGACCTTGTGGATGGTCCACATCAAATCCCAACTTAACAGGTTTTTGCTGATAGGACTTATGAATAAAAATTAAGACATCCTAAGATTCATATCCAGTCCAACCCTGAATATTCATTGGAAGGACTGGTGGTGAAGCTGAAACTCCAATACTTTGGCCACCTGATGCAAAGAACTGACTCATTGGAAAAGACCC
The DNA here is from genome assembly GCF_000754665.1 of Bison bison bison. Lineage (NCBI taxonomy): Eukaryota > Metazoa > Chordata > Mammalia > Artiodactyla > Bovidae > Bison > Bison bison. The sequence goes on along the minus strand of NW_011494756.1, from coordinate 1,135,609 downwards.
TGACGCTGGGAAAGATTGAAGGCAGGAGGAGAAGGGGAGGACAGAGGATGAGATGGTTGGATGGCATCACCGACTCAATGGACATAAGTGTGAGTAAACTCTGGGAGTTGGTGATGGACAGGGAGGCCTGGCGTGCTGCGGTCCACGGGGTTGCAAGGAGTCGGACACGACTCGGCGACTGAACTGAACGTCCATCTCTGATTATGGGCAGGAAACGTCTCTGTTTTCAGAGCATCCTAAGGTGGCATCCACCTGTGTGCATCTTTGCCTTTTCTGTTTAGGAACTTAACACGCTAGACAGGCCGCAGGTTCAGGCTTCGACCCCATGGACTGTAGCACGCCGGGCCTCCTTGTCCATCACCAACTCCCGGAGTTTACTCACACTCATGTCCACTGAGTCGGTGATGCCATCCAACCATCTCATCCTCTGTCATCCCCTTCTCCTCCTGCCTTTAACGGACGTTAGAGGAAATGTTTTTCGGATCGTCATGTGATGCTGCTGCTCAGGCCAAAGTCCTCGGGCAGGACCAAGGGAACCAGGGGCTCCGCCACACGCTGTGTCCAGCCTCCGACTCTATCACGGAGCACGTCTGTGTCCGGCCTCCGACTCTATCACGGAGCACGTCTGTGTCCAGCCTCCGACTCTATCACGGAGCACGTCTGTGTCCGGCCTCCGACTCTATCACGGAGCACGGCTGTGTCCAGCCTCCGACTCTATCACGGAGCATGGCTGTGTCCGGCCTCCGACTCTATCACGGAGCACGGCGAGCAATCACCTTTCAAGACCCATGAAGGGTGAGCCAGGTGGAGCCAGGCGACCCCTGGGACCACCAGACCAGCTCCCGCAGGTGTCTGCGAGCATGGTCCTAAGACCGCTCTTCCTTCCTTGTAGGGACAGACTGGTGGTGGCAATGAGATAGTGTGGGTGAGAGGCTCTTTCGGGGGAGAGGACATGGCCAGGTCATGGTGTGGCCGTGACCGTCAGAATCCTGGGGAAAGTGTAAAGATGGGATGCAGGCTGGAACCACGCCCTCAGGGGCCCTCTGAGCATCTGCAGATGCACTTCATGGCTACAAATATGTCCGAGTAATAGTATATTTACTTTCTGGATGAACTGAAACAGGCTCTTGTTGAAAAAAAACAGCACTGAAATATTATCAAAATATTATCCCCAAATTCCTTATTTGGGATATTTAAACTAATGTGCTTAGGAACATATAGACACATTTCACTGGGAAAGTTATTCATGAGTTACTCATAAACTTCATGGTCTTTATTACCCCTAATTTTCTTGAAAAATAAAAACGACGATTTTCAGAACTTACTGTAAAGCAACCATTTAGAGGTCTGAGGTTTTTCAGAGAACCTCCAAAAGCAGTTCACGGAAACTGGTTGTTAACCAAGATTGTCAGAACTGGCTGATGGCCACGCAGGGTGGAGGCTTGTGTCTAAGACTGCTGGAATGAATTCTCCTAGATGTTTGCAGCCACTGATTTCCACACACGCTTTTGCGTTCCTTTGTTCCTCATCCCTTCGGTCACGTTTTCCCACATTACACATCTAAGGGTGTGCAGTTCTGACTTCTCCTGTCATGTTTCCCTTACAAATAATAACTCATCTAGATCTAGGCTGTACTAAGTGATAACCAACAGCCTGATCCTTTAAATTGGTTCTCCCAAGCTATTGCTAGGGAAGCCAATATTGAAAAATGGTGTTAAGTATGCTGTGCTCAGTCGCTCAGTCGTGTCTGACTTTTTGCAACCCCATGGACTATAGCCCACCAGGTTCCTCTGTCCATGGGAATTCTCCAGGCAAGAATATTAGAGCAGGCTGCCATGCCCTCCTCTAGGGGATCTTCCCAACCCAGGGATCGAACCCAGGTCTCCTGCATTGAAGGTTGATTCTTTACTGTCTGAGCCACCAGGGAAGCCCAAGAATACTGGAGTAGGTAACTCATCCCTTCTCCAGGGGATCTTCCTGACCCAGGAATAAAACTGGGGTCTCCTGCATTGCAGGCGGATTCTTCACCAGCTGAGCTACAGGGAAGCCACAAAACACGCTACACAAGCCTAATTAAGTATGATCCTCCTTGTAGACAATGCATAAAATGAAGCAAAATGCCCCTGGACCGGGAGAGGTCAATTCAGCTGTCTCACAACACCGGGCACAGACAGCATGCCTACAGTTTCACGAGGTTGACCGCATGTCCCATTCAGAAGTCTGACTCATGGTGCCACCTCAGCTTACTGTCCTGCGGGGCTCTGGGCTGTAACAACAAATGACTCCCCAGGAGCCTCAGCGAATGATGCCTCCTTGCCAAGCCTCCGAGGGTAGAACACCTTCCGAGAGACGTAATGATATAACCTGGTGAAGCAGACCGCGGAGGCTCTGGGCCCCATCCCTCGGGACTGGACGGCTCCCATGGTCATCAAAAGTGTGCCCCTCACTTTGGGAGATGCAGCGAATAGTCCAGCCTGGGGCATGGCACGGGGGGTAGTTGTGGTAATAATAGCACCTGGAATCTTCTTCTGGGCAGCCAGGGGAGTCTGTGCCCGTGATTCTGAAGCTGGATTCACAGCAGAGGTGAGGTGGGACAGTCAACACGGAGGCTCCAGGAAAGAGCGGCCTGCATACTATAGGAGTGGGAGCTGGGGGGACCGTTTTCCCGGTCCACCCTGGGAATTCTTAAATCACAGTTCTAGAGGAGCTTCCAGGACCTTCTAGCAATGCCTGCTGTCACACCGTCTGTCTCCTCACTCCAGGTCTACTAGACAAACCCTGGTGGCCCCTCCTGCAGCTCTGATTGAGAGACGACCAAAATGGAGACTGAGAATTAAAAAGAAAAAAGAAATGTCCTCATATCCCTAGAGAAAGCCTGTACCTGATAGCTCTGGTCACCGGTAAATACTGGCCCTCACACGACCCTTGTTATCAGTGGACATGCCTCGGAAAGCCCATCAATTGATGACAACCAAAGTCAGCCAACTCTTGGCCAGTTCACTGAGTGGTCAGGCTTCTAAGGCTAGTGTCAGCCCAGGCTCCACCCTCAGACCCCACAAAGGTGTGCTCCTCAGACTGACACCCCCTAATACTGCCTCTGATCAACACAACCCTGTGAAAGCTCTTCCCCTAGACTCTAGACAAAACCAGAGGGTTTGCTTTGCTCAGCAAGACCCTGCCTGGACAGCAGGGCAGTTCTTCCTGAAGTGAGCAATAAGTTCAGCTGCTTGGCTTCAGGTACTGAGAGGTGGCATCCATTCTTGGACACTGTCACGCACCCAATCAACACGTACTGAGTGCCCACGGCTGTCAGGCTCTGTTCCAGGTGCTGGGAAGACAGCGTGGACAAGACAAGCAAAAATGCCTGCCCGCGTGTGCAGAGCGTGTCCAGCGAGGACCGGCTGACAGCACCCAGCAGGCCCTCTGATGAGCACAGGACGTCTGGCTGGTGTGAAG
>NW_011494756.1:1128818-1131829 GCF_000754665.1 Bison bison bison | reverse complement strand
GGCAGTCGGGGGGATGGTGAGGGTGGAGAGTGAGTGGGGGCGTGGCGGGGGAGCAGCCTCTGGGCCGCTCTAGGAGCCTGGCTTTGCTTCTGCGTGAAGAGGACTCACTGGAGGGCTCTGAGCTGAGAGGGACGAACGTTGACTTAGATTTAAAAGGCTTAACTTGGGACTTCCCTGGTGGTCCAGTGGGTAAGACTCCGGGCTCCCAGTGCAGGGGAGGGAACTGGTCAGGGAACTGGATCCCACATGCCACAGCTAAGAGTCTGCGTGCCACAGTGAAGACTGAAGATCCCACACGCTGCAACCATCACCCAGCACAGCCAGATAAGTAAAGGACTTACTGATGAAAAATAAAATCAAAGGCTTAACTCTGGTGGCCCAGGGGATGTGAGAGCATGGCAGGACAAGGCCCTGAAAGCTGTGCTGGGGACATAACCCCAGCACCCAGGACAGGCCCAGCGCCCAGGACAGGGCCAGCTCCCAGGAGAGGCCCAGCACCCAGGACAGGCCCAGCGCCCAGGACAGGGCCAGCTCCCAGGAGAGGCCCAGCACGCAGCAAGTAGTCAGTATGTGTTTATGGAACCTGTGAGGTGGGGGCCTGCCTAGCACTCAGCCTGGAGGGGCCTGGGCCCCAGAGCCCACCGCAGAGGGGGCACAAAGCCCCCGCTCTCCAGGAGGTCCTCCTCGCCAGACACTGCGGGGCCGGCGGCCCTGAGCAAGTAGCCAGCTTGCAAAGACCCAGGTGCTCCCCAGTCCAGGCTCCGGTGCTGCTGCAGCCCGGGTAACCCCCTCCCCGCCACCAGCTTCCTCGGCAGGACAAGGGGGGCGTGTAGCTGAGGCCTCCACATGGCGCTCCGTCTGCGTGCTGACTCACTGCTCCTGCGTCAGCACACGCTGACCCCCGGGCCTCCGTTTCTGTGCCCTGGGCTGACACCCAGTGTGCCCTCCCCCGCGCACCCCTCTCCTTCCTCCAGCCTCCGTCCCATCAGCCGCCCGCGAGCAGCAGAGCACCTGCCCAGGAGCGCGCTCCCCGGGCACTCACCCACGCAGTCCTTGCGGTTCCAGTGCAGGCGCCTCCCCGGGGGGCAGACGCATTCGTAGCCGCCCTTGGTGTTGACACAGCCCTGGGCGCACCTGCCGTTGTTCATGCTGCACTCGTCCACATCTGGAGGCACAGGCAGGCGTAAGGGCAGGGGTGGGGCTGGACAGGCACCCTCGGGGCCGGCAGGGCAGGGCCCACCAGGGCGGGGGGCCGAGAATCCCCTGACCCTGACCCTCGCCTGAGGCTCTCACTGGATGCAGACAGGCGGCTGCACGTGACACACACGTGAGCTCGCACGTGTGTGCACGCACACACATAGACACACACAGGGCATGTGACACACGTGAGCTCGCACACATGCATGCATACACAGACACACACACAGGGCGCATGGCACACACGTGAGATTGTACATACACACGTGCACACACACAGAGACACACACAGGGCACGTGACACACATGTGAGCTCGCACACATGTGCATGCACACACACACACAGGACACGTGACACACGTGAGCTCGCACATGTGTGCACGCACACACACACAGACACACACAGAGAAACACACACACAGGGCTCATGGCACACATATGAGATCGCACATACACAAGTGCACACATAGAGACACACACGGGGCATGTGACACACGTGAGCTTGCACACACATGCATGCACACACACACAGAAACACACACAGGGCGCATGGCACACACATGAGATTGCACATACACACGTGCACACACAGAGAGACACACACAGGGCACGTGACACATATGTGAGCTCGCACACACACTCACGGCATATGACACACAAGTGAGCTTACACACGTGTGTACACACACACAGGGCTCCCACAGACACCAACACACATCCTCCCCTAGGAACCTCAGTGGTTTGCCGAACTTGGGCAGCTGAGCCCAGACTCGGGGTGGGGCAGAGAGGTGGCACAAAACAGAGCTGTGGGCAGGTTTGGAGGGGCTGGGAGCGCCCAGCACCGGCCCCGGGGTCCTGAGGCCTCATCCCAGCGCAGGACTTTGGACATGCCCTTCCCAGCCCTTTCCCCTTCCCGCACAGGGCCCCGGGGCCCTGGGAAGTCTCCCTGAGGCCCTGCCTTCTTTTGAGCCAAAGCCCTGTGTGTGGAAGCTGGTGCCAGGCTTTTGGGAGTCCCTCCAGAAAACTCTGCAGCTCCCCGCAGCACCAGCTGTGCCTGAGCCCACCCGACCGCCACGGCTGCCCCGCCACGGCTGCCCCGCCACGGGGAAGCGCGTCTACCCCAGGTCACAGGACAGGAGCAGACACGGGATGCAGGGCTGTGCTGGACTCCCCCACCTTCGTGCCCCTATGCCCGTACGTCTGGAACCCTCCCTCTCTCCACATCCCTCCCAGCCTGCTCGAGCCCATAGGGCTCTCACTCCCACGTCTGGAGCTGTGTCCTCACGGGTGCTCTGGCTTCCACTCTCCTAAACACAGGGAGGCAGGAGGGCTCTCCTTATATGAACTTGAACTTACAGGTCACATCCCTGCCTTGACCCTCCAGTGGCTTCTCCCTGTGCTGAGAATAAAGCCTCAAGGCCCCTGGGGGCTGACGAAACCCTGGGTCCTCTCTGTACCATGCACTAACCCTTCCCTCATGGGGCTCTGGCCCCACCAGCTGCTCCTCGGTCCGTCTGTGCTCCCTCTGCCTCAGGGCCTTTGCACATGCCGACCCCTCTGGCCCGTCTCCCCTCATCCTCACTCCAGCACTCCTCCTTTGGAGTCCCCCATTGGCCTGCCCCTCTCTGCTGTCAGCCCCCCCACTGGAGTGAACCGACTGTGCAGTGCTCTGTCCCGCTGTCCTCCCTTCCTGAGTGGGGTTCCCCAGAGGCTGCTGTTTCCAGGCCAGCGCCCCCCGCCTCCCAGCCTCCCGCCTCGCCCTTGGCTGAGCCCCTCTGCCCACCAGGCCCTCCCAGGCCTGTCAAGAGTCCACTT
>NW_011494756.1:1123287-1128697 GCF_000754665.1 Bison bison bison | reverse complement strand
CCGGGCGCGTGCCTCGGGGGGGAGGTGGCCCTGGCGGGCGAGCTGCAGACCTCCGCAGTGGGTGGTCCCGTAGAGCGTGTAGCCGCGGTGGCAGAGACACTGGAAGCTGCCCGGGGAGTTGATGCAGGTGTGGTCGCAGGTCCGCTCAAAGGAGCACTCGTCGATGTCTGTGGGGCCACAGGGAGGAAGGTCCGGGCGCAGCGTTAGGGTGCGGCGGGAGGCACGGCCTCGGCACTCAGAGGGACATCTGTGCACAGCGGTCCCGGGGCTCCCGGCTCAGCGCAGCGCCGGCTCAGCGCAGCGCCGACTCGCGGCAAACCTCAGACCTCTCGTCCCGGCCCGATTTTCCATTTTGTCCCCACAAACCTCATGGTCCTGGGTTAGAAGCCACCTCACTCTCTTTTCTGGTGGTGGGGAGGTTAGGAATATTCTGAGTAGAAGGGATTATTCTGAATCCTTGCCACTCTATTAGCTCACACGCCGGTGTGATTAGGGTAGATATTTAATCCACACCAGCAGGGAACCGACAGGTCTGCCCAAGGGAGAAGCTGAACTGTCACCCCAAGGTGTGTCTAGAGAAACTGGGGAAAACAGCACAGGTGGAAAGGGGGTGCTGGTGGGGAAGGTGCCACCTGTGAAGAGTAAGAGTAGCCTTGATAGGAGGTGAGGTTTCATTCTGAGCCCCTGGCCGCCGGGGTGAAAAGGGAAAGAGGGAGGGTCACAGAGGGCCTGTTCCTGAAACGGAGGACATGAACCTCGGGTTTACAGGAGGCAAGTCTGTCCTGGCCACAGTTCTGAGGGAGATGGGCCCCGTGGGACAGGTGACGGGGGCCAGACGGCAAGGCAGGCGCTGACCTGCCTCTCCTCTGAACATGCTGCTCACGTGACCCCAGATGTCCTCATGACACATGTGCGTTTGTAATAACACAAGTACAAGCAACAGATCACTGTGGGCGCTCAAGGGAAGATGAGGTTCCTCCCGGGCTGTGGGGATCTGGGAAGATCCCCTGGTGCCTGTGTGGGAAGGAAACTCTGGGCAAAGGTGGGGTACTGAGAAGATCCCCTGGTGCCTGTGTGGGAAGGGCACTCCAGGCAAAGGCTGGGGGGGGTGGTGGCAGCACCTGATCGCCAGGGATTGGGTGGGGCTCAGGGGGGCTGGGGTGCCCTTCCCAGGGACCCTGAGTGCCAAGTAGCCAAGCAGAGAGGCCTAGACCCCTCCCCGCTGGAGCTGGGGACCCAGGGGTTGTGCTGGAGCATATCTGGGGCCAGAGCTCAGGCCGTGGAGAGATGGCTCCGGACGAGGGTGGAGGAGACTCGGCCGGAGCCCCAAGTGGTCCTGGCATGGCCCACTGCAGCCCCTCTCATGGAGCAGCGGATACAATCGAGGCCGCTTCCTCAGCCCTCCTGAGAACACAGCCAAGCACAGAGAAGCAGGGTGCCTGGGAGCCTTGCTCGGGCCTGGACAGAAGCTGGGCTTCCTCTTGTGGCCCGAGAGGAAATTGGGGCCAGGCTGCCCGGCCAGGGATGCGGAGGCTGAGCCCCGGGAGGGCAGGTGATGGGCTCAGGTCATGTGAGCAGCCCCAGGTGGAGCTGGCCTGGACCCGCCCTCACCAGCCTCTGGTCTCGCCTCTCTTGGGGCCCTTAGGGGGCTGGGGGCGCACATCCCGGGCCCCTCAGGGCCCTGTTTGAGCAGCACTGAGAGTGGGAGCCTCAGGTCCAGGGCCGATGCCGCCGAGTGCACCCTTCCCGGAGCCGTCTCCTTCTCGATGGGCTCCCCGTGGTCCCTCAGGCTCCCCCAGCCCCAGGGCCACTTCCTGGGTGGGCTGACCTCCCTGGCTCCTCTGGGAGGAAGACGTCATCCTCTAAGCACTTCGCTCCTGTCTCCCCTGCCCATCCTCGGGGCTCTCACCTGGGCTGTGATCCTTGACCTCTGCCCACATCTCTCCTCCCGTTACCCCAGATACTAGCAGGTATCCCGGGGGACCTCAAGAAAGGCCTGGTGGGGAGCGCCTGCCATTTGTGACACCTTCCACCAGGTGGCATCATCCTGCCTCTGAAGCCACTGAAAGTGGCCTGGGTGCTCGGGGACTGGGGTCAGGCCGAGGCGCTGAGCCCTGCTACCTACTCACTGGACCACCCGCATAGGGGCTGACCCCTCCCCGAGCCTCAGCCGCCATCCCTATCAGGGAGGGCTTGGACTGGAGGCTTCTGATGGCTTCTGAGGGCCCCTAGGGTCACAAAGGAGCCCTCACTCAGGGCAGAAAAATTATGATCAGCCCCCCAGGCCCAGCCCAGATGGCGGACAAGCCCCAGCCCAGGCTGCGTCCCCTCCTGGGGGCTGGGGTGGCCTGAGAGGGGAGGGGAACCCCACGGGGATGAGGGCGGCTCACCTTGGCACGTCCGCTCGTCGGTCAGCAGCTTGTAGCCCTTCCGACAGCCGCACTCGAAGCTGCCCACGGTGTTCCGGCAGAAGTGGTCGCAGCCTCCGTTGTTGACCAGGCACTCGTTGATGTCTGCGGAGCCGGGTGGGGGGGGTAGGGGAGGCGAGGAGAGTGGGCTGGGGCCCCCAGGGGCAGGCAGGACCGAGGCCCAGAGCCGCCCTTCCCTAACTGGCCCACTGCCCACCCGGGGGGCTGCTTCGGGTCCCCGGCTGGGCCCAGGAAGGGGGCCTGGCTCACAGCTGCAGGGGGGTGGGCGGAGGAGAGACCCCCTACCCCGGGGACTTGGTGAGCCTGGCATGTGTGTGCAGGAGGGGGCGGGGAACTCATGTCTGCTGTGCCCAGCCAGACAGCAGGGTCAGTGACGCCCCCCATGCCCCTCCATTCCCGGAGGTAGCGGGCCTGGAGCAGATGGATACTGCCTGAGAGCCGTGACTCCGGCCGAGCTGCCGGACCCCTGGTCTCAGCTCCCCGTCTGTGAGAACAAGGATCAGAAGCGCCCCTACTTGGAAGGACAGCGTGAGGACGAAATGGAATCGCATCCCCAGGGTGCTGGCCCAACCAGCTCTTTAAAAAGTAGGCTTACTGCTCCGGCTTTACAGACAGGGGACCGAGGCTGGGAGGCAACTGGCCCCAGGTGTTGCGGGCGTCCATAGGCTGCTCCCTTCCCAGCCTGCTTCCTCGCCCTTCTCCCTCCCCACGTCTGCCTGTGGTTTGAGCTGTTTCTTCACTCGGCACTTCACGAGCGGTGGCGGCACCCTGGCACACCCCTCCCGAGCACCCCTAACCTGAACCCATGTTTCAGGAACAAAGCTGCCTAAGGAGGGGCTGACGCCCGGGAGGAAGCAGCAGGACCCTCTGGAGGTCGCGGTGCCTACCAGGTACCACTTCGTGCTGGTGAGCAGGCCAAGCGCTTTCAGGCAAAAAAGTCACCGTGTGACGGTCAAAACAAGCCGGGGCCAGAGTCCCCACTTCACAGCGGGGAGGTCACGGGTCATGAGCCCAGCCCCAGCTGACTCCAAAGACAGGCCCCTCCAGTGTGGCTCGCTGGCCCTGCAGCCTCCAGAGGAAGCAGGTGTCAAGCTCAAAGTAAGGGCCTCTCCAGGACAGAGGCTCAGCTTCCACCGCCCCTCTCCTGGCGGGGGCGGTCACAGGACAACCGGGGAGGTTCTGCCTAGAAGCCTCTGCCAGGAGACCGGAGGCGCCTCTTGGCTCTGTGACCCTGGGCAGGGAAAGGTACCTCTCTGGGCCTCAGGTTCCCCATCTGCAAACTGGGCTGCTAGCAGGCACCTCTTAGCATCATTCACTGTGATTGAATGTGCAGAGAGGACCTGCCTCCTTAGGAATGACTCTAATCCCACCCTGGTACCCACCTGGGCCTGTCAGCTGTCATAACAAGGGGCTCTCATGACAGCCAGCCAGGCGGTGGGAGGTGTGTCTGCTGGAGGCCCCGGCTGGTACAGCGGGTTGCTTGGGGGTCATACTGGGGGAGCACTTGTCCCCAGCTCTAGCCCCGGATACAGTGAGGGGGCAATGGCCTTCATTCTGACGTGCCTCTGCCCCCCTCCACCTCCCGCCCCTCGAAGACTCCCCTCCTGCTCCCTGTGGGCACCCAGCCCCGCCCGCCAGCGGCCAGAGGCCCCCTGTCTGGCCACAGAGGTTCGTGGCCTCCCTTCGGCTGCCTGGCCTGGCTGCCAGGCCCTCCTCTTCTCTGTGTCCCTGGCTCCTGCCTGGACAGCGCCCCCCTCTCCGGAACAATCTCTCCAGTTCACTGCTCTCTTGTCTCGGGACCTCCCCTTGGGAGAGGAGAATTGGCAGATCGGGCTCCCAAGTGCGGCCCCAGGGCCCATCAGGAGGCCTGTGCAGAAGCATTGCCCAGGACGAGGCTCTGGACGAATGAATGAATGGATGAGTGAATGACTGAAGAGTCAGAGGCGGAGGAAAGGGTGGGGTCCTGGCCACCAGGTGACACATTCACTGCCTCCCCACTGTTTGAGCATCAGTGTATGTGGGGGAAGGGGAGGGGTGAGCTGCAGGAACACACGGTCGGACGACTGAGCCTGTCCCCCTCCGCCCATCCCACCCAGGGGGCACAGCCGGGCACCCCCGTCCCCAACATGGCAGGGACCGTCTCAGAACAAAAGCCCGGCCCATGCTGCTCCTGCCCAGTAGCATCTCAGGATGAAGGGCCAACCCCTTCCCCCAGATCTGGGCGCACTGGCTGCTCTGGGTCCTGGAACCCCTGGCCTCTGCACAGCAGTCGTGGGGCCAGGATTAGAGCCTCCTCCTCCGGCCCCTTCCCTCCCCACCCCCGGTCCAGGCCAGGCCCAGCCTCACTCTCCTGCCACGCGGGACTTCTCTACCCAGCACCAAGGGGTCTGTGATACATGCTTATCTTGGCTATCTTTAAACGTTAAACTCTGTCTTATTTACTCAGTAGAAAATCCCTGGGCACAAGGAGTCTCTGCTTCATTCACGGTCTGCCCTGCACCTGCACAGGGGAGGAGCCCAGAAACCTGGGGCCTGAGTGAACCAGAGGCTCCGACTCCAGGGCAGCGGAGTGAGGAGGTCTGGCTGAAGGCGAAGGGGCAGCTCTGGTTAAAGGGCCCAGTTGTTTTAAGAGGAATCACAGGAAACACAGTCAGGGGCTCAGACCGGTGGGCCTGGGGCTGTGTGCACAGCTCCCCTCCCCTGTGTGGACGCCCCCTACCCTAGCCCCAAGGTGGGTGAGAACAGATGCCCCACGGCCCGCCGTGGACGGGCAGGGGGCAGCACTCAGCACCCCTGAGTGCTCCTCCGGGGCCACGTGACTGCTGAGGCTCCTGTCCGGTCCAGACAGGTCGGCTCCCAGAGGCGAGCTCCTGGCCTTGTGTCAGGACTGAGCCTGCCCCACCCTCAGGTCCTGGGTTGGCGCTGGGCCTTGCAGGGTGTGGAGTAGCACGATTCTACCACCTTCTGTCCAGGCTCCAAGG
>NW_011494756.1:1114571-1123085 GCF_000754665.1 Bison bison bison | reverse complement strand
GCCCACTGGGAGCACGTCTCACTCTAAGTGGGCTGAGCGGGGGCTACAGAAGGGCTTTATTTTCAAATAAATAGGTGCAAGAACTGTTATTTCTGTCAATAATCACTAGGTTCTTCCCGGCAAAGTGGCTGGGGAGGGGAAGTCATACCCCGTCTATTTTTGCAGGCTTCAAAAAAGCCCATCTCGGACTCCTTAAAGTTACTCTAAGCCTCTGCTGTCAATGTTTTTACCCACTGGGTTTTGGACGTTCAAGTTCCTCTCCCCTTCCACGCTGGCCTCCAGGCCTGCCCACTTCCTGGCAGGGTGAGTCAGAGAAAGCTCACTCTTCTCTGGCTTCCGGCAGCCAGCAGACCAGCCCATTCCTGATCCTCCCAACCCGTTTCTGATTTTTTTTCATCCTTAGTCCTTCAGTTGAGACCCCCGCCCCCGACCTTCCCTCCTCCGGGGAGGCGGGTGCACAGTGTTCTTTTTTTGTCTAGTGCTGACAAGAAGACCGTCCTGTCCTGGTCTGAGCCCTGTGGCCCACTGCCCCCCAGCCCTGCAAGACTCGCCCGGCTAAGGTGAGTGGCCGCCTGGCTCCCGGGAGGCCACAAGGAACTTCTGCCGGCCCAGGAAGCCCCAAGTAAAGGCACCCCACTTGTTCAAGCCGGGGTGCAGCCACGTCCTTTGACATCAGAGCCCCACTTAAGCTTGTCGATATTCAGTGGAACCAGGGGCCCCTGAGCCCCACTGTGGAGCGCTGGGCCCGACTCCCTCTTCTTAGCCTCTCTGACCCTCACCGCTGCGGCCGCGTGCACCTGCACCGCCTGCCCCGCCCCGGGCCGGCGAGGGGGCTGGCCCGCGCTCACCTTTGCACGTCTTCCCGTCCGGCTGCAGCGTGAACCCCACAGGGCAGCTGCAGCGCACGCCGGTGGCTGTGTCCTTACACGTCCGGTCGCAGCCTCCGTTGTTCACCGCACACGTCTCTGAGGAGGGAGACAGGAAGACAGGGTCTCAGTCTCCTGGGACAGAAGCCTCCTGCCTTTCCTCACCCGTGGGTGGGGAGGTTTCCTGAGACCGGAGACCTGAGTTCGAATTCTAGCGGTGGGGGACTCTCTGAACCTCAGGCTACCCATCTGTCAAATGGGAGAATGACACCACCCCTGCCTGAGATGACGGCAGATGGGCAAGCTTTGCAAACTGCAGGAGGCTGAGCCCACAGGGTTAATACCACTAGCGGGGGCCAGAGCAGCGATGGGTCCGGCTGGGAGTTAACCGCCCAGGGACACACTCCTAAAAACCCTTGCCTTGCCTGGATTCAGACTCCAAATCCAGACTGGCTGTTACTGGGGTTCCCAAGCTCGTCTCAGCCATGGAGCGGTTTGGGGCCCTGGCCGTGGAGATGCAAGGGGAGGTTCCCAGGGCCCACACACCATCCGTCACCTTGACAAGGCTCTCAGCCCCACATCTGTTCTCACTGAGCGATAAGCCCGAGGTGTCTGGTTTTTGTCCACTTGAAGCTAGTCTAGTGATTTTTGTTTTTCTTTTTTCTTTTGCAAATTCAAAGGGGCTGGAGTGGCTGGGGGCATCACGGAGGTCACTGAGCCTGTCGTACGGTGAGAGTGAGCCTCCCCAGGCCCGGGGAAGGGGCTGGCACACCCGGGTCCCTGGGGCACACGGAGGGGCCTAGTTCCCGGGACCCTGGGCCTTTCAGTCCAGGTTTCTTCCTGGGCATCTGGCACCCTTTGGTCTTGTGGGAACTGTGCCTGAGTGGGCGTCCCTCTCCTCTGTGCGGCTAGGAAGTGAAATGCTGAGGGCATCTGCTCATATAACCGGAAATCCCCTGCCTGCCTACTGTGGCTCCCCCCGGGGGCCTGGCCCCAGTGGCCTCTTCCCTGAAGTTTCTCCCAACCGGTTTATTCTGTCTGTCCTTCCATGGTGCCTGCATTCCTGCAAGTGGCCGTTGGCTCTCTGCAGGAGGAGTCTGGGGATGACTGCGTACAGGAGTCCCTGCTGCTAATGCCTTTCCTGTGAACTTCACCTTTTGGGGGTGGGCGGAGCAGGGAGAGGAGAAAACCCAGCTTTCTCCCTGTGTGCATGTGATTCTGCGGGGCGGTGCCAGTGGGGGTCATCCTGAACACCCTGAACTCAGGGGCTGCGCCCTGCTGGGGGCCACCAGACCTGCTCCTTGACGCTAAAGTCTACACTGTGAGAGAACGAGCTGTGGCGACTACTGAAAGGCTGGTCTCCTGGCTCTGACCCTCCCCAGCCTTTCGGCGTTGTCTCCACACAGCCCGGCCCCCAGCTGGCTGGGCGCGGCGTCCACCTCCTTGCTGTGGAGTGTGCTGCCCGCTGCCTTGGAGGCCTCCTGTCTGCTCACGGTTCAATGCCAGCTCACAAGGAGCCTCCTGAGGCCCAGATGCAGAAAGGAGGCCCTTGCCCCTCACCCCGCTTTGCTCACGCAGGCTGACCTCAACGTTAGCAGGGGCTGAGCTCTGCGCCGCGTACACCGCCTGGGCCCTCCCGTCTCCCCACCCACCTGCCTCCTGGGGCCAGGGGATGCGGGGCGGCCAGGGGGTGCCTCTGACTCTGTCATTCACTGAGTGACCCAGGTAGGCCAGACCTTGGGGCTCTATCCCAGCACCCACGCCTGGCGAGGGACGGGAGCCTTCTGTCCCCAGGGCCAGGTTGGGGTCAAAGAAACCCCACCCTCAGCAGCACCCAGCCTGGGGCCCAGCCTGCGGTAGTCGCTTAACAAATGTTAGTTTCCTCTCCTGAGGTTACAGAGGGAAAATCCCGCTTCCTGCTCTCAAACCCAGAACCCAGGTACCCCCGCCCCCCAGTGCCTTTCTTGCCTTCAGAACCCCTCTCTGGAGAGGGCATAGACAGCCTGTTTTCTGGGTGCGGGTGGCCAAGGCCCAGGCCTGGGAGAGGCGGGGGGAATACCGGGAGCGGGAAGGGGGCAGCTGGGAGGCCTCACGCGGTGTCAGTGGGAGGACACCTGGGCGGCTCCATGGTGGCGGAGGTGCGATGCGCCGTGGGCACTGGGGGCTGTGGCCCCGAGAACAGACCCCTCAGTGGCCCCTCTCCTCTAGACCACCGCCCCACTCGGGGCAGCCAGTGCCTTGGGGCTCACAGGGTAAGGCTAAGAGCCGGCATTCGCTCTGGGCCTTCTCTGCCGGGCCCTGTGCCGGGCGGGGAGCAGTGAGCAGAGCGAGCAGCCAGCCATCAGCCTGTCCACGCAGGGACCTGCCCCTGCCCCTTTTCTGCTGTGCCCACCCATGTCCTGAGGTTCATGTACACTGCTGAGGGGGAGACATACGGAAAAGCTGACAGCAAGGCACAGCCAGTCCTTTGGGCGATACGGTGGGGGCCGGGGACTGACAGGCTGGCCTGAGCGGGACTGAGAGCTTCATCCCAGGGGGGTTTCCAAGCAGAGGCTACCGGGTGCTCCGAGGTGGGGCTCCTGGCCTGGGTCACCCTCAGGCCCCCTGTCTCCAAGCACCTCGAAGGACAGCCTCACCTCTCTGCGCCCCAAGGCCAGGGGCTACTCAGCCTGCTGCCAGGCCACCGCTGCCTCAGACGCAGACACCAGACAGCCCTGTCTCCCCCGTGACTACAGGGTCACCCCAGCTGCAAAGGGCAAAAGGCGGCAGCAGGCTCTCTGGCCCAGGGAGCGGCTCTGGGCCAGCAGCACAGGCCGTCTCCTCCAGCTCTCACCCACCTCCCACTGGCTCCCAGGGGCCAGAAGGAGCTGGCACCTGAGGGCGCCTGCCCTGTGGTCACATCTCACCCAGGAGCGCACACAGCCAAGGAGGCTGGAGGCTAGGTGCAGGGGGCAAAGGCAAACCCCAAACCCCAGAGCGCTGTCCCAGAGTCTCGAGACTTCCCGTTGGACCCTTGAGCCCTCTGCTCTCTCCCTGCACTCGCCTCTCCAAGACAGCCACTGGGTCTTTCTAAAAGCCTCTCCTCTCCACCTGGAAGGGCCCCTCCCGGGGCGTCGCCCCGTGCAGCTGGCATCGCACTATCTCATCCTCCAACCTCCAAGGCCTCGCAGAGCCCCAGGAGCGGGGGGGCCTTTTGCAGGTGGAGGAACTGAGGCTCAGAGAAGGTGGGTACCTTTTCTAGGCAGGATTAGGCATATGATTTGTGGGACCCGGGGTGAAATAAAAATGAAAGGCCCTTGATCAAAAATCGTTAAGAATTTCAAGACAACCGAGCACTCAGCCAACCGTGGGCCCTTCTGAGGGCAGGGCCCGGGGGCGGGGGGCCCGGGTCACGCAGCACAGCCGGTGGCCCCAGTGCCTGGCCTACTCGCCAAGAGAGTGGGGAGAACTCTCACCCCACAGAGTTGGGTTGGCCACTGGGCCAGGGGGAGGCTGAGCCTGGGGTCGGGGGACTGAAGTGGGAAGGGACTTGGGGGTGAACAGCCCTCTCCAGCAGGCAGGAAAACCCAGATGGGTTAAAAGGGCAGTGTTTAGTCTTTCCCTGGGGAGCCCTGCTTCAAGCCAAGCCCTGTGACAAGCCCAGGACGCAGAGGGGGCAGACACCGGGCAGCCAAGGCGGCTGCTCGGCTGGACCTGCCCCGCAGCCCGCCCAGGGTTTGATGCGAATGGACGGTGGTATGGCCCCTTGAGTTGGCACTGCCTGGGTGCACCACCCTAGGTCTGGGGCCAAGTCCAGCCTGAAGGACCGTCTCAGCCACAGTGTAGTGGCTGAAACAGGAGGTATATAAGGGCAGAAAACACCACTCCTGATGCTGGTCCTGCGGGCTTGGGCAAGTCCCTTGACATCCTGAGAGGCTCTGAGCAGGTGAGTCAGGTTTGGCCCAGTGACCTACAGAGACGCTGCCAGCCCCAGGTCTGCCCTGACCCTTGAAGGCCCCACCCCATTGGCGGGAGCAGCCCAAAGCCCCCACTGAGATGTGTCCAGCCTGTCAGGGCTGGCCCACCTGCCTTTCTGCCCCAGGGGTCCCCTGGAGCCCACTGTGGACTCCCTGTCCTCGAACCCTCTCCCTCAGTTGATTCCTGAGCCCTCCGTGGCTCCGAACACTTTGGGGTAACAGCCACACTCCTGGGCAAGGCCCTGACACAGCTGCCAGTCTCCCTTGCTGCCCCGTCACTCTGTGTGCCGGCCCCCCAAGCCCCCGGTCACCCTGAGGCCCATCGTAAGCACTGGGGTCCCTCGCCAAGTGCCACAGTGAGGCTGACCTTCCTCATGGGCCCCCGCTAGGCCGGGGTGCTGGGTGCAGCCGCCCCAGAGCGCCCGGGCCTCTGCGGGGAGCTGGTCCCCAGGGCACAGGCTGGTGTGATGGTGACGGCCGAGTGTGGGAGTCGTGGGGGAAGGGGGGTCAGGGCAGCTAGGAAGCAAGCGATGGTGGAGGCTAGGACTGCAGGCCTGCATGGGGCGGCTCGCTGTGGGGGAGGTTTCTGTTGGTAGGACTGTCTCCCCTGAGGCACCAGGTGGGTTTGTGATTCCAGGGGCAACTCCCTTCCCACGGGCCTGCCTGGTGGGTAGGGGTTTCTCACCAGGGCTCAGAGGGCAGAATCTCCTGGACTCAAGGATGGCACCCTGTGGTCCGTGGCAGCCCGTGCCGGGGCGCTGAGGGCAGGGGAGGGCCGGCCAGGAGTGAGGTGGGCCGACCTGGGGAGGTGTCTTCATCTGGTTTGCGGGATCTTGAAAGGCCCAGAAGGGCACTGAGGTTTTGTGCTAAAGTGGGCAGCAGGGCTCACCGTGGCAGCAAGCCCCTCCCTGTCCCATGGTTCCTGCCTTTCCTCTGTAAGTGGAGGCCGCGGAGGGCAGGCATGGGGGGCCTGCATGCGGCCTCTCACTCGAGGCCCACCCTCAGCAGGGAGGGCTCACGGCTATATACCCCCAGTACAGAAGGCGCATGGGGCTTGGCGAGCGGAAGCAGCCCCAGGAAGGTCACAGGTTGGTGACCGTCCCTTGGAGCCCTGCTGCCCCTCCAGCCAGACTTGGTCCCCAGAGTGCCGGGGGCCCAGGCGCCAGGCACCCTGGTTCTGCCCGGCTCACAGGGGAGCCGTGGGCTGGCCCCAGCCTCAGTTTCCCCGCCCAGGGCCAGCAGTGCCCTTGCCGCCTCTTCTGACAGGCCCTGTCGGGCACCCCGCTCCCCATCTCGTTTGACCTCTTGACGTAGCTAAGTCGTCATGTCCCGCCCCCTTCCACTAGCCCTGGTGTGTGTGTACGCTGAGTGTGTGAGCGAGACTGTGGACGTGTGTGTGCCTAAGCTGAGGGCAGGGGCTCAGAGCCTTGCCTGGGACCCCTGCTGACCAGTGGCCGGCTGCGCTGGGCATCAGCTCAGGGACAGGGGTGAACACAGGTTCAGGGCCCAGGGCTCAGCCCTGGCTGGAGGAGGGTGCCTGCCTGGCCCTCGGGTCCCACCCTCCATCTCCCTCCAGCTGCTCCCCACTCCCTGCTGAGCCTGACCTGGGGACCTGCCTTGTGTCACCCACCTCCCTCATCTCGGGTCTACCCGAGCCCCTTCCCACAGCCAGGCTCATCCAGGCTCCGGGTCCCGCACTTTCTCTCTGGGCCAGACAGGTGCCTGCATGAAAGAGTGGGCAGCGAGGTCCTGCTCCTCCCTGGGCACCTCCTCCAGGAAGCCTTCATCCCTGCTCCAAGCGAACTAGCTTCTCCTGGGCTCCGGCTCTGATCAAAGCCCTGAGCAGTGGTGTCCCCAGAGGCTATCAGACCTGTGCCCCGTCGGGGGCTCCCTCCCAGACTTGTGACTAAACAGGTGCAGGTGGAAGAGGGGCAAGCTGTGGGGACGGGGGTGGCGGGGAGGCTCCAGTGAGGTCTGGACAAGCCTCTGCCTGATAGAAGTGCAAAGGATGGCCCCGGGTACCGAGGTACCCGAAGTGCACCAGGTACCGAGTGGCAGGCGGCAGGGCCCGCAGACACAGGGAGCCTGGGACAGGCTGCGTGTGCAGGGCCTGAGGGGCACGTGGAGGTGAGAGAATGTGTGGGTATGGGATTCAGGGGGGAGCAGGGGGTCTGGGGCGCAGGTTAGTGAAAGGACCCAGGGACCCTAGAGATGGTGGCTGCAGAAAGGAGGTGGCAGGCGGGTGACCCGAGGGGACAGAGGAGCTGGGAGGCTGGGGAGAAGGCATGCGAGCTTCGAGAGATGTGACCTCTCGGGGAGGTCACGTGTGTGGTTATAGGAGGCTGGGGACAGCACGGGGTTCGGTCTGTGCCCCCACGCCAGCCGCTGTTCCTGCCATCGCTGCACCCTGCCTGGGCTGCCCTTGGCCTTCCGGGTCTCCAGCCCTCTGTCCCCTCCTGGGGCTCTGTCAATAGCTCCCCTTACTGATTGCCGCCCTGTGTGCATGCCGGACCCCGGCACAAACGGCCCGGCCTGGCCCATCCTTGGGGTCTCCTGAGCCCAGCCGGGGAACATCCAGCCCTGTCAGTGGCAGGGGAACCTGGGTGCCCTGCCCAGAGGTGCAGGGGGGCAGGAGACGGGTGGCTGCCAGCCGTGGGGGGTACATTTCTAAGGTACCTTTCTAAGCCTCAGTTTTCTCACCAGTAAAATGGGAATTACTTTAGCGCCAACCCTCAAGGTGCTCAGGAGGTGAGGCTGCAGTCAGGGCAGGACCCCAAGGAAGTCGGGGCTAAAGGTCAGCTATGTTGTGGTCCTGGGGCCTCAAATAAGGGCGCTTCTGCTTTCCCGGGCTCTCGGGGGCCCTTCAGAGGGCAGGCTGTGAATGTGCCTTTAGGAAGGGCGAGTCCACCCGACTGGCTGCCAGGCCTACACATCTGAGCTTCATCCAGAGCCTCCGGCCTGCTCTGCTCCCGACTGAGGGCCCTGGACTCTCTATGGGCCTGGATCCTTGACCCGGACTACTGCTCACCGAGCGCATGGCCCAGGCTGGGTCTCCTCCCCACCCAGGGCTTGACTTCTTCATCTGCAGAGTGGGGACAGCTGCCTCGCAGGGCTGTGGGGGGACTCACGGGGCTGACCGGGAAGCAGAGGGCGTGGGCTCTCTGTGTGCCGACTGCCCTGGTGGGGGGCCAGGGGTGCTCACCGCTGGGGAGACTGCAGGGGCCGCCGGAAGCCCCCCTGAAGGGGGTGAGGGGGCAGGGCTTGGGGCCCCGTCCGTGGCTCCCACGCTTCCAGCTCCTGCGCTGTGCGGGGAGACTGGGGCTCCAGGGGCAAATCCAGGGATAGCGCAGCAGTAGGCTCTGCGTCAGTGGAGCTTGCAGCTGACCGATGAGCGGGAAGGGTCTGCCCAGCCCCAGTTTGGACTGTCTCTAGTCAGCAGAACCACAGCCCCTAAAAGGGCCGTATCTTAGTTCCCCATAATCCCATGTGGCAGGAAGACTTTGCAGGTGTCATTGAATTAAGGAGCTCAAGATGGGAGGTTGCCCCGGCTTATCTGGACGGGCCCCAGTGTGGTCACAGGGGTCCTTAGAGGTGGAAGCGGGAGGCCAGAGAGAGAGGCGTGGAGATACAAGCAGACTCAGAGGGGTACGGGGCTGCGGGCTCTGCAGACGGAGGAAGTAGCCCCCACGAAG
>NW_011494756.1:1111916-1114471 GCF_000754665.1 Bison bison bison | reverse complement strand
CACGAAGGAACACAGGTGGCCCCTGGAAGCCAGGAAAGGCAAAGACATGGATCCGTTCCTAGAGTGTCCGGAGGGAAAGCGGCCCTTGCTGACCCCTGGGAGACAATGCTTTGGTGTTGCCTGAAGCCACTAAGGGGAGAAGGCAATGGCACCCCACTCCAGTACTCTTGCCTGGAAAATCCCATGGACGGAGGAGCCTGGTAGGCTGCAGTCCATGGGGTCGCTAAGAGTCGGACACGACTGAGCGACTTCACTTTGACTTTTCACTTTCATGCATTGGAGGAGGAAATGGCAACCCACTCCAGTGTTCTTGCCTGGAGAATCCCAGGGACGGGGGAGCCTGGTGCGCTGCCGTCTATGGGGTCGCACAGAGTCAGACACGACTGAAGCCACTAAGACTGTGGCAACTTCTGAACAGCAGCAACGGAAACAAATCCGGCGTCTGCTCCGGGCACACTTATGGGAAAGGCGCTGACTCAAACCCTGGAGCTGACAAGTCTGACTCCCAGGGTCCCGTGAGTCTAGCAGTAAGCAGGGTCCCAGCGGCCTGTGGTAAACTGAGCTGGGACTCAGACGTTTCTCACAAGTTAGTCCGCCAGATAACAGAAATTTATCCCCCCAGCCCTCAAATCCAAACATTTTAACTGACTTTAATGGGAATCTAAAATTGGTTACATCCTTGAGGCCTCTTTCAGAGTAACTCTGCCTGTGCTTAGCCTGGGCTCAGGGACTGGGGGTAGCCGTCAAAAGCAACTGTTGGGGATGCCTGAGGCCCCAAGGGTGGAGCAGGGCCACGTGGCTCTGAGCAGCTCCAGCCCGCTGCCCTTCCGGGGAGCCCCTGAGGACTGCAGCCAGCCCTGGGACGAGAGAGAGGTGCTGCTGGATCTTGGTCCGCTCATGGGTTCGGGTTTCAAAACTCGGGAACCCTGTGCCCAAAATGCCAGCCCCAGGGGAAGCAAGGAGCAGCAGGTTCCCAGAGAGGAGCTGAGAGGCTGAAACGGGGGAAAGTGCCGGGGTTTCAGCTCCGACGTTTTGCGTCCTCTCCGGTTCTGCGTCTGTCCCGGTATTCCCGGCTCTCGGCGTTCAGAGGTGAGACAGCTAGTTCAACAACTCACAGACGGCCGAGGGGCTTGTGACCTCTGCAGTCTGGGCACAAAATATGTCTGAAATAACTCTGAGCCAAAGAGCCTAGGGACGCGTACAAAACCTGAATGGTCCATCTCCACCTGGGGAAGGCGAATCTGGGCGGGCCACCTGCAGTGAGGAGGTGGGCTGTGGGCGCTTACCCTCTCTGAGACACGGAAGGGGCTTCACCCTGGGCCTGCTGCTGACGTGCGGTCACTGCTGGGGGTGGCGAGGCCGGGTCTGCACCACGGAGCCCCTCAGGGCTGCCAGGAGCGGCCCTGCGCCCACTTGCTTCTGGAGGGGCAAGGGAACCCCCTCTCCCAGTCCTGTCTGACCCACCCTAAAAACAAACTCCGGCCACATAGGCGATAATCACACCTCAGGGCCGGAAGACACCTGCCAGGCCATCTCAGCCAGCAGGAGACCGCAGCACACGTGCCTGGCTCTGAGGGAGCCGGGTACCAGGGCTGCAGTGGGTCCTGCTCACAGCAGACCATGCGGGGGCATTCCGGCCCCGTCTTCTCTCACAACAGCCCCTGTCTCTGCCCTCCTGTGGGGCCGTGCTGGCCATTGCAGACGTCAAGAGCGGCCGAGGGTCTGCCCTTGCGATGGAACTCCTCCGAGTCTCATCGGCTCCTGAACAAGAGAGCCGGCTCCTTCTCCCCTGCCTCCTCCACACGCCTCCCCGCACCAGGACCTAAAACGGGGCTCAAGCAGGACTGCCGGCCGCAGGCTCCAAGCTCCACGCTCCACGCGGGGGCCAGGCTCTGCACCCTGTGCCCCAGGCATGCTCGGACCAGCAGGGCACAGTGGGGACAGTCACTGCCCTCACTTTAGCCATTCCTTTCCTCTATTCATCCAGCCTGGGAGCAGCCAGGCCCCAGTGGGGCTCTTCTAGGTGGGCTTGTAGTCCGACAGGCTCCTCGGTCTGTACTACCCTAGGCTGCCCTCCGAGGGGAAAGAACCGTGAGCTCTGGAGGAAGGATGTACTGGAGACGGTGCCTTTCTCGGGCGCTTCTGAGGATAATTACCTAGTTCTGGGCATGCAGTCTTGGCTGTGGGCCCTTGTCCCCCTGTGGCAGAGGGGCAGGGTGGGGGACGTTCTCCTGTCTGGGGGGCCAGACAGGTTCTAAGGGCGTTGAGGGGGGAGAGCTTCTACCACCAGGGGGGTGTGCAGGGGCAGCCAATCAGCATTCACCTTGCCCCCCCCACCCCCTGTGCCTGGCGAGGGGTCCCCTGACCTGCGCCCCAGGCCTGGGTGCCTGTGTCCTCAGGGCTCCCTCCTCCTCACCTCCCAGCCCCGCCTCGGAACCAGGCTCTGGGCCACTCTCTCTACCAACTCTCCAGACAAGAGCATGGACGGGGCCTTTTCTCCACCCACCTGCCTGATGCTGACTCAGCTCAGCCCTCTTCCACCACCATCCTCTTGC
>NW_011494756.1:1109527-1111648 GCF_000754665.1 Bison bison bison | reverse complement strand
CTTGGGCAGCAGTGCCCCCCGTCCTGCAAGTGAGGCCTCAGGGCCCGGGCCCTCTTGGGCCTCCGAGCACCAGCAGCTTGCAGGTTCCTGCCACCTCCTCTTTTCTGAGCACCGAGCACCTTGTCATTTCCATAGTGCTGACTCCCCGCTTCGCACAGGTGGGAGTGGACAGGCCTGGCTGCTGGAGCCTCTAAGCCCACCCCTTCCAGCTCATCCCAGGCCACCCAGATGGCCCCGGTCAACGAGACAGCCCTGCACAGAGAACCCGCAGAGAGTAGGCTTCTAGCCCGAGCCTCGGTTTCCTCCTGAGACTTGGGCAGTGTACTGCCTGACTCCACAGTTCCCAAGGCTGCTGTGACCTAACCGGAGTGCCACAAAGGCGGTCTCAACCACCCCAGGTGACCCGACGGCTGTGCTCCTAGTGCCACCTGGGGGCCAGCAGCCCACCGATGGGCCAGAGGGAAGAATGAACGAGGAGACAGACGGCTCTTTTGGTCTGCAGACTGAGCTCGGCAGAAGACTGGTTATTTTCTCCTTTTTTTCCCCTGCCTGGCATCAACTGCCCTGAGTGGCCCCAGGTATTTCTGGGCAAGACTCCTTACAGTCTGGATGCACAGGGCGGGGGGGGGGTGGGCATTACTTGGAGTGCAGCTGACCTCACAGAGACCACCCCCCCAAGGCAAGTGGGGGCCCAAGGAGAACAGGGAAAAGTGGGCTGAGACTGCCAGCCCAGCGGGGTTGGGCTGCGGTCATTCATGGGTCTGGGGAGCCTTGGGGCCAGAAGGGAAAGTGAAGTCGCTCAGTCGTGTCCGACTCTTTGCGACCCCATGGACTGTAGTCTACCAGGTTCCTCTGTCCATGGGATTTTCCAGCCAACAGTCCTGGAGTGGATTGCCATTTCCTTCTCCAGGGGATCTTCCCAACCCAGGGCTCGAACCTGGGTCTCCTGCACTGCAGACAGATGCTTTACCGTCTGAGCCACCGGGGAAGCAACCATGGGGGTGCTAGGTGACCCTAACTGGTCCTCCCCTCTCTGGGCACCAGGTTTCCCAACTGCAAAGCCAGCAGGGTGAACTGGACGCCCCCCAGAGTCCACGGCCCTGGACCTAGATGTGGCTTCTCCCCCTGCACGTGGCCCCTCCCGCTGGACCTGGCTCCTCCCGCTGGACCTGGCTCCTCCCCCTGGACCTGGCTCCTCCCCCTGGACCTGGCCCCTCCCCCTGGACCTGGCCCCTCCCGCGAGGAGATGGATAAGGACGTGCTGTCCGAGCCCCTGTTCTACACTCACACCCTTGCTCCTGCTGCTCTGCCGATGCTGGGATCCTGACTGCAAACGCGGGCGTTCCTGCGAGGAGAGGGCTTCACAGCACACGTCTCCTTACACGCAGGGGCCCCTAGACACTGGCTCTGGGTTCTTTGCAACAAACACACAGAGAAATACACGTGTTCGATGAAGGGTAAAAACTTTAAAAAGGGAAAAGTGAGCTCACATCTGGAGCAGAGCCCCCCACACTCACACTCACACACGTGGCACGCACGACCACACACGCACGGGCACACCACACGGACAGACAGCCCCCACACATGCACACTCACAGTCCATGCGCCAGTACAACACTCACGGCCTGACGTACGAGCACGCACACGGACACCCCACACGCTGGCACACCCCACACACACACGCACACACACACACACACGCACAAAGGTGCAAGTACAACAAAGGAAGTGGAAGAAAAGTGTTACCCATGAGGAGCCGCCGTTTCACCCGCTTGTCCACATCAGCTACTGACGTGGCATTGAACTGAGAGCGCTCAATTGCAGCCTCATCCTTTTCTAAAACACAAGTAAGGGACAAACACGGAGCCGGTGGTTAATGAGAGCCCGCTTCCCGCCTCTCGGCGTGCGCACGCAGAGCGACGCAGCGTGAGGGCGGCGCGGCGTCCTCGCCGAGGGGCTAATCCCAGGAACCTCAGGTGGCGTGCTCGGGGCAGGGCCGGGTGCGGGTAGAGGAGGGGCGACTACAGCAGGGCACGGATGGGCCTCAGGGCCCATCTGCGAGCGACACGCGCACAGGAGGCGGCTGAGCTCAGAGCGAACAGGCCCCGCGTGCGGAGGGCC
>NW_011494756.1:1107323-1109219 GCF_000754665.1 Bison bison bison | reverse complement strand
GGGGGGCCCGGCCATTTAGGAGTGTGCAGAGGGAGACGGCTGGGTGCCTGGAGCTGCCAGATGCTTCCCGGAGAGAAGCTCGCGAGGTTTTAGAGGGCTTGCACGTCGGTGCTCGGTGGGAGATGTGGGGGGCCACCTCCTCCCCTCGGAGGGGTGGGGGCCCCGAGGAGCAAGGAGCAAAGGCAGGTGAAAAGTTCTCTGGGCCAGGGAAGCAGGGCCCTGGAGCTGGGCCTGGAAAAGGACTTCTAAGGAGGGGGGCGGGGCAGGAGAGGGCGGGGGAGTTACGGCAGAGAGGAGATCCAAGCAGGGACTTACACATGCAGCAGACATTAAAAGATTAAAAATGAATAAATAAAAATAATAGAGGATGAGCCGGGTGGACAAAGACAAGGTGTTAGACGAGGCTGGGGAGCGTCTGGCCGGCAGCGGTCTGCGCTGGTCCGGGGCTGGCAGAGGTGGCTCCGTTGCAGGCGCGGCCGCTGCAGGAGACCCCAGCAGACAAGACAGGAAGGGGGCTGGCGGCCCAGGAGAGCCCCCGGGGCACAGTGGAGACAGGGAGAGAGGCGGGAGGGGAGGTTCTAGATGGGATCAGGCTGCAATAGAGACACTGGTCTGAGACCGGGTTTGGCTTTGAATTTTTTTGTTTGTTTTGTTTTGCTTGTTTTCTTTTGGTTGTTTGGTTTGATTTGGCTTTTGGCTCTGAAAATAATTCATGAAGGTCAGTTATCAGACAAGACAGGCAATCAGGGACCATCACCAGAAAAGCAGGAGGAATGAGATTAAAATGAAACCAAAAACGGCTGTCTGAGAGGAGAGACCACACAGAGGAAGGGAGAACCACGCAGGCAGCAGCACCTGGGTCGAGAGCCGGGGCTGGGGACCTCCGATGCCCCTCCGCCCGACTCCCCAGGGTACAGGGAGCAGTCACAGGGCCCAACAGGCTGCAACAGCAAACCCCGGGCTTCGTGGCTTTGCTGGCTTGCCAACCCTTTCCTGTTACTCCAAAATCCCTCAAGAAATACCTTTTGAGCTGATAATAAAAAAGGGTTTTTTTTTTTTTTTTTTAATGAATACAATAACTGACTTGTAGCAGGTTTCCTAAGTTTGCCAATGTTAAAGAGAAAGAAGAGGATGAACTCTGGGCACCAAGTTTGAATTTCCTCTTTCTCTCAGTTAAAAAAAAAATTGGCTGTTCTTTTTGAGTGAGGAAAGAACTTACTGGCGATTATAACTTGAGATGATCACAAATACTCAAGATTCCCCTTGGAAGTAAGGACCAGGAGGAAGGAGGATGACAGAGTGAAACTGATCCTCCTGTTAACAGGCGGGGTGTCGGGAGGGGGCGCCCGAGAAGAACGGACTTTGGGGGGTGGTGGGTGGATGGCTGGGTGGGGAGGACCAGGCCTGGTGAGAGGCCCCGTAGCTCGGGAGCAGAGAGCAGCTAAAAGTCACCCAGACCCGACCGAGGACTCACACCGGCACTCTCCCCAGGTGTTCCAGACAGACAAGACTGAAAGCAGGTTCTGAGAAAACCTCTTGGTTTTCCAGATGCTGTGGAGGCAGGCTGGCACCACGCCGGGGTGGGGGGCTGTTACGAGGGGAAGGAGTCTCCGGCGTGTCTCCCGGTAGGGGAGGACACCCCCGTGCTTCCCGAACAGAAGCTGCCCTCCAAGGCACGTACACTTCCTCCTCCCCGCTGGCCACCTGCCTGGGGCCACCCCCGCCTCCCCCCACTGAGGAAGAGGACCCTCAGAAAACCGGCAGCGACACAGAGCAGAGGCGCCTGGTCCTGGGGGCTGGACGACCCTGCTGAGTGTCTGCAGAAAGCTGCCCCCGGGGGACGCCCGGAGCGCGCCCCACTGGCCCCAGGGGGTGTCCTTGTCTCGTTTCCGAGCT
>NW_011494756.1:1097215-1107007 GCF_000754665.1 Bison bison bison | reverse complement strand
CAGGGGCGCGTACTCACCGATGCACGTCCGGCCGTCTGAGTGCAGGGCGTACTTCTGGTGGCAGCCGCACGTGGGGCCCGTGTCCGTGTCCTCACAGCTGTGCTGGCAGCCTCCGTTCCCATAGTTACAGGTTACTAGTGAGGCCCCGAGTGCACGTACGTGTGTATAAACAGAACAACAAAAACGATTAGTTTATTGCTGTCGGCCGTTTCTTTCGAGGGGTCGGGGAGGGGCGTGAGGGCGTGAGATGATGAGTCGGAGGCACAAACTTCCCTGGACATCAGCCCCTCTGGGCTGGTGGAGGGAACCGCTCACTCCCTAGAGGGGCCCTGGGGAGGGACAGAGAATGGACTCTGGGTCATCTGGACTTCGGACAGGGCACACAGCGGATGCACTCAGGTGGCGTTCGTTGAAAGAAAGGGATTAAGCTGGACGATTTTATCCTTTCTATGTCGCAAAGGGCACTTTAAGACAGTCGGTCTGGATGGGCCAAGTGTCTGTTAACACGGGCTGGACATGAAGAGGTTGGGGGTGGTGGGTGGCGGGCCTCTGTGAGGAGCGCTCATTTCTTCAACTCTCGAAGACCTCTCTTTCCTCGCCTGTGCCTCAGGGCCTGTGGAAGGATGTCCCCATGGATGCCTCTTCTCGCCAAGTCCCAGCAGCCCCTCAATCTCTATCCGTCCTGAGCCCTAATCCTCCCAAGAAAATGTCGGAACAGACAGAACATATGTGCATTAAGGTCATCTCAGATGCCGTTTCGAAAAGGCCTTTTAACATGTCACATAGCGTGCAGTGTCTGTGGCCTGTGGGAGCTGGTGCCTTGCAGCCCAGAATCTTAAAATGTTTCAGGGCATCAGTACCTGGGGTGCTGAAAAGGGGGCTGAACAAGCAGGGGCCAGTCTGAAGTAGGGAAAATGAGCAGTTCATTTGCTGTAGAGAAAACTCGACTGTTCTCTCCTTCTAGGGTGAGGGATGTGGCTCAAGGAGACCCAGGATCTCCACGGGAGAGCGTCTTGCTGCCCCTGATTTACCGCTGAAGATGGCAGGGTGCCCGCCACCTGTAAGCAAATGGTCTTCCAGGGCCTCGAGGACAGGGTGTCTTCCTGGGGACCTTAACCGTTTGTCCAGCATTGGACCTACTCTCTGAATTTATTTGAAAACTTTAATAATGATCAAGTATGCAGAAATAAATCTCAGACCAACCACGGTCAGAGGGGCAGAAAATTCCAAATGGGCAGAGCCTGAATGATGTTCTGTGAACCCAGCAGCAGGGCTGGGGCTAGAAGGTGGCAGCTCCCCGGTGAAGGACTCCAGAGCTTCAGGACTGGGTTCCACGGCTGCCTCTGCCAGAGAACAGCACGGGGGCCCCGGGGCTGCCAGCCTGAGCAACGCTGGCCCTGACAAACTGGCCATGGCCAGTCTCCCTGCTGGGTGAGGACGACGCAAGGAGAATGAGTCCTGCTCAGCGTCCCGGACACTGACCCTAGTGACCAGAGGCCCTGGTGGGCTGCCTCTTTCACAGGCAACTTCACCACCCTCCAAGGGAGGCACCCAACTTCTGGGGTGACACTGCAAGGACACGTAGATTGCTTCCGGATCTGGCCCTCTGGCCCCACTGCATGGGAGCATCTCTCCTCCCGGCATTCCCCGATGCCAACAGCCTGGACTCGGGGCCTTTCGTCTCTCTGCAGTGGAGGAGCCTGGGGGAAGCCAAGCCCCCAGGGGCTGCTGCTTAACACGGATCTCAGGTGAGGGCAGAGCCCCACCTTGGGCTGGATGTCCCGTGCCTTTCCAGACTGAGGCAACCCCTGTCAGGGTGGGTGGGGGGGGGGCCGGGCAAGGAGACAGTTCTTCTGAGCTCTGGGTTGGAGGAGACGGCCTGCACCCTGCCAGTGACTCTGCAGAGAACGCAAGCCCGTCTGAGGCCGCTCTGGGGCCTCTTTCTCTCGCTCCCTCTGCACGGTAGGCCTAAGTGACTCACAGACCACACAGGCCGAGCTGTGCGCACCCAGAGAGCCGCCAGCTCGTTTGTGGAAATAAACACTGGAGCCCTGAGCGCTGGGCATGCCAGAGGAGGACGGAGAACACCTCCGCTGGCTCTGGAGGGAGGAAAGTTTGGGCAGGCTAGGCCAGGCCTCAGCCCCGAATCCAACTCCAGATCTAGAATTTCCGGGGCCTCAGGTGACCTCAAAGGTGAGCTGGACGTCTCAGAGCTGACTTTACGCTAATCCTGCCACATTAACCCCACAGAAGACACCAGAGCTGGCTGGGTGGACAGCCAGGGTGCAGTCCCTCTGAAGCAGGGCTGTAGGGCGGTCACCCACTCCTTGGCTCTGGGAGGGGAGCAGGCTCTTCCCACACCTGAGCAGCACTCGGCAGTCGAGCAGAGAGGGCAGGGCTGCCATTTGCTTCAGCTGAAGTTCAGGGCTCAAGCTGAGCTCTTCTCAGCAGTGCACGGAGCCTCCCTGTCCTTGACCTCCACCTCCCAGACCAGATTCGCCCCTCAAGAGATGTTCTCTGAGCAAACTATTCCCTTGTAACACTTGTCTCACACAGAACTGGAGGACTAGGTGGCCAGTCAGTTGGTCCCAGCCACTTCCTGTGGCCCACAGCTCTCTCCCTGGCACTGAGCTCAGGGTTCGGCCAGGGCGGGCTTCAGCCAGTCTTGCTGACTGAAGGAGTGTGCTTCCCTTACGGCCAAGCCTGTCACACGAGCCTGCCCGTGCCACATATGCTGGTCTTTGGCCTTTGTCCCGAGGGAGCTCAGAGTACCCAACGGGCAGGCCCGGGAAGCTAGAGTTAGGCCTTTTCTATTCTACAGGTTGCCAGGCGGCAGGAGGCTTCTCTGCAGCTGCAGAGGCTCATCCGGTGCAGAGGACAGGAGGGCCTGGCTGGAGCCCCAGGACTGCAGGCGGGCACTGCCCCGCCCACAGGGTCCCTAATCGGTCCCCCCTTGGGGGCAGCATGCGTGCTGATCCTTGTGGTCCTGCAGAACTGATCAGGAGAGGAAGCCTGCTCCACACCTGGGACGAAACCTGGGCAGAAAGAAGTGGCTTCTCTCTGGGGAGTCAACCAGTCATGAGTGGGGGCAGGAGCACGAGCTCCCTGGTGACGGACTGTGACACCTGTGGGTCCCCAAGTTCTCGGTGACTGAGGGGAGTGGAAGGCAGAGGAGAGAGTCACGATGGCCAAGGATGACAGGCCGGCGAGGGCCCGCTGCCTTCTCCACAGAACGAAGAATGGGAAGAAAGGCCGCTTCCTTTAGGAGGGTTGCTGGCCTCAGTCTCTTGCTTCAGGGGTCAGGCTGGGCGCACTCTCAGGGAGCTGGACCCAGGCTCCTCCACACCACTTTCCTACAGCAGAAAGCGGGCCTGTCTCTGGCCGAGATGGGCGGCGCTCACACTGGCCTCCCTCTGCTCTTTCTCGGAATTGAGGCAAACATCCTGTCAGGCCGGGGACCCTGGCTGCTGAGTGAGCAGAGGCTGTGCCCGCCGCTCCCCGGGCAGCGCCGGGAGACTGCCCTGTGGCCGGGGCTTGGAGTGCTGAGTGAGTCTGCCCATCGTCCTACTTCATTTGCTCGGGAGCTGGGTGGTCACATTAAGAGGCCAGACTACGCTCGAGTCCTGCAGGCTGACCTCCAAGCTGGTCTGGAAGCGGCACCTCTGACAAGGGACTTTATTCAGTCCCGATCTCCCAGGGTATCTTCATGGACAGTGGGCCTTGCAAAGCCAGGCAATGAGCTCTGGTCTTTGATCCTGGCATAAGCTCAGCACAGCCTGAGCCGGGACGGCCCCCACCAACCAAGCTCCCCGCCGTCTTTATAGCGTTCTGTTACCAAGGGCTGCCCTGGCCCATTGAGAACGCATGGCCCCTCCATTCTGGCTGGAGAGTTTGAGCTCAGGGCCCGCGGGACAGAGGGTGGGGAAGAAAGGGGTTACAGTGAACATCATAGGGCTACCACACAGGGCGCTGTGTGAGGTCCGGCCCAGGCCTGGGGCTGTGTCCGCGGTATCACACTAGGGAAACCCTGAGTCGGGTTCACGGCCCCCATCCCTCCTGCCTCCCAGTCCCCTTGGGGCCCTGCCCTTCTCTCCACCCCAGGGGACTGAGCACATTCTTTGAGCAACGTCCAGCAGACTGGACAGCACCCCCCCCACCCCCGCCCCAAGCCACGGCAGGGGACGCATGCGGATGTCAGACCCGTGTGCCCCCATCTACCTACGTGTGCAGTCCTTCTGGTTTTGGGCAAGGTCAAAGCCGGGCCTGCAGTCGCAGGCCACCCCACCTTTGGGCGTCTCCCGGCAGATGTGGGCACAGCCATGGTCTTTGTTCATGCAGTTCATACCCTCTGGGAAGAGACAGACAAGAGAGGGGTTGGGGACCAAGGAGGGAGAAAATTTCAGGCTTAAAGGAAACCACCAGGGAAATGTCACCATCAAACGCCATGTTCTTGGGCAGCCATTAGCACACGCGTGGCATGCACACTCGGGGGCATACCTAGCCACCCAGAGGGAGACCCCTTAGGGAGAAGCCAAGGACACGGTACCCGGGCATGGAGGCGCCAGGCCTTGTCTAAGGGATGTGAATGAGCTCTCCGGACCCACAGAGGAGGTGCTCCTGACACGGGTCAGATTACAGGGCCTGGGCTGTACAGAGCGCTTTTCAGGTCAGGGCTGTGGATGGTTTACCCACTAAAGCAGGTGGGGGTGGATTTCAAAGGATGGCAGTGGTGTACAACACTTTTCAGTTTGTACAGGCATGTCCCAGCCCCCGTGAGGCAGGTGGAGACTTTCGTGTCCGCCTGGGCCTAGAGAGGAGTGCACACAGGTCGGGGGGCTGGGAGGCCCTGGCTGGCCTCCACCTGTTGCACCCAGAGGTGCCGGCAGCCCGCTCAGCCCCCCTCGCTGCATTCCCGCACAAGTCAATGCTGCTGTGCTGGCCCCCTGGGCTTCAGGGCAACCGAGGGTTGTCCTCATCAGCGCCATGGCTGGGCCCTGAACTAACCACGACCCCCCAACACCCAGCTGCCAGAGGGGGTCTCCACGTGTACCTGGTCATTGCAGCACACTCCCCCGGACCCACGGAACGCCCAGCCCAGAGCAGAGCCCCGCATGCCTCGGGCCCGCTGAGTTTATTCCAGGTCAGGCCACACACACCACTGTGTTCCTAATCTCAGCCGGAGATTCCTGCTGGTTGGCAGATGCTCCTTTTTAAATCCATCTTAATTTTTTGCAAATCTCAGGCACCTTTTCCTCTGAGGCCTCAACTTCAAAAGGCAATTAGCCAGGGACTCCCCTGCTGGCTGGGAAACTCAGAAATGGGAGACTGCTGCGGTGGGGTGGGCAGGGAGGGGGGCCCCCTCACTTCCTGTTCTGGCACCCCCATGCTCTAGCTGCAGCAGGCTTTTTTATCTGGAGCCCTGTTCATGTTGGCCCTGCCCGGCAGGCCCCTCCAGCTGACTCAGAAGCCCCGTCGCTCCGAAGGCCGGCTGGGTTCCAGTCTCCTCCCATCCCAGGCTCCCAGTCTCCACCGAGAGAGGCACCACAAGGACCTGACCGGGGCCCTGGGTTATAAACCCCAGTCTCCACCACCCCCCGCCCTCCACAGCCTCAGAGTGCAGAGCTGGGCTGCCCACGGGCTTTGAGGCCAGGGACTACAGACCATTCGCCCCAGAGTTCTGGCCTCCACACGCTGCCCAGTGATGTGCGTGCCCAGAATTTCACCAAAATGCACTGAGGACCCTGGAGTCATCAGCGAGAAGGAGGGTTCCCTGGGGCGGCCCGTTTGGTCCCTCGCCCGAGTCACCCGTGTTGCTGGGACGTGCTCTCCACCCCAGAAGACCTGATCTCCCCTCCCGGTCTGCCTGGAGCGGCTTGGAACCCCCTTCAGTTGACCCCAGTTGATGTTTATCTTCCTGGTGATTTGTGAGGAGTTTCCAGAATTTATGAGGTCAGGGGTCAAGTGAGAGGGCAGAGGTCACAAGTCCATCAAGAGGCTAAATGTAGATGAAACAAGAGCTGCCGTCTGCCCACACGGCCCGGAGACTCCTCCCCCAGGTGACTCACGGGTCTCCCGTTCCAGCTGAGCACTAGCTCGATCACGACCTCATCCGCCGTAAGCACGGGCTCAGGGCAACTGGGCAGTGACAGATATTTCAAAACACAAACACCCTGGCAGCTACAGTCAAGACCGAAAAAGAGTCTGAAGCTGAATAAAACAAAACAAGACAAATCAAAATGAATGAAGCGTGCATTTTGCTGACCTCTGGTTTCATCTGATTTTATTACTCTTACTATTCCTTCGCCTCGATTTTTCTCACTTAGGCAAATCAAATTGTCAAACTGGAGCCTGAAGAGCTTGGGTTTATGTGTTTAATATATTACGGCTATAAATACTTACTAGAGATTAAATGGGGAAATTTATATTTACTATTGAAAATTAAAATTTATTACACATTAACATTTAGTATGTGTGTGTGCTCAGTTGCTCCAGTCGTGTCCAACTCTTTGTGACCCCACGGACTATAGCCTGCGAGGCTCCTCTGTCCCTAGGATTCTCCAGGCAAGAATACCGGAGTGGGTTGCCATGCCCTCCTCCAGAGGATCCTTCTGACCCAAGGGTCAAACTGGCAAGTCTCTGGCATATCCTGCATCGAAGGTGGATTCTTTACCTCTGAGCCACCAGGGAGGCCCTAACATTAGCATATCGTTTGTTATAAACTATTTCCCCAAACAAGGGGAGAGCTGGCTGAGAGGAGAAGTCTTTGCAGAGGAGACAGGAGGGGTGGGTACTGATTCTGGACCACACTGTTTGAACTCCTGGGGGCACAGCTGGGCCTGGAGCCCTGCCCCCTAGTTCTCCAGGCATTTGTCCCTCTTGCCTCCACTAGCCTCTCGGTTGGCTGGGCTTGCCGCTGACTGTCCCCACAGGGAAGGGAGGGGAAATGGGATAGCCTTGCCCCTCTTCCACGAGGGTCTGGGGCAGAGGCTGGGTCTCCTCCCCCAAGCATCCCCCATCCTGGGAAACAGGCTGATGGGGAGCAAACAGCTGGGAGCAGCAGCCACCCACAGCCAGGCTCACATGCGGCTGCAGTCTGCTCAGCCCAAGAGCTTCCCGAGGTACCTTCTCCTTGAGATGGTGGTTGTCAGACGATCGCCATCACATTTAAAAATGACCCTAGCAACCACTCCACAGAGGGCTGCAACTGCCTAGCTAGGGGCCAGGTGACTCAGCGGGATGCGGGAACTGTGGGACGTGGTTCCCCTCCACCCGGGGGCAGCACCAGCTTCCACAGGCCACTAGCAGGTCGGCTTCACGGCCGGCAGAACCACAGACGGTCAGGGCTGGATGGCTCCGGCCATCCATCTTACAAATGGTTACAAATGGGGAGCGAGAGGCCTCGAGGCAGGAGGGATGTCCCAGGTCACATGGCAGGTCTGGAACCCAGGCCACTGGGCTCCCATCCCTGGCTGTCTGCTCTGGGGTTCACTGTGCAACCCGTGTGGGACCCAGATGGCTGGCAGGCGGCACACGTTTTCTGGGGTGAACAGAACCGGGAAAAGCCGGCACAGAGCTGGTCTAATAAACCGATCAGTTCAGTTCAGTTCAGTCGCTCAGTCGTGTCCGACTCCTTGCGACCCCATGGACTGCAGCACGCCAGGCCTCCCTGTCCATCACCAACTCCTGGAGCTTGCTCAAACTAAAGTCCAGGCCTCTCATCCTCTGTTGTCCCCTTCTCCTCCCGCCTTCAATCTACCTGTCAATATTAACTGTCCTCAGAATTAAGAGCCTATGAAAACTGAAGGCAGGTTCAGACTCCGGGAAGCTCTCTGGGCAGCCCCTCGACAAAGCACAGAACCCCGTGCTCCTCCCTGCCCTTCTCCCAGCTGCCGCGGAGCATGAGGCTGGAGCCTCAGCTCTCCTGCAGAGCCATTAAGTCCGCCCGAAGCCTCGTCCCTCTGGCTGAAGCCCAAAGCCAAGGCCCCCCTCCAGCCTTTCCAGACAGTGGGAGGCTCCTCAGCACCGGTGCTCTATGACCATGGGGGTCCCGACTCTCACCCGCTTGTCCTCTGAGATCTCACTCTCCCTCAGCGGCCACCTCCAGTCTCCCCACAGGACAGGAGGAAGCAGGGAGGCCATGACCTGGGCAGCTGCTCCCAGAAGGGTCCCAGGCTCTCATTTGACCAAGGTCAACTGTGGCCGCCTTCTGAGCAAGGGGAGAGCTAAGGGCTGGGCTCTGCCCTCCCCGGGCCCAAGCTGAGTGGCTCCCCTTGTCGGCTGCCCGATGCCCTCGCTCTGGGTGCAGTGCATCCCCCTGGCTTTGTCCCATCCTTCAGCGGGCACAGCGCTGAGGGGTGGGAGGCAGTCAGGCTCTGCACTTCCTCCGGTGCGTGTCTACCCAGGGCTGGCGCACCCAGCAGCCAGCAAGCTCCGTGAGGCTGTGTCTCCTTGCTGTGTCCCATGCCCAGCATCCTGGCTGCATATGGCAAGTGATTAGGACACCTTACTGGGGAGCAAATGCCAAGGTACCAGACTGAAGGTCCGGCCTGGTGCTCACACCATCAAGACACGCTGAGGAAGACTGAGCCTCGCGCACGAGGGGCTGGGCCCAGGACCCCCCTGCTTGTACCTGGGCCCCTAGTCCGAGGCCTTCTTCCCTTTTCTTAGCTGAAAAATGAGTTGTCAGCATCTTTACCTTCAAGGGTGGCCGTAAGGCTCAAACTAGAAGACTGAGAAGACTGTGAGATGTGTGTGGCCCAGAGCAGGTTCCTAAAAAGCAAAGCTTTTAGCCGTGGCTTCCGCTTCACTCTCCCCGTGTTAAATGCGAGTAGCCGCTCAGCTGCTCTCTCCTGACTGTGGGTAATTTGAGGGCAGACCTGAGCTTTACTCTTCTCTGTATCCTAACTTCCCAGCACAGGGCCTGGACCAGAGTTAGGGGTCAGCAAGCAGTAACTCAAAGAAAGCAGAGAAGGAGCGTGTGAGAAAGTGAGGGGAGGGTAGCAAAGGAGAGAAACCTGGTGGAGAGAGGACAGAGACGTGAAGGCTTCCTTATCTTCAAGCAGAGTAAACCCGCTGCCTTATTTGGGGGACGAGGCGAGGGGCTCAGGGAATTTGGGAAGTGCCACTGCGGCATGCACTGTTGTGAGTTCTGTGAGACGCAGCACCTCAGGGTGCCCGAGGCAGGGAACTCACGACACAGGTTAAAGGCTCTGAGAAGTCCTGCAGGCTCTTGTGGGACAAGGACCCCTGCCCCTCACTTAACACGACGCCCTGGGAGGCTATGGAACATAGGCTGAGACCCCAGGGTGGCCCACTTCAGTGCCTCACCTTACAGATGGGGTCAGGGGAGCTGAGGGACTCGGGTGGCGCAGGGCGGGGCAGGGAACAGGACGCGGGCCCCACCGCCTGGAGCCTAGCACGGCTTCCTCTGTGCCTCGGAGCCTCAGGGGTAGCGGACAGCTCTGCTGAGGGCCATGGGGCCCAGTGGAAGTCTGAGTGTGCAAGGTGAACCCCCAGGGCACGCAAGGGGTGCGTCCCCAAGGGCTTCTGCTCCGGGAGAGGGGTCCTGAGCGCCACACTGGAAGGGGAGTCAGGCTCCTCACCCATCTGTGGCCCCATCTGCTGAGGCAGCCAGGCCCATCCCCGTCAGCTCCGGCTGGCAAGCCGTCTCCATGGGTGCCAGCCTGCAGGCTCCTTTAGAGCAAAGGGCTGAGCCCAAACCGGGCACAGAGCAGGCTTCTGCGAGCCTGCGGGGCTGACGGACCTGGCTGAGTCTGCCCTGCTGCGGCCCCT
>NW_011494756.1:1096498-1097115 GCF_000754665.1 Bison bison bison | reverse complement strand
GCCTGCTCCTGGGAGCTGGACAGGAGAGCTGGCCGGGACCAGGGGCGCCCGCAGCCTCAGCCCCGCTCCCCATCTTGATACCACGCAGTGCGGAGTCCAGCGGAGAGCCCCCTTCGTCTCCCCTCCTCGCGGGAAAGTGAGATAGGGTTTCAGCGCTGTTCCCAGAAACCCCGGCCCTTGGGAGCTTGGTGCCAGTCAGGCCAGGCTGCTCGCCAGGTCGAATCTAATTTGATCCAACCCCTCCCAATCCAATTACGTCCTGCAAGCTCGGACCGCGTGTCTCCTCGGTGCCTGGGATGGGGCGGGAGCCGTGAGGACGCAGCAGCTGCGCGGCCAGCTCGCCGAGGTGTGTGCTCAGACTCTGACCTTTGCTGAGAGAACTTGGGCAATCGCTTCACCGTTCTGAGCCTTGGTTTTCACCTGTGACCAGTGGCCACTCGGGGGACCTGCCTCCCAGTGCTCGCTCAGCGTGCAGGCCCCCTCTTGGGGCCAGTGAGGCTGGCTGGGGGCAGGTGAGGACTTGAGGGCCTCTGCTTCAGGTGGGGATGCGCTCTGTGCTAGAAAGGTCTCTGGAAGCTGCATGGAGGCTGTCTGCGGGGTCGGGGTGCTGCGATTCA
>NW_011494756.1:1093294-1096398 GCF_000754665.1 Bison bison bison | reverse complement strand
ATCCCTTCAGGCTCCTTTGTTGTGTTCGGGGTGCAGCTGGAGGCAGGTGGGGGGTGCTACTGTGATCACCCTGAACACAACAAAGGAGCCTGAAGGGATTGCAGCTGCTGTGGGGACGGGGACGAAGGCTAGACTGGGACACATTTCAGAGCCCTCTCCTCTCAGTGTTCCGAAAGTCAGGGCGTGGGGGCTTGGGCTCTGACTCTCCTTTCACTTAACCCTCCCTGTAAGCCTGAGATGGGGGTATGCCCATGGCAGTCACACACACAAGCCCACGAGCCTGGATCAGGTGAAGGGAAAACGCACCAGGGCCACGTGGTGCATGAGAACTCGGGGCCACACCTCCTTCTCCCAAGGCCCTGCGCATCCTTCTGGTGGCCCCTCCCCGGGTTCTGGTCCTCCTGAGGCCCTGGGACAGACCCCACGGCCCTTTCCAACCGGGGCCTATTTTCCCAAAGGCCTTCTATCAGCTTTGGTAGCTCTACAGGAGCGTGTACAGAGGTAAGCGATGGGAGAATCTGCCTGCCCCAAACCAGCGTGCACACACTGTGTCTTCTGTAAAGCAAAGTTCATGGATGCATCTGACGCGGGCAGGGCGTGGGGGGCAATCTGTCTGCTCTGAGGAGCCGGCCTTTCTCATAGCCCTCCGGCCCAGGATAACAGAGCTGGAATGTGTGTCGCTCAGGGGTCGTTGCTATGGCGACTTCATC
Organism: Bison bison bison; assembly: GCF_000754665.1. Taxonomy (NCBI): domain Eukaryota; kingdom Metazoa; phylum Chordata; class Mammalia; order Artiodactyla; family Bovidae; genus Bison; species Bison bison. The sequence goes on along the minus strand of NW_011494756.1, from coordinate 1,095,688 downwards.
AATAACACTGTTTTCCGCATCCCTGTCCCTTCCACACACAGGAAGGGAAGGCAAGCTGGGAACGCAGAGCTGGGAGGAGAGAACAATGACCTTGCCCTGCCTCCCCCAGCTCGGGAGGAAGGGGCTCGCCTCCCCTTCCACCTCATCGGTACGAAATTACAGAGCCTGGAAAGAAGCTGCCGCCTTCCCTGACCCAGACCCAGCAGGCTGGCCAAGCCAGGCAGGGAAAAACAAACACGGGCTCCCACGTGCTCTGACCAGGGGCTAAAGGGAATGTCAGGAGGGTTCTGCCGTGGAGGGAAGGTGCAGGGCAGCAACAACAAAGATGGGACTGTGGGAGCGGCGATGGGGACAAGAGCTGCCCCCGTCCGCCCGGAGCCGCCTGTGTGCCAGGCTGGCCCGCACACTTCACACGTGTCATTTCACCATTTTTTCCCCCACCACCCCAGCAGCACGCTCCTGTCCAGGTACTGGCCCCACTTAACAGATGAGAACACTTAAGGACCAAGAGATTCAGAACTGGGGGGGCTGGCTCTAGGGCCAGCCCACAAGTGAGACAGCACGGTGGCAGCTCTGGGCTGCAAAAGAGGCTGACCAGAAACTCGCTGCAGGTGAGTGATGACCAGAGCCACCCTTGCTGCCCGTGTTGTTGCTCAGTCGTGTCGGACTCTTTGCAACCCCGTGGACTGCACATGCCAGGCTCCCCTGTCCTCCAGTATCTCCTGGTGTTTGCTCAGATTCATGTCCATCGAGTCAGTGATGCCAACCAACCATCTCATCCTCTGTCGTCCCCTTCTCCTCCTGCCCTCAATCCTTCCCAGCTTCGGGGTCTTTTCCTATGTGTTGGCTCTTCGCATCAGGTGGCCAAAGTATTGGAGCTTCTCAGGATCCCTCTTCAAAGTAGATTCTACTTAATCCCACTTTGCAAATGAGGAGACTAGCATGGAGAAAGAAGTGGGCATTTGCCCCAGGGACACGGACGGGACAGGCATTCCCACTGCAGAACCTGTGCTCCTGGGGGACTTCCAGTAGGCAGTGGAGTACTCACTGCCAGGGCAGGGGCAGGGAAAGCCCTGCCTTCTTCACCTTGGCCCCAGAGTGATCTGGAGCAGGGAAACGACCCACCCCGCCCTCCCTGGCTACATCCGCTTTTCCACGTTGTCTCTTCAAGCCCATCTCAAATGCCAGCTTCTCACTCCAAACCTCCCCCAAGACAGGGAGTGCCATCTGCATGGTCCTCAGACCCCTGGCCTGAGCTGGCTGCGAGCGGGAGCACGCTCCATCCCCTCCTGGTCCGCAGGGCCCAGCACCAGGTTGGAGGCGGAGGCAGCTATGAGAACACAGGCCTTTATTGCGCCACCCTGAGAGGCAAGCAGCTCTGTCATCATCTTAGAGTCATTCCAAGAGGCTGAGCACCTTGCCCCTGGTCACTTGGGTAGGATGTGGGAGAGCTGTAACTTGGGGTCTGTCCTGTGTGACTTGAAGACCAGCCCTTCACCGGCAGCAGCAGAGGGAACTTTCTAGAGCATAAACCTGATGGCATCTTCCTATTGCCAAAGTCCCTTCACCGCCCCGCCTCAGCCAGGGCCCAGGGTTAGGCTGAGAGCTCTCGAACAGCACTCCCGGCCCTCCTCACCTCTGTCTGCCAGGGCTCCAGAGAACAGGGATGCTCGCTGTCGGCCAGCAATTTGAGATTCCACTTGGGCATCACCTCTTCTAGAAAGCCCTCCTTGTTTCCACCCTCCCCTCAAGTCCCTAGGCTGGATGAGCTGCCTGGCCTGGGCCTCCACAGCCCTCTGGACTCCCCCTCTCGTAGCACCCACCACACTCATTGTAACTTCTGGGTTACTTGGGTCTCCCCCACCAGACTGGCGGCTCCTTGAAGGAGCGGGGCCCGCGCCCGAGTCACCTCTTTGACCCCTGGGGCCCTACACGGTGCCTATTTCAGGCCTGAGAAATGGTGCTGAACCCAGCTGCACCGCCGAGGGGCCTGCGTTCAGCCGCTCGGGGCTTTGGACTCCAGGCCAGAACACCCGCCAGCACTCAGACAACAAAACGCGCCCGTCCACAGGCCCAGGCCTGGCTGCTGTCTGCAGAGCGCTGCTGGCCCCCGGGCCTGGGCCGCCTGCCAGGCTCTAGCTCGACCCCCTAATTACCCTCCAACAGCATCTGCGCCTGGATGGTGCTTCCAGAGCCTCTCATTACGAGGCCTGGGCTTAGCAGAATGCAGGGCTCTGTCTCCCATCCTGTGTCCCCCCACCCCCCGCCCCGAATTACACCCTCCTGGGCAATTCCAGGGCCTGGCTGGGGTGCTGGAAGCCGGAGGCCCCACACTAGACCCCCCAGCTGACCAGAAGCCCAGACCACTCCAGGCTGCATCCCTGGGGTGGCCCT
>NW_011494756.1:1093097-1093194 GCF_000754665.1 Bison bison bison | reverse complement strand
CTCTGCCAGTGCCCCTGTCTCCATGACTCTGTGTGGCAGGTGCCATCAGCAGGCCCACCCGAGAAGTGACGATGCTGAGGCTTTGAGGGGGGGCGGC
>NW_011494756.1:1089263-1092997 GCF_000754665.1 Bison bison bison | reverse complement strand
GGGGGGGGGGGCGGATGCCCGCCCCCACTGTGGCCATCCCAATGGCAGGCCCGCAGGGGTCCCAGCCCCTTGGCCAGATGCTTGCTTCATAGCCCCCCAGCCCTGCGTGCGCTCAGCTGCCTCGATGGCCCTCGGGGGGACTGGGCTCTCCTCCCACTGCTGACCAGCGTCTCACGGCCTCTGTTGGCCCAACGCTCTCCTCGCTGGGCCCATCGCCCACTCCCGGGCACACAGACCCTACGGCCCTCCCACCACTTCCACCCCAGCCTTCAGGCAGCAGGCCAGGGCCTGGGGCTGGGCGAGGGGCACCAGCCTTTCTGAGTGCACACCCCGCCTTCCCTCAGCACTTGCCGCCCAGGCCTCGTGGGATTTGACCCCTATGCTCTCCACGTTCAGCTGCTCAGCTGCCTGCGTGCTTTCCCTCCATGAATCCTGAGGGGGTCCTCCTGGCCGGCAGCCCATTCCGCAGGACGAGCCCACTTCTCGGCTGTGCCTTCACCCTGCTTTCCTCTCCCAGGGCTGGACCCCAGGCCAGTCTGTCGTAAGCATGCACCCACAGTGAGGCGGGCCCCTCAGTAACCCGGTCAGCTCTGAAACCAAGGTGGAACCTGGCTTTATACACGAGAAAACAGCCAGAGTGGACCGGTTTTCCAGAAAGCAAGAATTGGAAAAGAACTTAAAGAGCATCTGGAGAAAGCCTTTCCTTTTCCACCGAGGAGGCTGAAGCCCACGGGCCAGGACCCGCCCTGGGCCACGCAGCAGTCAGCATGGCGTCCACACCCAGCCTTCCAGCTCCCAACCCCTGGGCTCCTGATGCCTCGACCCTCAAGTTCAGAGTTCTTTCCGTCACATCAGAAAGTGGCTCACGAGGCACTTCCGGTTTGAGAGCTGACCAGCCTTTGGGCCCACCCATTCCTTCACCCCCGCATTCGATACTTTGCTGGCACCACCGTGTCCAGGCCCTGTGCTGAGGCCGCCAGCAGAGCCAGCCAGGGTGCCTGCATGTCGCGGGGGCTTTTTCAGCTAAAACCAAGTCCTCTGCCATGGCTGCTCACCAAGTGTGCACACAGACAGACAGATAGACAGATGCAGAGATGGAGAGCTGAGACCCTGGCCGGCTCCTGGTCTGCCAGATAAGAGCAGAGGGGCAGAGCTGGCCTTCTCGGAAAGCAGGGGTGGACCCCAGCCCTGTTCAGCCCCTCACCTCTGGTTTCTGGGCCGGTCCTGGCACTGGGGGCCCCTGGAAGGCCACATTTGTGAGATGGGAAGGAACCTGTCTGATGGCCGTGAACGCAGACACGTGTGGGCAAACGTGGGCAGCGCTGCAGCTGCCACAGGGAGGCTGGCATCACTGAGGTGGGGTGGGCCAGGTGTCCACCAGCTTCACTTCCCGTGGCCCTTTCTAAGGTGTGTGGCCTGGAACTTGCTTGGTTTCCTCCTCTGGGAAGGGGAGGAGGGAGGTTATTGAAGGGTACTAAAGTGGGGAGGGTTCCAGCTCAGGGTCCCTGAGTCCCCTTAAGACGAAGCTGGTGCTCAGTGAAAGTGTCCCGGGCCTCCTTTATCCGGCTTTGCAGTGCCCGTTCTTTCTGAGCTGCTCTTCACCCTGGACCCCCGGCTCCCTCCATCCCCTCCTGCACTAAGGCTTCTTCCCCTTCCTGGCCTCTGGAGTTCCCCAGGCTGACCACTAGGCGTCACCACGAGCACGTCCATGCCTCTCTGAGGCCCAGGTGGCTGGCAGCAAGGCCTGAGACGTTCTTGCCTCCTGACTTAGCACTCTGCTCGGGTTCAGAGGCGAGAGATGCCCCCTTCCTTCCCCAGGGCTGCCAGACACAGCGGATGAAGACAGGCTGCTTGCTTCAGTTTGGATCTCAGATGAACAACAAAGATTTCCCAAGTGTAAGCGTGCCAAGTGTTACGTGGGTCACGTTTGTGCCAAAAAAGAGCATTCACTACTGATGTGAAATCCCAAGTTCAAATACAGGCTGTCCCGTATTTCACCTGGCTGCTCTCACCCTCTCCCTCCACAGGGCCTGTAGCGCCGCGGTCCCCTGCCTTTTTGGCACCGGGGACTGGTCTCATGGGAGGCAATTTTTCCATGGGCGAGCGATGGGGAGAAGGGGTCAGGCGGTAATGTGAGCGAAGGGAGAGATGGAGACTGGCCCTGGAAGCTTTGCTGGCTCTCCCGCAGCTCAGCTCCTGCTCTGCGGCCCGGTTCCTAACAGGCCGGGACCAGGACCAGTCCGTGGTCCAGGGACTGGGTACCCCTGCCCTAAAGGTAGCCGCAGACTGGCTGTGACCAGGGCACAATCCTGTTTCTGCCTCTTGACAGGTGACCAGGCAGAGGAGCCCAGGTGTGGGAAGGGTCAATGTGGTGGCCAAGTGAGTGCTCCCCCTGCAGTTTTGGGGGAGGGCCTGGGAGGGGAAGCTGCAAGAATGCTGGGGGGCATGCCAGCAGGAGGTTCCCTAAGGACACAAACAGCCCCCCGACACTGCCTCACCTCCACTGCCCACCATGTGCTATGGGAAACAGCCAGGCTCGGAGCCACCAACATTTGGGCTCTGGGTGGGCTGCATCCCAAAATGGCTGTGCCCGCTGTCCCTGCCTGCACCTCCGCTCTCTCCTCTGCACAACGAGGGGGCAGCTGTCACTCCCAGGGTCCTCTGAGGATCAGAGGGTGCCAAGGGCCTGGCGCACAGAAGGAGCGCAACGGCTGTGGGGCATCTCCCCCCTTCCCAGGGCTCGTATCGCGGGCGTGGACCACCAGCCTGGGGAGCCCATGCTGATTCCCACCGTTCACTCTAACTGGAACAGACTGCCGAGTGGACGCCTCACTCGGTGAACAGACGTGGAGGCGCACGCTGGGTCAGCCGCCATGCGGGCTGGCGGCACATGGGGTAGGGTTGTGGGAGCGTGGAGGAACGGGGTTCCAGGAGAGGATCGGCTAGTTCAGGGGTGTGGAGCTATGCGCTGGGGAGCGTCTCTGACTCATCTCGGGCTCCCCTGCTGCAGGGGCCTCGGCCACCCACGGCTGACCGGGGCTGAAAGCAGCCTTGGGAGCAAGCCCTGCCTTGGTGCCGCTTGGTGCCAGGGGCGTGAAAGAACTTTAATCCGATCCTCTTTGTCACTTGCCCTGCGCCCGCCCTGCGTCAGACGTGGGAAATGCACCCCTGCCCTTCTCAGGAGCTCATGCGCCGCCCCCAGGAGAGGACACAGTGCCTCGGGGCTGTGTGTGTACAATGGGAGGATGACGTGCTCGTCCTGGAGTCGGAGACAGCTCTGTGAGAGGAGACGAAGCAAAATGGGTGTTGAAGGATGATGATGAGTTCTCCAGGAAGCGAGGGGACTGGGGCCTGGCCCCTGAGGCAGAGCAGAGAGCGTACACCAAGGCCCGCAACTGGAAAAGGGCTCCCTAGCCATGGGAAGAACAGGAAGGGGGTGGGGGGCTGGAGAGGGGCCGCGCTGTGAAGGCAGGGAAGGCGAGGAAGGTGCGGGAGAGCAGCCTCGTGATGCACGCCGCAGGGAGAGGAGCCACGGGTGGGGGCCGAGTGGGCAGGGACGTGGCCAGGGGGTCCCGCTGTTGGCAGAAGGCGGAGGGCTCGGGGGACCCGGGAACCAGCCACCACACTAACTCGGGGGAGAGTGGAGCCTGCCTGCAGGCAGAGCGTGGGGGGGGGGGGCCCTGCGGCCACAAGGGGCTCCAGGCAGGGGGGCGCCCCCGATCCCCCCCCTCCCG
>NW_011494756.1:1087612-1089163 GCF_000754665.1 Bison bison bison | reverse complement strand
GCGGGCCATCCCTGATCCCAGCCCTCCGTCCATTTGCTCATTCAGCATGGTTGCTCTTAGGAGTTGGAAAGACGGGGGTTCGGATCCTGACTGTGCTAATCACTCACTAGGGGACGAATTGCTTCTCAATCTCCATTTCCTCTCGGCAGGATGGGAGAGCACAGCTGCATGGCGCCAGACCGTTCCGGGGTCTGATGACCCATGCCACCGTCTGGGCACGGTGCTTGGCACCCAGTGGTGCCAGTAACAGCTGACAGTTTTACCCACTTCAGGTCCAGGCAGGCCACTCGGGAACAAAGTGTGCTCACAGCATCTCATTTTGGTCCTCATAAAAATTTCTATAATGAACACTGACGTTTGTCCCATTTTATAGACAAGAAAAGTGAGGCCACGGGACTCATAGCAGAGAAGGGAGCCGGGGCCAGGGCCAGCTACCCCCGCATTATCCACACGAGGAGGCCAATGCCACGAGGCACTGGGGTCCCTGCAGGGCGGCCTGGCCGAGGCTGGCGGGAGGCCAGGCCAGGAGAAGGGCGTGAAGCTGGGCTCACCAGCCAAAGGAGTTGTTTATGGGGTGGGAGGCTCGTAAAAAATAATGGGCTGGATTTATTGTCCCCGCCTCAAGGGCCGTTCTGGACTGCAGAGGGCCAGGACAAGCCTTCTCCGGCAGCACCGTAAATCTTCCTGCTAAATGCGAGAGCTGCCTGGTCTCCCACCCACCTGGTCTGCGGGTGGGATGTGTTGGGGGGGAAATGAGGAGAAGCCCCCAGGAGCAGCCAGGGGCGCAGCCCTGAGGCTGACGGTGAGGATTTTCCGTAGAGGCCACCGTTGCCCTCATTTAAAAGAGAAAGTTCCTGGCCACACACACTCATGGAAACCCAGCACCCACGGCTGATGACAGAGAGCCCTGGAACAGGGCCGAGGATGTCCCCTACCCTGCAGGGGCCATGCTGGGGCCCCAGGTCAAGGCCTGGCCCAGACCTCAAGATGCGGGAATCACGTCCCAGGAAGCGGTGGGTGCCGGCCAGCCAGGCACACAGATGGGGCCCTGAGCCAACATCTGGTGGGGGTGGCTTGGGACGGACGGTGAGCCTCTGTCCACAGGCATGTGAGTCTGGAGAACCTGCGTGCCAATGCAGGAGACATGGGTTCAATCCCTGGGTCGGGAAGATCCCCCAGAGAAGGAAATGGCAACCCACTCTAGTACTCTTGCCTGGAGAATCCCATGGGCTCAGGAGCCTGGCGGGCTGCAGTCCGTGGGGTCGCCAAGAGTCAGACACGACTGAGGGACGAAACCACCACCACAACGGGGTGGAGCGGGAGAAGGAAAGCTACCACTGGCGTCAGAAGTGTGGCCCTGTCCGGAGTGCTGCTTTGAGGCGTGGGCCCCGCTGGGGTGCCCTGCTGTGCTGGGGTGACACTGCTCACCCCAAGTTCCTCCCGGGGTGGCTGCAAGCCTCACAGAGAGCCGGGTGTGGAAGCACCGTGAGAGTGGAGGCTGGGGATGGGCCGGCGAGGACAGCTGCTGCCGAGACGGGGGACACCCCCCGC
>NW_011494756.1:1082186-1087512 GCF_000754665.1 Bison bison bison | reverse complement strand
ACACCTCCTGCTCTCCAGGAGCAGCCGGACAGCAAAGTCCGGAGGAGGGTCAAGGACCAGCTGAGGAGAGTCGGGGAAGGGCCCCAGACGAGGGCTGTGGTGGACGGAAGGGGCAGCCGCCTCCGGTGAGAGCCACCAGTCCTCTGCCCTGACCCAACCCCAGGGACTGGGGCCCGAAAACTGCCCGGGGGCCTCTGTGAGGGAGCACCCCCCCACCCCGTCCTGTGTGGGAGGGCGTGGATGATGGGCAGTGGGTTCAGGGCCCGAGGGCAAGGCTTCGGGCTGTGGCTGACACGGGTGGCTGTGGGTTCAGGGCCCCTGCGTGACTCTAGGGTCTGAGTGCGGCCGGGGGGAGCGCTTTCCTCTAAGTGCCGCAGGGGAGCCCAGCCCTCTTCCCTGGCCTGGCCACGAGGTGGCTGAAGGGCGGAACCACTGGCCAATCGGTCGCCGTCCCCACACCCCTGATCTCTGCTGGGAGATCAGACACTCCAGAGGCCCTGCTCCTGTCCCAGCCAGGCTCTTGAGCTTGTCCTCACACCCACCACCCTGGCCACCTCCTCAGGCCCCAGGCTGAGAGGGCCAGAGAGCCTGGGGGCCCATGAGTGCAAGCTGCCTGGGGCGCCTGAGGTCAGGACAGTGAGCCGGAGGCTGAGCAGCACCCGGCTTGCAGCCTCTTGAAAAGTAGAGACTGGCTGGTCCAACTTTGGGCCCTAGGCTCCCCTCTGGAGCTCCTGGTTCCAGAAAGGACAAGGCCCCACGTGGTCCAGAGCCAACCTCCATTGAACCATTCTGCACTGCCATGATGCAGGGACCGGGCCTCTCTGCAGACAGGCCTGCCTGCCCTGCCTTGCCTCTCACCTTCCCCTCTGCCCCTCTCACCCTCCCCTCTGCCCATCCTGTCCACTCACACTGCCCCCTTATGAGTTCCGGACCCTGATGGCCGCCAGTGCTGCCTCCCAGGAAAGGGCTTCATCTCCCTGCCCACCCACGGTGGGCAGTGATCTTTCCGCAATGTGAGTCATACCCCCACTCCTGGGGCCAACGGGGCCCCTGTCACGCTCACAGCAAAGTTCAAACTGCTGCCACACACAGCCTCCTGACCCCCTCTCTCACTTCCTGAAGCTCTGGGTCTGGTTTCAGGCTCAAGGACGCAAACCCTCTCCAATGGGCGAGAAAGTCTGCGGGCACGCTGACTCTCCTGGCCCCTAGAGCAAAGCTGGAAGCTTAGACGGCAGGGACCCCTGGCCAGAGGCAAGAGGCCAGGCTGGCCTGAGTGAAGGGCCCAGAGAGGGAAGGACAGCTGGGCAAACACGGGCGGGAAAGATGGGAAGGGTGCAGGGGTGGCAGGAGCAGCAGCAGACGCAGAGTCTCGAAACAACCCCGTGAGGAAAGTCTCAGGCGCAGGGCAGGGCCCACGTCTGAGTCCCCCGTCTCTCCGGCGAGGCTCGGGCTTACGGGAGTGACCTGAGGTCAGGACAACCCTGGCAACCAGCCTGCCGGGCACTGCCACAGAGTCACCTCCTCAGTCAGACGGCACTGGGGGGTGACGGTGCCTGAGGGGCCCTCCCTGCTCCAGACGGCATCCCAGAGCTCAGGCCCAGAAAGAGGCGTCACTGCACCTCTGTCTGGGGTTTCTGCCAGGACCCACGTGGCCCTGGGCGCATTACCTGCCTCTGTTGTTGCTATCTGCACGTGGGAGCAGTCGTACCTACCCTGTGGGGGTCCAGGGCTTAAACGAGGTACTATTAGGGTGACCACATGTCTTATTTCCCTGGGGACAGTCTCAGTAGTCTCAGCCTAGTAATGCCGGCTTCCTGGCATCCCTGCGGCTCTCCAGTGATGTAAGAGGTGACCGCGGGGGGAGCTGGGCGAAGGGTACATGGGATCTCACCTTACTATCTCTGCATGTCCTTAGGACTCTATAATTATTTCAAAATAAAAGATAAAAAAAAAACATTGTTTCATCTTTAGTTACAAACTTACAGATATAACGAACAGGTCCTAAAAATACTTCATGCAGGGTCTAATACACCAAAAGATGAACTCTAGAGCCGTTCTAGGCACAATCACCCAGAGCACGCCTGCAGGCTCAGACACAGGTGGAAGCGGCTCCCGGGAGCCCATAGCCGTCACGGAGCCCAAGGCCCTTCCGGAGGAGCCGGGGGGCCCTCAGGCTCCCGCAGTCTCCGCGAGTGCATGCGGACCCTGGGCTGCCGGATTCACAGCAAGATCCCCCTACGGCCGGGGGTGTGGAACGGTGGACAACAGCTAGATGAGAAGAGCTATTTCCAGCCCCGAGGCTGGGCCCTTCAGCACGGGGCCAGACATTCTGGTCCTCAGATGAGAGGCTGTCTGGGTCACTGAGCTCATAACAAAAGCTGTGACTTGTAGGGAAGAGAGGCTGGGCCAACTTAGGCGGCTCCTCTGAGGAGACCAGGGAAGCGGGCAGGCCATCTCCAGACACCTCCACCGCCAAGGGTCTTTGGAACTCCTGGGGCTTAAAGAGGTACCCTTGGTACCCGGGACACTCACACCCGTGGAGCTGCAGGTGGCGTCAGCAAGGGGGCATCTCTGCTTCTCCAGGCCCCTCTGCACCTAGCCAGCTGCACAGAGGGCTGCGAGCCTCATGGGAACCCTCCACATGGTCTGCCCAGGCTCACAGGCCAGCCCGCCCAAGCGCGGGGCCTGCCGTGCCACTGGCTGCATCTGTGGGCAAGTTTCCCACCCGCTGCGTGCCTCGGTTTCTTTGTCTGTGAGGGCGCAGGAAGCCCCCAGGAAACACAGCTCTCACCATCATCGTTTCTACTGAACGCAGTAGAAGCCAAGCTTCCTTTCTCCTGGCTCCCACCTCTGGTTTTGGCTGGAGCCAGTGTCACTCTTGATGCCAAAAGACCCTGATGCTGGGAAAGACTGAAGGCGGGAGGAGAAGGGGACGACAGAGGATGAGATGGTTGGATGGCATCACCGACTCAATGGACATGAGTGTGAGTAAACTCTGGGAGTTGGTGATGGACAGGGAGGCCTGCCGTGCTGCAGCCCATGGGGTCGCAAAGAGTCGGACATGAATGAGCAACTGAAGTGAACTGAGTGTCACCCTCGATGCCAGATCTTAGCTTTGTGAAAACGGGGCCCTGAGTGCCACCAGGAATGCTGGTGGTAGGAGGGCAGTGCAGTTTCCCATCCATATTTATACAAGCATTTAAACAGGCTCAGAAGGACATTAAATGCATTCAGGTAAACCCATGAAGTCCCTGCTGGGAAAATGCCAGCCTGGCGTCTGCTCTGCATGGGCCTCGGCTTTGCAGGGACACGGCTGCCCAGCTGCCCTGTGGCCAGTTTCTGGGCATCAGACAAGGGAAAGGAAGCAGCACATTAGGACTTTGGGATGCGGTCAACAGTGCAACGGCCTCGCACAGCCTCTGGGTGCCTACCCCTCGACCCAGGGACCACAGCGTCGACGAGCAAGTGCTGACCAGGACCCTACCAGCACAACCCGAGGATGTGGAGTGCCCGGGCCCAGGCAGCCGCCGTGAACAGAGCATCTCTCCAGCCTCCCTCGGTTCCTTGCCACAGACCCCCGTCAAAACAGGGCACGGGGATGTGCGGAACACGGTCCCTGCCCATGGGGCACCCCCAAGCTGCAGTGACGCAGGCAGCGGGGAGAACACTGCCCTAGGCAGCCAGCTGTGGCGGGGGTGGGAGACAACCAGCCCCGAGCACAGAGGGCCAGCTCGGGACAGGCTGTGCGGGGAGCGGGCGCTCTCGCCAGGCTGAGGGGGCAGCGGGCAGTAGACAGGGTGGGTGGGCACGCTGGGCCCGGGGGAGGCGGGGAGGGAGGAGCAGGAGCAGACAGGGGCCTGAGGTCCTCTTCGTGTCTTGGTTCCCAACTGCCTATGCCCAGCGTGGCCTGGCACAGTGCCCACACCTCCATGGGGAGGATGGGGCTGGGCACTCCTGGAGGGCAGGGGCAGGTCTGACCTCTGCAGCCCTCGGTGGGTCATGTGGCGGGTGAGCCAGTGCAGAGAGCTCCCTGACGAACAGGCCTGACTCCTGACCGCCTCTCCACACTCAGCGGAAGCTCAGGCTTCAGCCAGCAGCCAGCACGCATCTGCAGAGCGCTGCCCACTGTGCACCCAGGCCCTGACTCTGCTGCTGGCTCTGGACACCGGCCCAGCGAGGGGCAGGCCCTGCCCTCATTGGGCCTGTTTCCTTGTCTGCGATAAGTAACAATAAGAAGAGCCCACATTTACTGGAATTTTTTTATGACATCTTTTTAACCCTATGAAGTGGGTTCTATGACCATCCCCACTTCACAGACCCGGCGCAGAGAGGTTCAGTGACTTGCTCAAGGTCACACAGGTGACAGGGTGGGTAAGCCGGGATTCCAGTCCAAGGCTGTGGGGCCCTAGAGGCTGGGCTCCTGATCATGAAGACAGGTCGCCTCTGTGCGCCAGGGCCCTCAGGGCTGGGCATTGGCACGGACAGCCCCTTAAGCCCCCTGCCAGCCTGTCCTGCTTCCTACGACTGTGGGGACAATGTTGTAGGGGGCTTCCTCTTCCTCGGGCGCCTTTCATGACCAGCACAGATCAGACCGCTGTGGGCGTTCTGCTGAGGCTTCAGAGCACAGCCGTGCCACACAGCTTGTGGTCCGGGGGAGGGGGCACACGTAGCTCGTATCTCAAACCCACCTCCGTTGGCAACAGCAGTGGCCCAGGATCAGTGCTGGTGAGGGAGAGGTCCTTCACCAGGCTGGCCAGGAGACCCTTGCTACTACATTCTCCACTGTTCAGACAACACTAGAGCCCCTAGGAGCCCCAGGTCCCTCCTTCCAGAGGGTTTTTTCTCAGCATATTATTATAAGGTAACTCCTAGGAGCCTTGGACTGCAAGGAGACCCAACCAGTCCATCCTAACAGAAATTAGTCCTGAATATTCATTGGAAGGATTGATGCTGAAGCTGAAACTCCAATACTTTGGCCTCCTAATGCAAAGAAATGACCCCTTGGGAAAGACCTTGAGGCTGGGAAAGATTGAAGGCGGGAGGAGAAGTGGATGATGGAGGATGAGATGGTTGGATGGCATCACTGACTTGATGGACATGAGTTTGAGTAAACTCCCGGAGTTGGTGATGGACAGGGAAGCCTGGCGTGCTGCAGTCCATGGGGTCGCAAAGAATCGGACACGACTGAGCGACTGAACTGAACTGAACTGAACTGAGGACCCTCATTTAGCACCGAATCCCCTTTCTAGATGGAAAGCTTCACAGAGGCCACGCCTGCTTTTCCTCTCGCTGGGACCCCGGGGACCAGAGGCACTGGCACCTGAGT
>NW_011494756.1:1072968-1082071 GCF_000754665.1 Bison bison bison | reverse complement strand
GCACCTGAGTGGAGGAGCCAGTGAGCTGCCATCACACAGCTCTCAGGCCTTTTGGAGCTCCTCCTCCCTAAATCAGTTCTGCTCAGACTGAAAGAAAGAATTCGTTACTGGAAGGAAAGGGAAAAGTTCATCCAGGAGTCAGCACCTTCTTAGAGCACAGATACGACATAAGTTTGGGAAAAAAAAGATCAGGCACAGGAGAGGAAGAGAGCGAACGCGCTGGTTGCTTGGCTCATCTACTCAGGGGCCAGGGAGCCCCCCGGACCCCTCTCCCCGGCGCACCCTGGCTGTGGGGTGACAGACGGGCTATGGTGTGCTGGGCCGGAGGCTGAGTGGGAGGTGAGCGTGGGCTGTGCTGGTGCCCGAACCAGCTCCCGCAAGTGCTGAGCAGACGGACGGGCCACGGACCTCAGCATCTCTGTGTTCCCTCCCACCAAGAGCACAGCCTGTGTCCCCAGATCAGGCATGAGTTCTAAAGGCTTGAAGAAACTGCCTCTGTGAGTTGCCACCCCTAGGGCAGGCACTGCACTTGACCCCTTCAAAGCATTTCCCCTAACCGAGCTCTCACTGGCCCGGGAGGGATTACTGGTCCCAATTTACAGACAAGGAAACCCAGAGAGGCAGGAGTAACTGCAGAGGCCACATGACCCATGGAGATGGAGAAAGACTGAGAACCTGACCCCCCCAAGCCCAGCCCGGCCAGACCCACACGCCTCGAGTCAGGGTTTGCACTGGCGCCCGGGAGGCGGGGCCGCTCGGAAGGGCTGAGCCTTGTGTCTTGGCCGGGAGCCTGGACTGACCCTGGCTGACCCTGCTCATGCGTCTAGTCCCCTCTAATGAAACCCAGCTCAGGGGAGGCTCCTTTAGGGCGTCAGGAAGAGTCAGGTGACTTGAGGACTCTTGATTTGGGGAACAGAGGCCATTGACGTACAAAACAAGCTATGTCTCAGCACCTGGACGTGCTCTGACTCTGAGCCCTAACAGTCATCACCGGTGTCAACACACAGTCAGGACGGGCACCCGTCATGGCAACCGGCAGGCTCGGGAGGGAGCAGCTTGTCTGGTCAGCCCCTGCACTCCTTACCCAGCCCCAAACTCCGGCTCATGTTTCACCAGCCTCATGGCACCTGGCCCCTGCCAAGCTCCCCTCTTCCTGGGCAATCTGTGCCCACCATCCCACCCTTCACTCTGTTTCCCGAGAGTCTGGTCCACCCACCTCATGGCCTTTACACACACCCGCCCAGGGGTCCTTACACACGCCCGCCTCGGGGCCCTTATACATACCTGCCTCGGGGCCCTTATACACACCTGCCTCGGGGCCGTTACACAACTCGCCTCGGGCCAGTACACAAGCTGCCCCAGGGCCCTCACACACGCCCACCCCGAGGCCCTTAAACACACTCGCCTCAGGGCCTTTGCACACACCCGCCTCAGGCCCTTAATACATACCCGCCCCAGGGCCTTTGCACACGCCCACCTCAGGCCCTTAACACACATCCTCCCCAGGGCCCTTACACACTCCTGCCTAGCCCTCCCCGGCTCCTCCCACAGACGCTCTCCCTCCTCGCCCGACATCAGCTCACGGGCAGCTTCCTCCAAGAGGTCTTCAGTGCCTGCCTGTTTCTCCACCCGATTTCCTTCCTTACCAGCCTCCTCTCGTCACAGTGAGTGACGGGCTGGAATCCTGACTGCCATGACCCTACGGTACGACCTCGGGCAGGTCCCCTCAGCTGACTGGGTTTATGCTCCTCCGCCGTGCCAGGCTCCCGTGAGGGGCCCAGGGCAGAGTGAGCTCATGACCCCACAGCAGCCGCTGTCGCTGCCCGCCACAACACCGAGTCCCGGCCCTGGCGGGCGCCGGGGCTTGCCAGGTGACATCCCTAGCACAGCCAGTGCTCACCGGCCGCGCCGGGACCCGGTTCTGAACAGGGCCAGGCTGCTGCCCGGCATCACACTATCTCCCGGTCCTGCTCTCCCTCCTCTGAGCTGGGGCACGGCCTCACCTGAAGGCCTGCTCGTGGGAAAGCTGCTCTTCAAAGGAGCAGAGCACACACAGCCCTGCTGAGGAGGGGCTAGCCGCCCTGTAAACCCCGCTCCCTGATGAAAGCAGGCTTCACTGTCCCCCGCCACCGACGCTCACTCTTCCTCATAAATCTGCTTTTTATGAAACTCGATTTGGGGTCGGGGTCCTCATTTTGGGCAGCTTGACCCCACAGCCCCACAGCTGGGAGGTCTTCCACGTGGACGTCGGGCCCACACGCCTGAAGCAGGCGCCCGGGACGGCGACACTCACTCGGCCCTTCTGTCCTCTGGGGACACGGCGCAGGCTTATCAGCCACCTTGTTTTTGAGGAAACTGCCTAAAACACTGAGAATTCCGAGGACTCCAGTAACGTAGTTCTGCATAATTACCCTGGGTTTTGTACTTCTTAAAAATGGTTTTTTCTTTTCTACCTCAGGAATTGTTTTCAAATAAAAAATCACAGCCAGGGCCACGGAGTCTCACCTCACCGCCTCTGTTAGCTTTAGTGCACACTAGCACTTTACTCCTAGGATCTGGAGCCAGCCCCCAAAGACCCTGCCGGGTCAACACCGCTGCCCCATTTTGCAGATGAGGAAGCTGAGGTTCAGAGCAGCAGAGCCGCCTGAAGGGCGAGGGAGTGGCAAAGCGGGCTTCACCCCGGTCGGCCCAACCCGGAGAGCAGCACCTGCCCTTTTCACTCCCTGCCTTTCAGTGTGGACCACTCGCTGGCCTCCCGCTGGTGCCGCACACTGGAGGCGAGGCCCTTGCAGGATTTCCCTCCAGCACCTCCTCCATGTCTTGGGTCAGTGATGGGGTAGGGGCTGAGGCTGGGGCCACGGGGCTGCTGCCTGCTCCTCCTCTGGTGTCTATTCCCTTGACTGCTCAGAGCAGCCAGGCCGCAGGAGTGCACGGCCTGCCTCGAGATGGCTGGATCTCGCCATTATTTTAAGGAAGACGCGCCTCCTCGGCTTCCAAGATGCTGCTCCCTCCGCCTGGAAGCCCCTCTCCTCTGAGCATCTGGGTCCTGGCTTCTGACCACTTGTCTCATTTCACAGCCCTGCTGCTTTGGGCCCCAAATGGCCACCACCGCCCTGCACCTTCTGGGCTTGGCTGGGGCTGTCTCCAGGCTCCCCAGGCTCTCCAGTTGGCTGGAGTCTTCCCTGTCCCTCTGTACCGGCCCCCAGGCCGGCACCCCCATCCCACCTGGTCTACAGAGGGCAGCTGGCTCCTGGCCACAAGGACCCCCTGTTGACTGGTGACCCAGTGAACATGCAAGAGATCAAGAAACCAGCAGCTCGGCCTGGTCAGACCTCGAGCCCCCACTGGGGGAAGGGAACCAGAGAGAACGGCCACCCTCACCCGGCCCACCGCCAGCCCCCAGCCCAGAACGGACAAAGTGGCTTCTCTGGTGGCATCTGCCCATCGGTGGCCCCAAGCCCCCTCCACACAAAGCACCAGGGACACCAGCAGCCCTGCCGCAGGACTGGAGGGCGGGAGCGAACTGTGAGGAAACTGCAGACCCAACACCAGAGGCACAAAACGGCCCTCCCGGCCACCCCCAGAGCTCCCTGCCCTGAGCGCGAGGCCCAAAATGGAGACTCAGTGAGGCGGCTCCAGGGGCCGCCCGATCCCGCGGGCAGGGCCGTGGCCGGTCGGCTCGGGCAGGACTCACCGCTGGAGCGGTGGATGCAGGTGTGCTGGTTGTCGCTGAGGAAAAAGCCGCTGTGGCACTGACACTCGTAGCTGCCCATGGCGTTGACGCAGATCTGCTGGCAGCCGCCGTTGTTGTCCTGACACTCGTCCACATCTGCGGCGAGAGAAGGGGAGGAGAGGTCACACCTGGGGCCGGGAGGGAGGCGCGGTCAGCGGGAAGGCCGTGGAGGCCGTCAGCTCCCCCACCGCAGAGCGCCGCTACAGAGGAACCCGCGGCGCTCCCTACAGCAGTACTGCGTGCACTTACCCCACAGAGGCGGACGCTTACAGTGACCCTGGCGCTCCCTACAGCAGTACTGCGTGCAGTTACCCCACAGAGGCGGACGCTTACAGTGACCCTGGCGCTTCCCTACAGCAGTACTGCGTGCACTTACCCCACAGAGGCGGACGCTTACAGTGACCCTGGCGCTTCCCTACAGCAGTACTGCGTGCAGTTACCCCACAGAGGCGGACGCTTACAGTGACCCTGGCTTTCCTGTGTGCCCAGCACTACTCCAAGCACCTGACCTGCTTTAACTCCCTTAACTCTCACAGAAACCCTGCACAGCAGATCTAGGTACTGGCCTATTTTATAGATGAGGAAACGGAGGGACAGAGGCCGAGTGACTTGTCCAAGCTCCCACAGAGGCAGGATTCACACCTGGCTCTCAGTAACGGCGCCTGGCCCTCCCTCTCTCTGAAGACCTGCAGCCTGCACCGTCTCCCCCTGACGTGAAGGGCCTGGCCAACCAAACCCCACTGTCCCCTTTCTTCAGTCACACCTCAGATTTACAACCGGCAGCACAGACCTTGCCGCGAGGGAGAGGCTGGAGGCCAGGGCAGCCTGCTTTCTGCCTCGCAAATTGATTTCAAAAGCCCAGAGAAGGGGAGGTTTTTCAAAGGCCCTGACCTCTGGCTGCCAAGACTGCCACGGAAGGCTGCCAAGCGGTCTTTCCCACTCTCTGGGAGAGACAGACCTCGGGGCAGACACTCATTTTTGCCCAGAGGCTGCTGGCACAAAGGGTGCTATTGGCTGAAAAGAGTCTTTATGGAGCTCTGGTCTTGAACAGAACAGCATGTTTCAATTACCGAAGTCATAACCCCCTCCACTGTCAGTTTGTTTAATGAAAGAAGGGCTTCTTAAACCTTAATGTGCCATGTCTGTATTGTCATTTTAATAGGCAAATGTACAAAACCACAAAGGCAACATGAGCTACTGGCTGCTTCGAGCCAAGCCCACAACCCCTAATACACAGGCCTGTGCACACGCGCGCGCACACACTCACACACACACACACACTCACACTCACACACACACTCACACACACTCACACACACTCACACACACACACTCACACACAACACTCACACACACACTCACACACCCACTCACACACTCACACACACTCACACACACTCTCACACACACTCACACACACTCACACACTCACAAACACTCACACACTCACACCCACACACACACACTCACACACACACACACTCACACACACACACTCACACACTCACACACACACACTCACACACTCACACACACACACACACACACTCACTTTGGCACTGAACTTTTTAAACAGTTCTTTTCAACACAGCCATCTTTCAGAACTGGAACCGAAAGGATGTGAACAGGTAAAGCATCAGGCAGACTGACCTGCCCTGAACCGGGGAGGGCTCAGCGCTGGCACTCTGTCAGCTGGGTCCTACTTAGGCTCGGGGACAGCAGACCACTTCACCACCCACGAGCCCACGCGGCAGCCTTTGAGGCCGACGGCGAGGCAGGTCATTACTCTCCTGTGAGCTCAAATGTTGGCTGTGTGGTCGCCAGGAGGGAGGCAGGGCTCTGAACTCTAAAAGCCACCAACAGTTACAGCTGAAACGGTAGAGGCAGCTCTTGCTGAGAGGAGGCTGAGAGGGGGTCCCAGGGGAAGCTGGGAGGGGTGGAGAGGGATTTTTCTGAAGCCCTTTCTCCACTCAACAAGTCTTACTGATGGCTCCCTAAAAGCCCAGTGTCAGGGTCACCTTGGCTTGGGGCACCTCCCCTCCACCTCCCAGCAGTCCGCCCCCGCCCACACTAGACCGTGAACAGCTCTGGGCCCTGCTCCTCCTCCTACTAAGAACACAAAGCTAACCTCCCCCGAGTGGTCATCGAGTGTTAAGCACCTGATCCTTGCAGCAACCCTGAGCAATAGGTTGTGTTACTGACTCCATTTTACAGATGAGGACACTGAGGCGAAGACAGCTGAAGTAGTTTGGACAAAGTCACACAGCTGCCTGGAGCAAAGGCAGGGCTCAGGCCTGCTGTCCAGCTCCTGAGCATGTGCCCTGGGGCCCACTGCGAAGCTGGTCACGCCAGCAAGCATGTTCGGATTCAGGAGATGAAGAACCCCAGGTGCTCTTGAAGTGAATGCAAGCTGGGTGTCACCTTGAACATGTCCATGAACCCCTCCAGCTACCAACGCAAAGCCGAGCCAGCCTGCAGGAGTAATTGAGCAGAGTCCTGGCCCGCCGAGGCTGCCCTGAACCGTCCCAGTTAACACCCGCCGGGGGCTCCGATGCCTGCAGTCCGGCGCACACATAACAGTGATGTTTGAATCCTGGGACCTGCTCCTGGGACTCAGGCCAGACCTTCTTCAAGTCACATTCTTCGAGATTCTTGAAGAGTCTTTGTACCTCAGCTTCCCCAGCCCTAGAAAAGGTTCAACTGGTAAAACAAAAGATAGCTCTCAAATGTGGAATTCATGGTGTGGAGACACTGCGCTCACCCCATCGTCAGTGAACGCCCTGGGGCCGCCCGCTGGGCCTGGCACACCTCCTCGCCGCACTGGAAGCTGGGAACCCAGGGTGCTGATGTCACACAGCTACAGAGCCGCGGCGGGCTGGCAGGGTGGCTGGGCCTTGGGACGGGGCTGTTTACACTAGCAGGGAACAATGACTCTCCAACACTGATGAATAATTTGAAACAAATGTGAAGCCATGTAAACATTTCTTATCCCCACTCCCGAATGATAAAGCGCCAAGATTAAGCAGGAGTGAAGAGGGGACTGGCCCCTTGGCGCTCTTTCTCCACTGTGGCCCTAGCACAGGCCTCCCCCAACTTGGGCAAGTAATCACGGCCTCAGAATCCCTTTGGGGAGTCAGGGGCCATCACCAGCTTCTCTAGCGACTGGATTAAGGGTCTTAGGCCCACCTCATACCCCTCACACCCCTGTGTCTGCAGGTCTACAGACGCAACCCCCAGTGAGGTCTCATAGTGACCAGCGGGGGCGGCTGGTCCTTGAGATGCCTGCCCACTGGCCTAGGACAGACTGGGGTCCCCTGGAGACCCTGACCAGGCCCACCAGAGCACCATGGGAAATATTAGCTCCTGGGCCCTCCTGATGGGGGTGAGCCCACTACACACTGCTCCTTGGCTCCCAATGACACGGCATATTCCATTGTAAGAGGGGCCCCAAGGCAAGGAGAGCACCCACACCTGGGAGTCGGACAACCTGAGTTCTGTCCCCGGCCTGTGGCCCGTGTGAGGTGCTGAGATCTCGTCCACGGGAGGAACTCAGACTGTCCTCCAGGAAGCCCTTCTGGAGCGCCTGAGACTCGCGTAGCCCTCTTCCTGCTCTCCAGGTGGCTCCATGCACGGAGGGGCCCCTCTGCGGGAGCCCCTGCCCCTACATGAGCATCCACGCTGACTGCAAGGCGCCGGGAGCCTTTTTATCATAAATGATAGCCCTCATGGCTGGCCAGGTCCCAGGGCCCAGGCACTATCTTAACATATCCACACAACATATCCACACAGAGAGCATTATTCTTAGCACGCCAATTCTCAAACGAGAAGCTGAGAGGGGAAGAGACTTGCCCAGTGCTATAAAACAGGTGGAAAGAGGACAGGAAGCCCTGTGGGTCTGGATCCAAAGCCCTTCCTTACTCTCCCATGACTCAGCCTCTCCGAGTGAGGACACTTCTTGCCCGGTCATGGCGGCAACCGTCAGGTCCCTGGGTGCTTAGGCTACAGTCCTCCCCAACCCGACATGCTCATGCCTCCAAAACCCAGGGCAGAAGCCCCCTGCTCCCCGAAGTCTTCCTAGTCCTGGGCGGAATCTGCCGGCCCCTGGCTCCCAGCCAAGCCGATTTGTTTCCAACTTTCTCCCTTGGGCTTGGCCATCCTGTCTCTGCTCTGGGCTGACAACAGACCTGGGCCTCCTGCACGTCCTTGCCCCCAGCAGAGGGTCGGGCTGGCTGGTGCTCAGGAGTGGACACACGGAGGGGCACACGTGTGCTTGCGCAGCGCAGTGACGGGGAGCTCTGCCATAGACGGTCAGTGCCCCGGAGCAGGACACTGTCCGGATTCCTTCTGGGCTGGCCACAGGCGGCACGCCTCTTCAGCCCCCCTAACTCTCTGTCAATCACACACGCCTTCACAGGCACATGTGCACCCCTTCCCGGGACGCCTTCGCCCTCTTTGTCCAGACAGAAGCCCTCGCCCTTGAAATCCACTGGAAACACTTCTCCTGCAAACACTGCGTCCCTGCTGCATGCCCCGCGCCCCGTGAGCTGCCAGGGGCCCCAGAATGAATGCCCCTAGTCAAGCCCCTGCTCACCGGGCGGCCGGTGTGTGAGACCTGAGCATGGAGGCAGAGGCTCTGTGGAGGAGGTGATGGGAGCCGAGGGTGGGGGGGGTCTGTGACTGAGGCTGGAAGACGAGGAGAGGAGCTGTGGAAGGTGCAGGGCACAGGTGGGGAGGTCCTGGGACCACCTGGGCGAGAGAGGATTCTGGAGGCTCCCAGGGGCTGCACATCCCTCCTCGAGAAGATTCCACCAGGGCTCTCACCAACCCGGCCCTGCCTGGGTCCTCCTGGCCCCTATTTCCACCAGTCCTTCTGGCAGAGGGGACAGTCCCCGGGGAAGACTGACAAACCAGAGTGTCACCAACCAACCACCAAGCCTCGGGTGGAGGCTGGGCCTATGTGTATGTGGTGAAGGCCCGGAGCAAGCCTGCTTCCCGCCCACGACCCATGATCCCCGAGCGGGCTCCCAGGGGGATGGGGGTGCCCTCCGCCTCTGAACCCTGCTGGCAGCTCGTGGTCCTTCATCATTATTTATGACCATGGCCGAATGTTCCCAGAAGGCAGGGAGCTCCTCGGCACAGGGCCTTGGCTCCAAAGCAGAGAGGAGGCCCCGTGGGCTCCGGGGCAGACGCTAGGAGGCTCCTCTCGGGAAACCCTTTTAATTGGCAACAGAAGATCTAAACGGCAGAGTGCAGAAAGGACCCCGAGGGCTCCAGCACTGTGAAGGTCTGGCACAGAGCTCATTGTGGGCTGCCTGGACCAGCCAGGTCTCCCTCTGGAAGGTACCAGCCTGCAGCAACTCCCCACCCCCC
>NW_011494756.1:1068769-1072702 GCF_000754665.1 Bison bison bison | reverse complement strand
GGGAGAAGACACCCTCTGAAACAGATGGTCCCAGTGTAGTCTGGGGTAAAACATATACACAGCCTGCGTGCCTTGGGGGCTGCTCCCCAGCCGGAGGCTCTGAGCCTGGTGTGCATTGACGATGGAAGGTGGGAGGGAGGGAGGGAGGGGGACTAGGGCCCCAAGGAGGCCAAGCAGGGGTCAGGCTCCGGCTCTGCCTGCCCTGACCCAGCCAGCCCAGCCCAAGAAACCCCTGCCTCCGTGCACCCGACACTCAGCAGTCCCTGAGGCTGGTGGCTCTCCTCGTCGCCCTGCCCGTCTGTCCCGCCTCCCCTCCCGGGGCACAGCCTCCCCTTGGGTCTCCGCCTCCCCCCACAAAAGATTCCATCAGGGCTCCACAAACCCAGCCCCAGATGGCCCGGCCTCTCTAGCCTCCTCCTCCTCAATCCCAGTGGCCTCAGTGAGGACTCTGGTGAGAGCAGCACATAGCACCCTGAGCACCATAGTGAAGTGAAGTTGCTCACTTGTGTCGGACTCCTTGTGACCCCATGGACTGTAACCTACCCGAGGAATTTTCCAGGCAAGAGTACTGGAGTGGGTTGCCATTTCCTTCTCCAGGGGATCTTCCCAACCCAGGGATTGAACCCGGGTCTCCCGCATTGCAGGCAGACGCTTTACCGTCTGAGCCACCAGGGAAGCCAAGCACCAAAAATGGAGTCCAAGCAAGGTCTCTGGGGTCAGGTGCCCCCGCCCCCCTCTGCAGTGCCCTGCATGAGCACAGCTTTGGGTGCTGCGGTCGGGAGAGACCAACCCTAGCTGTGACTTCTCCCCATTTCTGTTCAGTGTGCCCACCACTCACGCGGAAAAGGCTGCCCGCACCCCCACCAGCGGCTGACGGGCCCACTCCACCGGCCCGCGTGCAGTGACGGACACGGCTGCTTTCCAGCAGGAAGGCTTCCAGAGCTGACACCAAGGGGCTACAGGTCGACGTGCTTCTGAAAGGCCTCCGCAGGCGGGGCTGTGGTTTGCCCATGAGGTCTGCTCTCTGGCCCAAGGTGCTGGTGTTTGTTTTTATTAATAGTTGACTGTTTGTCCTACTTTGGACCAAGAATCCAGGTTTGCAGTTATTTATAACGAGAAATTACTTCTGGATCCAGCTTTGGTTGCTTTGTGTTTCCCATGAACGCTTCACAATTTGAAACAGAGACTCTGTGTTCTGCCTGAACCCCACCCATGTTCTGCCGGCTGCCAAGAGCCTACTGTGTGTCCGGCACTGTGCCCGGCTCCGCCATCCCAGCTCCCAACAAGGGTCCGGGAACCGAGGCAGCGGCATTGGCCCGTCTCAGAAACCAAACTCAGCCTCCAACCCTGAGAACTCCCTCTTGGTCCCGGAAGACCGAGGCCCCAGCCCTCCTCCGGCTCCTTTCAGAAGGGAGGCTTAGGCAGAAAGGCCTCTTGGCTATCGAGCGGCTCTTGCAAAATTGCATTTGATGAGTTAAGTGTAAATAAATGAGAACCAGATGGATTAGATTTCGGGTAAAATACACATGAGTCTTAGAGCAGCTCTGGGGCCTGGATTCTGCCAGATCCAGGATACTCCCCGAGCTGTCAGAAGTGCTGGCATAGCAGGCAGGAGGTGTGACTGGAGTCTCCCGGGAATCATCTACCTCCTGGTCTGGGGCATCAGCTGGGGCCCTCTCTGGGGCTCCTGGCTTTCCAGCAGGTTGGTTGTGTGCAGAAGACACAGGGTCTCCCGTTGTAGCCCTGTTCTGACACCGAGGCCCTCGGGCTAGGCCAGAGTCCAAGCTCAGCACTGGGCGATGACTGGTGGGGTCAGCTTTCCAGACCAGCACGCTCACACCCAGACCCGAGGAGCCAGCCAGGGCGCGACAGAGCTCTGCAGAGGCTGCTGGCCCGCAGGGTCTGGTCACTGCCTCCCTCAGCTGGGCCCCCCGCTTGTCTGCGATCTCTCAGTGATGGCTGAGCAGCACAGAACATCTAAGGAGTTTGCTGCCTAACTCCAACTGCTGACCGCTCCACCTTACAATCACGTGTCTTATAAACACGTAGTCTATAAACATGTGTCTCCCTGAGACCACTACCTATGGGTCCTGGTTCCTGCCCTGCAAGTCATGGCATCTGGGGTACAGGATTCAGTAAGGTCTTGGTATGTGACCTTGGCACTGTGCTTAACCATTTGGGGCCCTGGTTTCCTTCTCTAAAAGTCAGAGATAATAGTACTTGAGGCTGTTTGGGGGAATTAAGAAAATAATGGTGGTAAAACCCCTAGCACAGGGCTTCCTCGGTGGCCCAGTGATTTAGAACCTGCCTGCCAGTGCAGGGGACTCGGTGGTCGGGACTTCAATCCCTGGTCGGGGAAGATTCCACACACCTCGAGGCAACTAAGTCTGAGTGCCACAATGACTGAAGCCCGCGCACCTCCAGCCTGCGCTCAGAGACAAAGAAACGCCACCACAGTGAGAAGTCCGTGCGCCACGACGACAATGAGCCCCCACTTGCCACGACTAGAGAGAGCCTGGGAGCAGCAGTGGAGACGCAGCCCAGCCAAAAATTAAATACAAACATCCATGGGCACTCGGCACAGTGCCAGCACACACAGGGCACCGATCCGTCTTCACTTCTGTTGGACAAAGCCGGCGCAAGTGCTGCAGGGGCTCACAGGGTGGACACCCTCTGGGGGATGGCAAAGTCCCTCCTGAGCTGGGAAACCGACCACGAGCCTCATCCAAAGGGAGCGCTCAGTCTTGCCTCGGCCTCCTGTTCTCCGAGCAGAGCGGCCTCAGCTTCCGGAATTGCTCCCTCCTGATACAGGTTCCGGCCTGCTCACCACCTGGGTCACCCTTCTCGGGGAACCACGACTACCAGCTGCTTAACAGTGCAGAGATGGCTATTCAAATCCTTGGCCTGCTTCTGAATTGAGGTTTTAAATTTTTATTTATTTATTTTGGACTGCGCTGGGTCGTCACTGCTGTGTGGGCTTTTCCCCTAGTTGTGGTAAGTGGGGGTTATCTCTAGTTGCAGTTCGTGGTCTTCTCATTGAGGGGGGTTCCGTTGTTGCAGAGCTTGGGCTCCAGGGCACGTGGGCTTCAGGACTTGCAGCTCCCGGGCTTTAGAGCTCAGGCTCAATAGTTGTGGTGCATGGGCTTCGTTGCTCCGCGACATGTGGGATCTTCCTGGAGCAGGGATCAAATCCATATCTCCTGCACTGACAGCGACTTCTTTACCACCAAAACACCAGGGAAGCCCCCTGGCCCACTTTTAAATTGGGCTGTCTTTTTACTGTTGAGTTGTAAGAGTTCTTGTATATCCTAAATAGTAGACCCTTGTCAGATACATGGTTGGCAAACACTTTCTCCAACTCCGTAGACAGTCCCTCCTTTAAAAAAGTGGGCCCCGGGAGGTGAGTGCACCTGTGGGGGCCATGTCCAGAAACCTAGGCTCCTCTTGGGCTCCATTCCTAGGAGCTGTCACCCTGTCCCATGGCTTTTCCAGCCAGCTACTGGCTAACACTGCCCAAACCTCTAGGGCTGTCTGCTCCACCATCCTCTAGACTCAGAGATCAGCACTTGCAATCAGTTGGACTTGAACGTCCAACAGGCAGGACAAACCTAACAAGCCTAGCATGGCCACAGTGAACTATCTCCACCACCACAACGAAAGCAGAAGAGAACAAAGCAAAGCCCAGGCCCCCCCCGCAGCCTTCTGAATCTCAGCAAATGGCAGCGCCACCCACAGCTGCTTCAGCCCCAACACCTGGGAGCCATTCGGCGCCTCGTCACTGGCGTCTGCCTTGTGTTCACTTCTCCGTCTCCTCGGAGATGCAGAGTGCTTGGGGACAGGGACATCTTGCGTGTGGCTGCGTCTCGGGGTTTTAAGCAGCACCTGTTTGTGGACCGAGTACGGACTGAGAACTGGCTGGGGCGGGCGGCTGTG
>NW_011494756.1:1067144-1068669 GCF_000754665.1 Bison bison bison | reverse complement strand
GAGAACTGGCTGGGGCAGGCAGCTCTGGCCTGGAGGCCCTGGCTGCGGGCCTGCCCCGTCAGGGATGGGCCGAGTGGCCCTGGAGGGGCTGCCCCGGGTGGCAGCGCTGGATCAGGGACTGGATTGAGTGCTGGCCGGTGGGTTTGCAGGGGGGCAGAGTGAGAGCTGGCTGGAGAAGACCTAGGTTTGCTTATCTGCCTGGCACAGCCTTGCCCAGCAGTTAACCCCACTGAGTGGGTGAGCACAGCTCTGCCTGAGGGCAGCTTGTGGGGAGATGAGGATGGAGAGAAGTAGATACCCTCAAACGCTGCCAGCCTGTGGGCTCTGGTGCATGACGAACGAACAGAGCCACGTGGGACGCTTGGTAAGCCGGGGAAGCCCGCTTCCTGCTTTGTGGTGCTTTCACTCGAGTGAGGACCAAAGTCTTCAGCTGCAGAAAACCCATTCTGAGTGGTGCTTGGGGAAGCGGGTGGAGGGGGTAGGGGCTTGAAGACAGTGGGCTGTCCCCTTGAATGACACTTCATCATTGCCCTTGGTCTATGCCAACTGCGGCCAGACCAGCTCTTCCTTTAATCTCTCCAGCAAGGGCAAGAGAGAAAGCTGCAGGAGACGGAAGGGAACTCCCGTTCCCTGAGCCCCTGCTCCGCGTCAGCACTCCCATTACAGCGTCCCAGCTGGCCTCGGCCCGGGGCAGGAGCAGAGTGTTGTAACAGGAGCTGCAAGCAGAGCGCACAGCCTGCCCTCGGTCACCGACGTGTGGGTGACGGGCCCAGGACGGGAACTGGATGCCTTCGTCCCCCGCCCTCAGGCCTCTGCCAGGGCAGCTGTGAACGTGATCCTGGACAGACATCTGTGGGAGGCACTGGAGCTCTGAACGATCCATTTTGATGGGGATGAGAATGGAGGACTGGAAAGAGGGAAGGGAGAAAAACCAACTAACAGAACAAACCCTGGAACCAAAGCAAGACGCTCTAAGAAAAGAAGGGGAAATGCTTTTGACAAGATTCTTAATGAATATCCTCAGAAATAAAGCAGGCCCAGCTGGCTGTGATTACCCCTGCGGGCTTGGGTGGGGGGCAGGGGGAGCCCCACTGCCTTGGGAAAGACTCCACAGAGGCAAGGCGAGCCCAGGAGCTCCCCGGACTGCCCCGGTGCACACGGGCCTTCTGGTCAGTCCATCACACCTGACTCTGGCCAGGTCAAATGCCTTGCTCCCAGCGTAAATTTCCCACCATTGCTACTGCCTGGAATTCCGGAACTTCAAGCATCAAATCTTCCCAATTAAATTCAATGTTTTCCTCCAGCTTCTGCTGAGTTAAATCTGGGCCTTATCCGGCTGCTGTGGGTGCTCCCCAGTGGCCCGTTTCCTTCCTTTTTCCCAACAGCTCCCTCCCCCGGTCGGCCCTGGGACCTCTTCTCTGTGAGTGGGGGCTCCCTCGCGGGCCCCCACCCCAGCCTGTGACGGCTCCTTCACCGGGCTGGCAGTGAACTGGCCGCTTCTTTCCGGCGCTCAGCAATCCCTCAC
>NW_011494756.1:1066340-1066942 GCF_000754665.1 Bison bison bison | reverse complement strand
GCTTCGTGGAAAAGGCAGCACTGAGCCTAGCTGAGCATGGCAAGGACCGCCGTGTCTCCCCAAGGCTGCCCCTCTCCCGTTCCAGGCCAGGCTGTGGCATGACTTTTTCACAGCGTAACCGCCCTCAAGAGCTTAGCCTGGGTCCCTATCACTTGTCCAATAAAACTTTCATTATTCAAAAATGTGAATGTATAAGGAATTTTGAAAAACAGCGGCGGAGAAAAGATCAACAAATTCATACTCTAGCCACAACTCCTATCAGGAGCATCTATTTTATTTTTTCATGTGCTGAGTTTCAGCTAGTGGTAACGAATCACTCTTTCGCCCTCTCGCCCTTGAGAGCATGACCCTTTGGCCCTGCTTCACTGAGAGCTGAGTCAGCGCCTTGGGCAGGCTGGGGCTCAGTCCTGGCTGCCCTTCTCACTGCCGCTGTCCAGGCTGCAAGGACCCCCTGCCCTCGCCTCAGAGTGCTGTCTCTCTTCCACTCTTAGCAAACTCCCCTGGGAGGGACACGTCTGGGCGGCTGTGAGGGACTTCTCTGCAGATGAATCCCCAGACGCGGGATTCTGGCACAAACCTTCGCATCCTGGCTGCTGGACCCG
>NW_011494756.1:1060770-1066240 GCF_000754665.1 Bison bison bison | reverse complement strand
GTTTCTCTGTACCCAGTTTCCTGGCTTCCCACCCGAGAGCACGTCTGCAAGAACCGCCATTCCATCTGAAGTCATCTTTCTAACGCCCTGTCTCCCCCAGAGAGCTGTGATGGCACACGTGTTTGTGCTCGTTCATTCATTGAACAGGCAGGGAACAGGGAGTGAGCATGTCGTCAAGGCCTGCCCCCAGGGAGCTGCCCGACCAGGGTGGGAAAAGGGGTTAAACCAGGTAAGACCGGGGGTTGGGAGGCCAAACTCGGGGGCTGCGGAGCCTCTGTCTAGACTGCACAAGGACCGGCTCAGGGAGAGCTGTGTTTGGGGATGGGATGCCTGCCGTGTGTGTCTGTGTGTGTGAGTGTGTGCACGAGTGCACACCCATGTGCATATGTTTGGTGAGGCTGGAGCAGTAGGTAGGGCCCTGGTGGCTGTCGAAGGAGGGGGCGAGGAGCCAGGCTGGCGTCTGAGGTGCCCGAGGTGCAGACGGAGGAAGTCTCCCGCCAGGCCTGCGTCTGCCGGTCTGGGTCTCCATGTCTCAGGCTCGGGGAGCAATGGTGTGTGCCTCTGCTAACAGGCCGCCATTTCCCACGCCTCTGTCTACTCCTCCTGAGCCCGCACTCCTTTCTGACTGAGCTAGGCCGCCATTTCACATGCCTCTGTCTACTCCTCCTGAGCCCGCGCTCCTTTCTGACTGAGTCAGGCCGCCATTTCCCACGCCTCTGTCTACTCCTCCTGAGCCCGCGCTCCTTTCTGACTGAGTCAGGCCGCCATTTCCCACGCCTCTGTCTACTCTCCCTGAGTCTGCACTCCTTTCTGGCTGAGCCTCTTCAGCTCCAGGCTTTGCACCTGCCCTTTCCTCCTCCCCTCGCCCCATCCCTGTCCCCACTTGGCACCGGGAGATGGCTCCCTCCCCGCCAGTGCTTTGGGCCAATGTTAATGACATCAAGGACACCAAGCTGTGAGTATTACTGCACAGAGCCTAGAGCTCCCCGAGGGTGGGAGTTGCATCTAACTCATCTCTGGATCTCCTGACTGGTAGGTGGGGGCACTTGGGCCAGCTGCTGACCAGAGGTTACAAACCATTTCTCCCAACCAGATGGCCACCCTAGCAGCAGCTCTCAGTCACGCCCCCCACATCGTGGACTCAGATTCCAGCCCCACATCTTGGCTACGTGATCACACATCAACAGCGACAAAAGTTCTGATAGGATCTGGGGCTGGCAGCGGCATACAAACATCAGTGCACGATCCTAACCATATACGGTCAGTTCTGCACACACATGACCTCACACAAGAACATTAGGACCTGAAAGCTGTTGACCTGTTGGGGTGGCAAGCTAATGGGGGAATTATCTTCTGTCTTGTCTACCAATTTCTTGGAGTGTTTCTGTATAATTACTCCACGTGTGGAAGATGGGTAAGTAAACAGACCTTTTCTACTCTGCTTGAGGAGCACTGTGTCTCGGGCAGGGTGGGGACTGAGTCACGCTGCCAGGAAGGCCAGGGAAGAGGTGCTCAAGGATGAACTGGAGCGCTTAGGGCAGCCAAGAGGGGGCGTCCTCCAAGGCGGGAGGAGCACAGAGGGTGGGGACAGGCTTCTCATTTGTAGGGTGAGAAGGCAAGGGTGGAGTGGCAGGCAGAGCCCTGAGCACAAGGAGCCAACTGCCAGGCTGAAGACCCCAGACTCCTCCAATGGGAAGAAGGGCCCCAGGAGGATCTCATTCCACAGGGCCTCCGCCAAGGCTCCTCCCAACAACTACACTGGCATGTGACCCCTTGGCGGCCAGCACATGAGCCAGGGCGGGGCAAGGGGCCGTGGGACCCTCTCCCACCACTAAGGTATCACCTGAGGGGTCGCTAGAGACCCCAGACCAAGCAGCTGGGTGGCTGCCAGGGCCACCTGCTTCCCACAGACAAGGAGTGCCAGCTGGGCACCAGCCCTCTCTGCTGGCTAGTCTATTTCCAGCTGCATGTGGCTGGGGTGAGGCGGGTGCCAGGGAGGGGTGCGCAGGGAAGGGTGCAGGGGCAGGCGAGGCACAGGGCTGGCCAAAGGCCACGATAAACGGTCTGTCAGTGCTGGGAAAGGATGGTTGCTGCAGCACGTGTCTAGACGCAGCCCGGCCCGGCCCACGTCCAGGGTGGCCCCCATCACCGCCGGGGCACGGACTGCTCCAGAGTAAGCAAGCTTATTGGCAGAGGAAGCGCTGGGTCGCAGACTTTGGGACTCCCTTACTTGCTGATAACTCCCATTTTTAGGCACACAGTTCAGTTCTGGTCTGGGGTATATGTTTTGGTGGTAAAGTATTTTTAAAGAGCTTTCACAAGACACTTATTTTCTGTTTACTTCTCTGAATTCTGACCAAGACCTTGGCACATGGACTGCAAACAATAAAGACGAAGGGACGTGTCTGCTTGTCTGTCCTGTCCTCGGCAACTGGCTGTTTTTCTTTGCTGTTTATGGGCTCGGCCTTCTCCACCCTGGGACAGAGCAGGACTTCTTCCCCAGGTCACCACACTGAGCCCTATTCAAAGCCAGCACAGGGCGACTGACAACAGATTTCAGCCACGTCCTACCAACAGGAAGGGCCACCCTGTATTGTGCTGTGGTCTCTGACCTGAAGGTGCCACCCAAGGGAGAGCAAGAAGGAGAGGCCGAGGGGCCTCCTGACGCCACAATGCCCACCTCGCTCCATGCCTACAGCCCCCTCCCAGGAACACTGTCACCCCTCTTTTCGGGATAAGAAGAGTGAGCCTAAAGAGCTGGCTGCAAACCCCTGCTGGGAAGGGGGCTTGGGCCAAGGGTGACGCGTCTGTTCCCAGGTCCTTGCTCTCGGCTCCTCTAGAGCAGAGACCAGGAGCTGGGCCTGGAGACAGGACGGGACAGGGGAGCTCCACGCTCAGCCGGCCACAGGGGCCCCACTCACGTGGGCTGCTAGGAGACACCTCCTGCCCTCTCCCAGTTCTCAGAAGGTTTGAGAGCCCTGAGCCCCGCTCCTGGGCCAGGCTTGTGTATGTATCACTGTCAGACCATGCTCTCCTGGGCAGTCAGCATCAAACTTTCTGCTTCCTTCCCCGGCCACCCACCCATCCCTCCATCACACAGATGGGTCTGCGCTGGGCCTGGGAACACAGACCTAAGGCACTTTGGAGCCTGGCCCTTCAGGATCTCCTGAGGCAGGAGAGACCCACCCCGAGGTCTAGGGACAAGCCTAGGAGCTCAGCGCTGAGGCAGAGGGCAGCCTGGAAGGCTACAGGCACCCAGGGGAATGGTGTGCAACTCAGGGAAAGCTTTCCAGAGGGGATGATGCCCGAGCTGACGTGTGACAAGTAGGGGTCACAAAGAATTAACGAAGAGCGCGGGGAAGGGTGATCCGAGTAGAAGGAACAGTAGGTGTAGGGTACTCCAGAGCAGGAAAGGGGGGTGCATTTAGGAAAACGGAAGTTATTTGACGTGCTGGAGATTACAGCTCTGAGAAACAAGGAGAGAGAGGTAGATGGGGACTGCATCTGGAAGGGAGGAGGGGCTTGGCTACCATCCCTGGGGACACTCTATGCCACTAAGACGTCCCATCACGAGCTGACAGAGGGAGAAGGACTCTGACACAGCAGCCAGGCCGAGGGGTTCCAAACAGGGCCCTGTGGGGCTGAGCTCCCCAGAGAGTGGGGCTCTCATCCCTGCCAGTCTTGCCTCCCATTTCAGCCAAAGCTGTGTGCCCACCGTGGGATTCTGCTGGAAATAAAGAGTTCTGCTGCTGGACACACAACACCACAGAATCTGAAAACCATTGGTTGAATCCCACCCCTTACCTCACATGTGATGGGGAAACTGAGGCACAGAGAGGGAAGGAGTTTCCCGAGGTCCCCCTGTAAGTCCATGGCCCAAAGAGCCTGATTCCTGGCCCACTGCCATGCCCCCCAGCACTCGCCTGGCCCCCTTCTATAAGACACACCCGAGGCTCTGCCCAGCCTTCCCTCCAGCCCCCAGTCCTGAGCTGGCTGCAGGCCTGAGGCTGGAGAAGGCCACTCCACCCCCAAAACACACCTGGGTCTCCATCACCCCACCTCCCTGCCCACTGCAGAAGTTCCCTGGTTCTGTAATGATTTGGGGAAAGAAGGACGCCCATTTATAAAGATGCACACTGAGTCCACTCTGTTTCTTTTCCCCAGGCCAAAGAATTCCCATCAGATTAACAGTTGTAAAAAGCTTGGAAGAGAAGTGAGTCTGAATCCAGCTTGTCCTCCGACAGTGACTCCCTCCAACCAAGTGTGTTCAGACCACATGAATGTGGGCCAAGAACAGGGACCAGCGGGGAGGGAGGGCAGAAATAGGACAAAAGAAACCTCCACAGTTTACCTTGAAAAATATTGGTGTTTATGGAATAAGTATTTGACTGTCTGAAACTGTTTAGTTTCACATTAAAATGGTCAGCATTTTTTTTCCCAGCAAGAAATGCATTTGCGCTGTTGAAGTATAAAGACAAATAAACAGAGGCGAGTCGAGCCTTCGTTAGGGGTTCAGGGAGCAACACATTGTCTCCAGCTGTCCTCCAGGATGAGAGGGGGCGCCTTCAAAAGGGCCGAGGCGCGGCCCTTTCATCCTGCCGGGGCGCAGGGAAGAGCCGTGACCGCCGCACCACCGCGGAGCATCTGGGCGCCCACGGTGCCTTCCTCCCACACGTGCAGCTGGGCTCCCGGGCCCGCTGGGCCCTGCAGAGCTCCTCTCCTCCTCTGCTCCCTCTGCCTGGTGGCCTCTGGTGTCACCCGGTGTACATCTGATCCTGCCAGACAGGCATCATGTTCATTTTGGAGACCACAAAACCAAGACTGAGAAAGAGGTGACGTGCGTCCAAGGTCACAAGGTGAGTATTGAGGTAGAGCTGGGACGACAGCCCTGGTGCCACGCGGCCCACGTCAGTGGATGAGCCAAGAATCGGTGCAGGAGGAAGGGGCAGGGTCTGGCCGGGGAGGGTGGTGGGCCGTGGCTCACTGGGCAGGAGCACTGTGTGGAACACGTGGGGCAGTCCCCACCAAAGGACTTCACACCCAGCTCAGGCATGAGGCTCATTTCTCCATCTTCACTAGCTCAGAAAAGACATCCATTCTCTTTAAAAAGTATCCAGACTGCACACTAGGAATAAGTGCTAATTAAGTAATTCACATCTGTCAGCCCTTGTTGACTGCCAGGCACATGCTCTGCAAAGCTTATCTCATCTGGTCTCTGCATCATCCCTGTCAAATAAGCGCTGCTATTAGCCCCACCAAACAGATGAGGATACGAGGCCCCGAGAAATGAAGTTACCTGCTCAGGGTCACAAAGTTGAGTGATGGATCCAGGATTCAAAACTATGCAGACTGATTCCCAATGTTCCTCCAGGACTGGGAATACGTCATTCATCTGCAAACTGGAAGCTCCCAGCCCAGGACGCAGCACAGGGCAGGCACTCAGGAGATGTTCTGAGATGAACGACTTAAG
>NW_011494756.1:1055526-1060670 GCF_000754665.1 Bison bison bison | reverse complement strand
GAACGACTTAAGAGCTCTCCATTTTGATGCCATCTAGAAGCTCTCAGTTCAGTTCAGTGGTTCAGTCATGTCCGACTCTTTGCAACCTCACAGACTGCAGCACGCCAGGCCTCCCTATCCATCACCAACTCCCAGAGGCTGTTCAAACTCACGTCTATCGAGTTGGTGATGCCATCCAATCATCTCATCCTCTGTCGTCCCCTTCTCCTACCGTCTTGAATCTTTCCCAGCATCAGGGTGTTTTCCACTGAGTTAATTCTTTGCATCAAGTGGTCAAAGTACTGGAGCTTCAGCTTCAGCATCAGTCCTTCCAATGAATATTCAGGACTGATTTCCTTTAAGACTGACTGGTTGGGTCTTGCAGTCCAAGGGACTCTCAAGAGTCTTCTCCAAAACCACTGTTCAAAAGCATCAATTCTTCGGTGCTCGGCTTTCTTTATAGTCCAACTAGAAGCTCTAGGCTGTCACATTCCCCTGAACCCCAGACCTGATTACCTCATAGACTTTGAACTTGTATACCGTATCTATTCAGATGGCTACTAATTATGTCAAATTGAAGTTGGCCCAACAGACTCTCGGAGAAGACAATGGCAATCCACTCTAGTACTCTTGCCTAGAAAATCCCATGGACAGAGGAGCCTGGTAGGCTGCAGTCCATGGGGTTGCTAAGGGTCAGACAGGACTGAGTGACTTCACTTTCACTTTTCAGTTTCATGCATTGGAGAAGGAAATGGCAACCCACTCCAGTGTTCTTGCCTGGAGAATCCCAGGGACGGGGGAGCCTGGTGGGCTGCTGTCTATGGGGTTGCACAGAGTTGGACATGACTGAAGTGACTTAGCAGCAGCAGCAACAGACTCTCAGTCCACGATGTCCCTACTCCACAATCTGTCCTCCCCCCAGTCTTCCCCAGAAGCTACAGAGTAACTCCAAGCAAAAAGCCAGCAGTCACTCTTGATTCCTCTTTACCCCTCACTTCTCACATCTAATCCATCATCAGTCCATTCTGGCTCCATTTTCAAAACATACATGAATTCAACCACATCTCATCACCTCCACGATTGTCACCCTGGATGGGGCCACCAACATCTCTGATCTAGACCACCATAATGGTCTCTGTCTCTTATTTCCCGTTAACACATTCTCTGTGTAGCAGCCAGAAGGCACATCTATTAAGACGTCAATCCCTGGTTAAAATGTCCCATGGTCCCAGCTAATTTTTTTTCCCCCAGCTAATTGAGAATAAAATCCTAACTCCCTTCTAGGGCCTGTAAGATCTGACATGACCTGGCTCGGCTCCCTCCTGACCTTATCTCCAGGCTTTCTCCTTCCTTCCAGATCCTCCAGGTACCATGACCTGTTCCCAAACTCACCCAACTTGTCCCTGGCCCTGGCCACTGCCTTTGTCCTCCCCTTTTTGTCTGGAGGGAAGATGATCTTCGATGGGCAGCTTCCTCCTCCTCCTGAAGGCCCTTCACCAAGTCCCCTCCCTGTGAACACTGGGGGACCTCTCTAATTGCCTTGATAGGCAAAGCTGGGTGGAAGTGCCTTCTGAGAGCAGACTGTAAAACTGCATCTTGTTCTCCTGGGACCCAGACACTATGCTGTGAGGAAGCCCATACCACCCTGTGTGGACAGACCACACCGAGAGGCTGCCCAAAAGTGTTCTGGCTGACAACCAACTTCAACCATAAGACATCAGCAGAGAAGTCTCCAGATTATTCCAGCCCCCATCAAGGCATATCCAACTTCAAGACTCCCCAGCTGAGGCCCAAACACCGAGCAGCTGAGACAGCCATCCCCACTGCATCCTCTCTGAATTCCTGACCCACAGAATCTGCAAGCAGAGTAAACTGGTGTTTCACGCCACTGAATGTGGGGAGGTTTTTAACGCACCAATGGTCACAGGTGTACCGCCCTCTCCAACACGGTTGCCCTGCCCCGTCACTTCCTATCACAGAGTTGTTGTTCAGTCACTCCGTTGTGTCCAGCTCTTTGCAACCCAATGGACTGCAGCATGCCAGGCTTCCCTGTCCTTCACTATCTCCCTCAGTTTGCTCAAACTCATGTCCATGGAGTCAGTGATGCCATCCAACCATCTCATCCTCGGTCACTCCCTTCTCTTCCTGTCCTCATTCTTTCCCAGCATCAGGGTCTTTTCCAACGAGTTGACTCTGCATCAGGTGGCCAAAGTATTGGAGCTTCAGCTTCAGCATCAGTCTTTCCAATGAACATTCAGGGTTGATTTCCCTTAGGATGGACTGGTTTGATCTCCTTGCCGTCCAAAGGACTCTCAAGAGTCTTCTCCAACACCACAGCTCAAAAGCATCAATTCTTGGCCATTCAGCCTTCTTTATGGTCCAACTCTCACACTGGTACATGGCTACCAGAAAGCCATAGCTTTGACTATAGGGACCTTTGTCAGCAAAGTGATGTCTCTGCTTTTTATACACTGTTCAGGTTTGTCACAACCTTTCTTCCAAGGAGCAGGCGTCTTTTGACTTTGTGGCTGCGGCCCTATCACATTTGTGTTATTATTTTTCACTGCAGGTGGCCTGACTGAACCCACTTCACTGAGTTCCGTGCTTCCTTGCGCACTGTCTCCCCCCTGCGCTTGCTGCTTCGTTCACCACTCAGTGTACCTTCAACATTTAAAGCTGGCGCTGGCACACAGCAG
The DNA here is from genome assembly GCF_000754665.1 of Bison bison bison. Lineage (NCBI taxonomy): Eukaryota > Metazoa > Chordata > Mammalia > Artiodactyla > Bovidae > Bison > Bison bison. Next base: position 1,057,995 of record NW_011494756.1, on the reverse strand, counting down.
GACTTCTGAACATTTTTTTGAATAAATGAATGAATGAATGGATGAATATTGGATGGAGCCTTATGTCACCTGTGCTTTGAGCCGTGAACATTTCTGGGTTTCTCGTGAATCTGGAGGTCCCATGACACGCGCTCCATCTAATTCTCCTGGATCTCCACCATGTGCCCAGCATGGACGTTTGCTGAGCCTGAGAACGTAGGATACAAGGCACTTCTTCAAACTCATTTATTTGTTCATTCTATAAATATTTATTATATGCCTATGATTTGCCAGACATAGCACTCGATTCTGAGGAGGAAGAAGGAGAGATAAACAAGAGAGCTTCTGCCTACAGGGGAAGAAGACAAAACTCCAGCACAGAGCCAAGCAGAGGTGTGTACAACGTGGTCACAGAAGGCTTTGGAAAGAAGGGAGATGCAGGGACGGGGGTCACAGGGAGCAGCGCTGAACAGGAGGGATGGAAGGGTGGTGGGTGTAAGGCCGGTGGGGCCAGAGGGCACGGGTGGGTGAGGATGAGAGGTGAGGAGAGGAGGCCGGCAGTGCCCTGACCCGAGGGGCCTTGGGAGCAGATAAAACGGGTGCTGCTGTGAAGGTGACGGGAGCCACGTGAAAGGGTTCAGTGATCACAGGGCTCTGTGAAGTCACATGGGGAACACAATGTCCCGAAGAAGCTCAAGGGTGACAGAAGGCTCTTGCATAGGCAGCAAGGACCTGCCTGGGAGGCAGTACAGATTTTGGGGAGCTCTCCAGAGCATTGGCTGCCCTCATCCCCTTTAGCAGGCCACCCACCAGCCTGGGTTGGCAGATGCTAGGATTTCACAGAGTCCCAAACTCACAGTGGGGTGGGGGGCTATCAAACCCCCAATGATCCAGACCAGCCTCCCAGAGTGGGGTCTGTTTTGGGTGCCATGGGGAAGTGGTAGGCAGTAGCTTACAGGCTTGAACTGGCAAACGAAGAGATCTGGGCCCTGGTCTCAGCTTGACCACTTACTGGCTGTGTGACCTTACATGGGTCACTTTCCCTTTCTGAGCCTCAGTTCCTCATTTGTAAAGAGGGGATACTAATGGCTTCTGCTCAGGGATGCGTGAGGACCAAGTAAGAGAATGTTAGCACAACATCCTGGACGACTCCAGGCACACAGCAGAGACTAAGCCAAGGTCCCCTCACCTCACCTAAGAGGGGCCGACTACCTAGCATGGGGCCGGGCACACAGTAGGTGCTCAAGAAGTGTTAACGGGAACATCGCAATCTGCTTAACAAAACAACTTTTCTGCTAAATCTGGCTGCAGATGACTCCTCTTCATCAGGGGAAAATGTGCTGAGAAGCAAGTCCGAAATTCAAACTGTGAGCAACTTGAGAACCGTATTTTTCAGTAAGTCAAGATAAAGACTGGGGTCGCAGAGAACATCTGGCTAAGTGAACTAATGGCTTTAGGGGAAAAGGAGACTTGCTTTGTGGAGTCGGGAAAAAATTATCCACCGCTGGTTTTAATTTAGGATGAAAAAAAAACCTTATTCTATTAGCCTAAATATTGCTCTTATGTCCAATTGCATGGAGTTTGGAATAATATTTTTCAAACAGAACTACTGCTATTTCAAGTAATTACAATGCTAAAAGCAGTCATTTGGGGTTGAGCAAGGATCTCATCATGGTTTCAATTCCCTCTGGTGTCATTTTCTGTTATATTTGAGAAATTCCTCAATAAAGATGTCAAATAGAAAGAGGGTTTTACTCCCCAGAGGACAGATTTGGCCACTCTCCAGGACACGGTCCCAGGCAAGCCATCTCCACAAGAAAATAACCTCATTTGCTCAAAAGAAAAGAAAAGGTTCAACTGTGAAAACCCAGGCAAGAAAATAACCCTTCAGCCATCAGCCTCATTTCTCCAACGAGCTCGGAACGCTTTTCAAACTGCGCTGACCAGGCTCGGTTCCAGCCATCATCATGAAGGAATTCAGCGGTGGTTGAGAGAGGGATGTTCCAAGAGGACGAGACTTCTGACCCAGGCTTTTGGAGACAAAACAGGAGATGCAGACAGGCCTGACTGTCCCTGACGGGTGATGGTTGTGGGGTGGGGCTCAAGAGTGGCTGACCAGAGACGGTCAGGGCTGCACAAAGCAGAGAGATTGCAGAACACAGAGCCCTCCCCAAACTCAGTCAGCTTCTCACAGCACCCAACACCCACCGAGGGCAGGCCTTGTGCTGGAGGCTCTATCAGGCAGCGTGAACACAGTTCCTACTGAGACCGAGCCGAGAGCTAAATGACCGACAGGCTGTGAGCAATAGAGAACGGTGGGGAGTGTGGCGATCGGGAGTGGACACACGCTCTCCCAAGAGGGGCCATGATGCGGATCCTCCCAGTTGCTGCTGTTCCCATAGGGAGGCGCCCCTGCTCTCGGCCTCATGCCTGGAGGGTCCCCGCTCTGCCGCTCCTGTGGCTACAGCCCTCCCCACGGAGTAAGCACTC
>NW_011494756.1:1049784-1055391 GCF_000754665.1 Bison bison bison | reverse complement strand
ACAAACCTGTCTCTTCTCAGAAGGACAGATAATAGGACCAAGAAAAAGGGAAGATGGCTTCGGGGCAAATGACCAGGGCTTACATATTCAGGTTAGGGCGCCCTCAGGTGCCTTGTGGTGTAGGACAGGGCCAGGGGTGAGAAGAAGGGATGGGGAGCAGGCATTGCCCATGCTACCACTTTCTGGCACGAAACTCCAAAAAGTCCTAGAATTCTAAATTCCACTCCAGCCTTCCAAGTCACGAGGAAGGGATGCTTGTCAAGGAAGAAGAGATTGAACATATTTTAGATCGAAGCTTCCTAATGACCTTTGCATATCTGGCCATGTGGGATATGCATTCCTGCCCCAGACCCACAAAGTCAGGGATGAGGGGATTAGGGCCAAGCAGAAACAGAGCTGGAAATACTGAGTTTTATGTGACATCCCTTGATTTATAAATGTGGACAAATAATTCAATCCCCACCGCCATCATCATCACATCAGCAATACGGGGTGAGCGGGAGGGAAACCAAGCATGTTCACGGGCTGGACTGTGGGCGGCGAGCCTGAAACCTCTGCAGCAGTGTGACTGATGCAGCCTGACCCGCGCAGAACCTCCCAAGCAGTACGCTCAGCTCTCCAGGTCTACTTTCTTATGTAACTGGCACAGTGACCCTGAGACAGGTATTCCTGACCCATTCTGCAGTTAGAGGAACTGAGACTTGGAGAGTCTGAGTAACTGCTCTCAAACCATAAAGCTCATGAGTAGTGGTGACAGAATTTGGACCACATCTTCCAACTCCATTAAGTCCAGCTTCCTCTTACAGCATGACGGTTTCAGCCAGTGTTTACAAGCCTCTGAGATCCCGACACTGAGCTGGGCACATTTTCAGCGTTTTGTGGGTGAGGGGGTTGTGGCTCTGTGTTGTCAGGCAGAGCTGGAGCCTGTTGGAACCGAGGTCTGACTTTTCCAGAGCCGGAGTTTTGACATGAGAAGGAAAAAGCCCAAACATCAAGACGTCTGTTGGAAAGCATCTGCCCTCAGCTAAAAGCAGAGGAGCAACAGAGAGAGCCTTTTCTCGGCTGCCATATGCATGAGTTAGAGCCGAAAGAAGTTGCAATCTGTGCTCAGAGGTGGGGGTGGGGAGTCTCACCCAGTTCCTTAAATTAATCAGTATAAAAAGAATCCACTATGGAAATCACAATGTTAAAACCAAAACCTGCACAGACCCCATTAGTCTGGAGGTGGTGGGTACACCTGCCCGCCGTAGCCAGGAATATGGGTGCTTACAAGCAGGTGATTCTGTCCAGGTAAAAGAGGTGTGATGAGACGGGGAGGCTGTGTGTGCGACACAGCCCAGGGAGTGCAGACAGCAGGCCCGGCCCCCGTGAGGTCTCGGAGGCGTCAGACCAGCCCACCGCGATGCATCTGGTCTGAAGGTCGGCCAGGGTGAGTAAGGCCCGCGGCATCTGCGCGCTCCGTGCTGGCCACTCTCTAGCTGGCCGGCACCCACGACCCCACTCAGTCCTCGTGAGAGCTCTATAGGACAGTGACTGCGGATGCAGTTTCTGGGGAGGGAACAGGCCTAGAGGTGAAGCGGCCAAAGGTCACACAGCTGATAACTGACAAACCAGGGTCGGAGCTCAGAACCTGCAGTCCGAAGGTCTGGTCTCTTGACCACTGGGGATATGCCTGCTCCTGTCAGGATATGCCCAACAGGCAGACTGTCAGATCTGTCTTCACGGACCAATCCATTCCTGAAACGTACTCTATCATCTGAAAAAAGGGGCCAACAACCCGGAAGGTTAAATGTTTATGCTTCTTGGGAGGATTACATGAGATAAAATGTGAACAATACTGAATGTGGCATCTGGTACAACAAACGCAGTCCAGCCTCAGTTCTCTCCAATCTCATCCAAGGCTCTGCCTTCCTCTGCAGCTCCACCTCCCACCATTCCTCCCACTCCCCCCCGAGCCAGCCTCAAGGAGCCACCCACAGCTCTCCACACAGGCTCTGCCCTCACCCCTACCTTTGGAGATCCTGTTCAAGGCAACTTCCTCCTTGAAGTCCCCCAGAGGAGTTAGGCACACGTCCCCCCCACCCCCCAACTCCCAGCCCATGCAGGGTAACTCTTCACAGACCCCTCTGGGCTTCCACAGTCTGCTGTCCAGACCTCCGTTTCGGCACTTTCTTTGGGTGTAATTACATGTTTACAGATCTGTTTCCCATAACAGCTAATCTGAGATCCAATATGCGTTAAACAAAAACAGGCAGAGGAACTGAAGACGGATACACCGCTAATTCTAGAGGAGTTTCAGAGCACTGGGGATGTCCAGCTTCCTAGCACGCATCCTCAGTCACTCAGTTGTTTCCAAGTCTTTGCAACCTCCCTGCATTGTAGCCTGCCAGGCTCCTGTGTCCATGAGATTCTCTCGACAAGAATACTGGGGTGGGTTGCCATTTCCTCCTTCACAAGCTTTCTATGCATACACCAAAAACCCAGTTGGCATGATAGAAGGTTTACCCAGCCCTTCCAGGAGACACTGCATTGAGTGCCATCAGATCAGATCAGTCGCTCAGTCATGTCCGACTCTTCGTGACCCCATGAATCGCAGCACACCAGGCCTCCCTGTCCATCACCAACTCCCGGAGTTCACTCAGACTCACATCCATCGAGTCGGTGATGCCATCCAGCCATCTCATCCTCTGTTGTCCCCTTCTCCTCCTGCCCCCAATCCCTCCCAGCATCAGAGTCTTTTCCAATGAGTCAACTCTTCGCATGAGGTGGCCAAAGTACTGGAGTTTCAGCTTTAGCATCATTCCGTCCAAAGAAATCCCAGGGCTGATCTCCTTCAGAATGGACTGGTTGGATCTCCTTGCAGTCCGAGGGACTCTCAAGAGTCTTCTCCAACACCACAGTTCAAAAGCATCAATTCTTTGGCGCTCAGCCTTCTTCACAGTCCAACTCTCACATCCATACATGACCACAGGAAAAACCATAGCCTTGACTAGACGAACCTTTGTTAGCAAAGTAATGTCTCTGCTTTTGAATATGCCATCTAGGTTGGTCATAACTTTCCTTCCAAAGAGTAAGCGTCTTTTAATTTCATGGCTGCAGTCACCATCTGTAGTGATTTTGGAGCCCAGAAAAATAAAGTCTGACACTGTTTCCACTGTTTCCCCATCTATTTCCCATGAAGTGGTGGGACCGGATGCCATGATCTTCGTTTTCTGAATGTTGAGCTTTAAGCCCTAGAATGTGAAGTCAAGTGGGCCTTAGAAAGCATCACTACGAACAAAGCTAGTGGAGGTGATGGAATTCCAGTTGAGCTATTCCAAATCCCGAAAGATGATGCTGTGAAAGTGCTGTACTTACTATGCCGGCAAATTTGGAAAACTCAGCAGTGGCCACAGGACTGGAAAAGGTCAGTTTTGGAATTCCAATCCCAAAGAAAGGCAATGCCAAAGAATGCTCAAACTACCGCACAATTGCACTCATCTCACACGCTAGTAAAGTAATGCTCAAAATTCTCCAAGCCAGGCTTCAGCAATGTGTCAACCATGAACTTCCTGATGTTCAAGCTGGTTTTAGAAAAGGCAGAGGAACCAGAGATCGAGTGCCATAAAAAAATCCAAATAATCCTTTTGACCCAGAAGTTCCAGGAAGACTTGCTAAGGAAACAGTTGGGAAAATAAGAAAAAATGTTTTATACCCAGAACCACCTCTGGGTTCTGATGGCAAAATCAAACAAACAAAATAAGCAAACAGTGTGAGTGTCCAACCACAGCAGGGTGGCCAAGTCACCTACGGTAATACTGATGCCTGTTTGCTGACTATACTCACCAAGCACCAGCCGCTTCACTGCACCATTTCATCCTCACACACAACCTGGCGAGGCCGACAGCATGTTATTCCCGTGGCTGTCAGGGTGATGGGAACACCTCCCAGGACTGAGCGCCCTGGGGCTTGCACACTTCTCAGCTGCCTGGACACGATCACAGTTACTGCTCACAGCAGCATGTGAGACAGCTGCTCTTCACAACCTCCCTTTACCAACAAGACACTGAGGCTTGGAGGTGTTAAGAACGTGTTCATGGCCACGCCACACCCCTGCTAAGTCCATGGTCTCACCCCTGAGGCTCCAGCTGTTGTTCCCCGGGTCACTCAGCAGCTGACAGCAGAAGATGGCTGGGGGGACAGGAGCACCTGTTTGAGACCACGGGCTTTCTACCAGGAGCTGTTCCTCCGGCCGTGGACCGCAAACCCCCTCTGTTATGGGTTGAATTACATCCCTCCCAAGATGCTGAAGTCCTGACCCCCAGGACCGGTGAGGGTAACCTTTGCAGATAGATTACTGGCAGATGATCAAGTTAAGATAGGTCGGCAGGGTGCCCCCTAATCCAACAGGACTGTGTCCTTAGGAAGAGAGGACATTTGGACACAGATACAGGCATGCAGAGAACAAAAATGATGTGAAAACAGAGAGGAAAGTGATCTACGTGCAAAGGCAAGCCCGAGGCTACCAGGAGAGACGGCAAAACAGGGCCTCCCTCCAAGCCTCATAGGAACTAACCCCACTGACACCACAGCTTCAGACTTTGAACCTCTAGAACTATGACAGAGTAAAGTTGTCTCGCTCAGGTCACCTAGCGTGTTCCTCTGTTACAGCAGCCGCAGGTTGTTAGTCACTGATCAAATGATGAGGCATCTAGGAAAATGGTGAAGACAAAGGCCAGGTACCTGATTGCAGCTACAGGTAATCACACCGTCACACCCAGGCGCCTGAAGGCAAACACACCAGTGAAACTAAGATGCTTTCCAGTCTTTCTTTGTTGTTCTACATTTTCCCAATTGTACCCAGAAAGTTTGCATTACTCATAAATTTATACAACTGGCTTAAAAATATATGTATTTGAACTAGGAGAATCTGGAAGTATATAAGAATCCTTGTTATGGGCTGAATTATGTTTCTCCCTAATTTATGTGTTGAAGGTCTAACCCTAACCCTTAGAACATGGCTGTATTTATGATAGGACCTTTAAAAAGGTAATTACGTTGAAAATGAGTTGTTAGGATGGCTTCTACTCCAATATGACTGGTGTCCTTATAGGAAGAGATTAGGGCAAAGAGAGAGTGAGAGAGGGAGGAACACCAGATGCATGCACCCATAGAGATGACCATGTGAACACACAGCAAGAAGGTGGCCATCTGCAAGCCAAGGAGAGACCCTCAGATTAAAAAGAAACCCACGAGCACCTTGTCCTTGGACTTCCAGTCTCCAGGACTGTGAGAAAATAAATTCTTGCACTTTAAGCTCCTCAAGCGTGCTATTTTGTTACAACAGTCCTAGCAAACCAATCATTGTGGTTTAGTCACTAAGTCATGTCAGACTTTGCAACGCCAGGGACTGTAGCCCTCCAGGGTCCTCTATCCCTGGGATTTCCCAGGCAAGAATACTGGTATGGGTTGTCATTTCCTTCTCCAGGGGGTCTTCTCAACCCAAGGAACCAAAAGAGGATAAGCATTCCCACTGCACCCAACGTTACCAGCTGGAGTTGAGAAAGAGGCAGGGTGTGCCCAGTGGGCAGGGCACAGCTGAGTCGCTCACCCAGGCAGTTGTGTCCG
>NW_011494756.1:1047405-1049684 GCF_000754665.1 Bison bison bison | reverse complement strand
TCATGTGGCTCAGCTGGCGATTATCAGGCAGTTGTGTCCGTCGTGTGCCAGCATGAAGCCGTCAAAGCAGGTGCATCTGTAGTTCCCCGGGATGTTGATGCACTCGTGGACGCAGCCCCCGTTGTAGTGGTCATTCTCACACTCGTCGATGTCTGCAAAATGAGGCACGTGAGAAGTGTCAGAGGAAGACCCCGAGGGTCCTCTTCCCCCCACCACTGAAGACACTGGGACATGAGTGGTTAGAGGATGACTCAACAGGTGCTCACTAACTCAAGTCCTTGCTGGGGGCTGGGGAGCAGATCCAAAGGTTACAAAGATGAAGATCTTGGCTTTGGAAGGCGGTCAGCCACCAGCTTGGGGAGCAAGGTCATGTGGCAGGCATGTTTGGAGTGACTTTCAGATCCCCCGATGGTGAAGCAGGCAAGATTTCACACCCAGCTCTGGCCCCCTTGAAGCCTCTCAACACTAACAGCATGCAAGAACCCTATCTAAAATCCCCCCAAACTGGCTTTTTTCAGGCTATTTGAAAGTTGTCCAGAGTGGAGAGCTCATTACTTGTGAGAGAGGGTCTAAGAAATAAATGAACTTCTCATACCATCACAAAACCTAATTTCTAGAATGAGACAAAAGGCCGTATACTCCCCCCAGGGTTTTCTTCCAGATCTGAATTTCTACTGCTTTAGTTTCCTTGTTACAACAAAGACTTCTGTCTTATGAACAATGGCTAATAGCCTTCCTAAAGGTCACCCTTTTTGCCGTTCTAAGTGTTTCTCAACATTTCCCATCAGGGTTCAAAGAGCTATCAGTTCTGGAGTTCCAGAGAGATTCGAGAGGGCCTGGAGAGCTATAGCAGCGAGTCCAGTTAACATTCAATGAACCAGCCAAGTCCCAGGGATGACGCCATGTGTCATTAAGGCCCCAATCCCCACATTAACTATGAGGCACAGACCCCCGTCATCCATATTCCAGTTTTACAAGGGAATCGAAGAAACTGAGGCACAGCAAGGCCAAAGCCTTGCCAAGGGCCACACACCTCGACGCGTTATGTAAGTGGGATCCGAACCAGTGCAATCCCCCATCAGAACGAGGGGTACTGGTGGCCTTCAACCTACCCACCTCGAGCTCCACAGGCCCACGGAAAGATGGCAACCGGAAGCCTCTCACAGCAGAACCGGAAGTGTTCCCACAGCCTAACCGGAAGCAGGGATTTTTGATGAGCAGTTCCAGCTATGAAAGCCAGGAAGGGGCCACCCTTAAGAAGAGAGGGAAATCAAGGCACACCTGGCCGCTTCCACAAACGCCTGAGGGGCTGGTAAGGGGAGACACCCAGCTTTGTCCTCTTTTCACACGGTCCAGAGGACAGAGCTACACACAGTAGAGAAAGCCAAAAGGGCCAATTAATGTTCAGGGGTAGGTATGTCCCATCTGGAAGACAGAGCCTGCCTCATGTGGTCGTGAGCCCCCCGACTCTGGAGGTGACCAAGCACTGTCTGGACACCTGTCTGCCAGGAATGCTGCCAGCAGAGGAAATACTGCAGCCCTGAAAGTGCTAGAATACAGGGTCTGGGCTGTGCAGCATCCTCCTGGTAGCCACCCAGCCATGATGAGGGAAGAACAAGCAGCCTGGATCTGCAGAGGTGCAAGAGACAGGAGGCTTCCTGCCTGCAGAGGCCATCAGTGTCTGCTGGGAAGCAGGCTCAGTGCTGTAAATCATTTGAATTGCTTTCGATCATTATACTTAATGTACTAAGAAGTTTTAAATAACATTAAAGGCAGAGTATAAGATTTTGTGTTTGAAAGGGCACATGGATTTATAAAGACTGAGATATTGATTACCTGTCAATCTCTGCAGCTCCAACCTTTTGCCAGAGCCCCAGATATACCAATCTAACTACCTCTCCCCCTAGATCGCCCACATTCACTCCAAAGGCAATATGGCCCAACTTTAATTCATCAACCTGCACTTCCGTGGGGTTCTCCATCCCAGTAAATATTGTTATCCTTTCACTTCTCCACTGACATCTAATCAGCTACCAACATGTGAATCTTCTACACTCTTAACATGGGTGCAGTCTGTGAACTGGTCACCCATTTCTACTACTTATAAACATGGCACCATCTCTCAGCTGATCCAAACCAGCATCTCCTAGACTATTGCCTCCTTCCTTTCTTCCATTCATGCAGGTGACTCAGGAGAAGGTGGCCTGGTCCCAACTCTGGGGGTGGAGCCTCGTCAGTCTAATCAAACAATATATGGAATTAATGGCTGGTATTTGTTC
>NW_011494756.1:1038279-1047305 GCF_000754665.1 Bison bison bison | reverse complement strand
ATTGGTCCCAGGGTGGGCATGTGACTTAGGCTGGATCAGTCAGACTGACGGGAAGGAGTTTTATTTCATATTGGGTAGAAGTCGCTCCCTCTCACTTTGTACCTCAGTATGCAGGTATCTATTCCTGAAACATACACTAACCGTCTGGAGTAGGTATTTTAACTCCATTTTATAGTTGAGCAAACTAAAGTGCAGGGAGGTAATTGCTCAAGGTCACATAGTAAGGTAGGGCAAGGATCAAAACAAAGTCTTGCTGTTTACAAAGCCCATGTCTTTTCTAGTGGAGGTGATGGAATTTCAGGTGAGCTATTTCAAATCTTAAAAGATGATGCTGTTAAAGTGTTGCACTCAATATACCAGCAAATTTGGAAAACTCAGCAGTGGCCACAGGACTAGGAAAGGTCAGTTTTCATTCCAATCCCAAAGAAAGACAATACCAAAGAATGTTCAAACTACTGCACAATTGCACTCATCTCACATGCTAGCAAAGTAATGCTCAAAATCCTCCAAGCCAGGCTTCAACAGTATATGAACCATGAACTTCCAGATGTTCAAGCAGGATTTAGAAAAGGCTGAGGAACCATACATCAAATTGCCAACATCCATTGGATCATCAAAAAAGCAAGAGTTACAGAAAAACATCTACTTCTGCTTTATTGACTATGCCAAAGCCTTTGACTGTGTGGATCACAACAAACTGTGGAAAATTCTTCAAGAGATGAGAATACCAGACCACCTGACCTGCCTCCTGAGAAATTTGTATGCAGGTCAACAAGCAACTGTTAGAACTGGACATGGAACAACAGACTGGTTCCAAATCGGGAAAGGAGTACGTTAAGGCTGTATATTGTCACTCTGCTTATTTAACTTATATTCAGAGTACATCATACAAAATGCTGGGCTGGATGAAGCATAAGCTGGAATCAAGATTGCTGGGAGAAATATCAATAACCTCAGATATGCAGATGACACCACCCTTATGGCAGAAAGTGAAGAGGAACTAAAGAGCCTCTTGATGAAAGAGGAGAGTGAAAAAGCTGGCTTAAAACTCAGCATTCAAAAAACTAAGATCATGGCATCCGGTCCCATCACTTCATGGCAAGTAGATGGGGAAACAATGGGAACAGGGACAGACTTTGTTTTCTTGGGCTCCAAAATCACTGCAGATGGTGACTACACCATGAAATTAAAAGATGCTTGCTCCTTGAAAGTTATGACCAACCTAGACAGCATATTAAAAAGCAGAGACATTTCTCTGCCAACAAAGGTCTGTCTAGTCAAAGCTGTGGTTTTTCCAGTAGTCATGTATGGATGTGAGAGTTGGACTATAAAGAAAGGTGAGTGCCAAAGAATTGATGCTTTTGAACTATGGTGTTGGAGAAGAGTCTTGAGAGTCCCTTATCTATCTACCTTGTGCTGAAGAAGAACAAATGAAGGTTGAAGAATAAGGGAAAGCTGGTGAATGTATGCAGAGATACGATTGGTAAGTTCAGCACAGTTATAAAAGGAAGGCCATAAATATGGCTCTGAGCCTCCTAGAAGCCAAGGCAAGGAGGAAAACACAATCAGTTACAGAGTCACCACATCCATAAAATTCAATTGTACAAACTGTTTTAAGACGTTGTCTGAGAAAGATGTCTTTCCCCAGTTAAGACAATCATACACCCAAATTTGCCTGGCAAAGCTCTTGTTTATGCCTGTTGTCTGATAATTGCTAATAGCAACCTTTCTACTATCAAAATGATAAACTATTTGATCACCATACACATAAGGCATTATAAGGAGATTGCTTTTTATAAAGAGATTGATTGGATAGTCAATATGATAACTCTAGGACTTCCCTGGCAGAGTGGTTAGGACTCTGTGCTTTCATTGCAGGGGACACAGGTTCAATCCCTGATCAGGGAACTGAGATCCTGAAAGCTACGAGGAGCAGACAAAAAATAGTAATAAATAAATAAACTAAAAATGAACTTAAACTCTACCCTTTCCCTTCCTTTGACTCCCAATAGTGTAGGCCACAGTGGATGCTAATGCCCTGAGGAGAGCAGTGTCTACTGTTCACATTTCTTCTTTTAATCCATTCCCAAAAGATTCCCCCAGATCTGAGCACTTAGAATGATCAGTTCTTCTCCAATCACCAGCCCTGGAGTGCTCCCACAGGCTTCTGGGGCCAACCTGCTTTACCTGCCCATCCAGAATCCTGAATGGAGAACCATCTGCTCAGAGATCAAACCTCCCCTGATTTTCTGTATCTTTGCCTTGAATTTTTGTTTTTTAAAATCATGCGAGCCTCACCCTTTAATGCATGAGAGATAAACACATAAATAAACAAACAAAAACTCTGCCAAAGCAAGTAGGTTTATTATTGTAAAAACCGTATCCAAGAGCCAGCAGCCCCAGAGGAGGTCCCGCAGGCCTCCAAGATGCCCATCAGTCTCAGGCCACTTAAAAAATATTTTTATTGAAGTCCTGAATACTCATTGGAAGGACTGATGCTGAAGCTGAAACTCCAATACTTTGGCCACCTCATGTGAAGAGCTGACTCATTGGAAAAGACCCTGATGCTGGGACAGATTGGGGGCAGGAGGAGAAGGGGACGACAGAGGATGAGATGGTTGGATAGCATCACTGATTCAAGAGACATGAGTTTGAGTCAACTCTGGGAGTTGGTGATGGACAGGGAGGCCTGGTGTGCTGCAGTCCATGGGGTCGCAAAGAGTCGGACATGACTGAGTGACTGAACTGAACTGAACAGTTGATTTACAATGTTGTTAATTTCTGCTGTACGGCAAAGTGATATATATGTATATATACATTCTTTTAAAATATTCTTTTCCATTCTGGTTGATCACAGAATACTGAATATAGATCTCTGTGCTATACAGCAGGACCTTGTTGTTCGTCCGTTCCATATATACTAGCTTCCATCTGCTAACCACCGTCTCCCTCTCCAGCCCTCCCCCCAAGCTCCTCCCCCTTGGCAACCACCAGTCTGTTGTCTATGTTGGATCACTATTTCAGGACTGTTAAAGCTAGAGAATGAGGGACAGGCAGATGGAGTAGGGAGAGGGTGAAGGAATGGAGGGGGGCAGAGCCAAGCTCTCTAGTTATTTAATCTTTTTTTTAAATTTGAAGTGTAGTTGATTATGATATTGGGTTAGTTTCAGCTGCACAGCAAGGTGATTCAGTTATATATTTTCAGATTATTTCCCATTATAGGTTATTACAAGATATTGAATGTAGTCCCCTAAGCTACATGGTAAGTCTATTGCTAATCTGTTTTATGTTCAGTAGTTTGTATCTGTTAATCCTACACCCCTAATTCCTTCCTTCCTCCTTTGACGACCGTAAGTTCGTTTTCTATGTACATGAGTCTGCTTCTGTTTTGCATATAGATCCATTTGTATTATCTTTTAGATCCCACACATAAGTGACATCATATTCGTCTTTCTCTGTTTGACTCACTTCATTTAGTATGACACTCTCTAGCTCCACGCTTGTTGCTGCAAATGACAATGTTTCGTTCTTTTTGATGGCTGAGTAATGTTCCATTGTACTGTGCTGGCTTGGCCAGCCCAACATACGCACTGCATCTTCTTAAACCACGTATCTGTTGATGGATGCTTGGGTTCTTTCCATGTCTTGGCTATTGTAAATAGTGCTGCTGTGAACATAAGGGTGCATGTATCTTTTCAAATTATAGTTTTGTCTGCTTATATATCCAGGAATGGGATTGCCAGCTCATATGGCCACTTTATTTTTAGTTTTCTGAGGAACCTCCGTACTGTTTTCCATAGTGGCCGCACCAGTTTACATTTCCATTAACAGTGTGGGAGGGTTCTCTTTCTCTATGCCCTCTCCAGCATTCACTACTTGTAAACTTCTGGTTGATGGCCATTCTGACCAGTGTGAGGTGATGCTTCATTGTGGTTCTGATTTGCATTTCTAATAATTAGCAACGTGGAGCATCTTTTCACGTGCCTGTTAGCCATCTGTAAGTCTTTCTTGGGGAAACATCTATTTATATCTCCTGCCCATTTTTTGATTAGGTTATTCTTATTATTTTGGATGTTGAGTTATATGAGCTGTTTGTATATTTTGGAAATTGAGCCCTTCTTGGTCGCATCATTTGCAAATATTTTCTCCCATTCCATACTTTGTCTTTTTGTTTAGTTTATGGTTTTCTTGGCTGTGCAAAAACTTTTAAGTTTGAGTAGGTCTCATTTGTTGATTTTCACTTTTATTTCTTTTGCTTTGAGAGACTGGTCCAGATATTTATTTTCAAAGGGCTGTTGTGAGTTTGTGTCCCTCAAAAGAGGTGTTGATGTCCTAACCCTCAGTACTTGTGAATGTGACCTGATTTGGAAATAGGATCTTTGCAGATGTAATCAAGCTTTAGATAAGGTTGTAGGGAGTACGGGCTTCCCAGGTGGCGCTAGTGGTAAAGAACCTGCCTGCCAATGCAGGTGACATGAGACATGAGTTTGATCCCTGGGTTGGGAAGATCCCCTGGAGGAGGGCATGGCAACCCATTTCAGTATTCTTGCCTGGAGAATCCCATGGACAGAGGAGCCTGGCGGGCTACAGTCCATGGGGTCACAAAGAGTTGGACGTGACTGAAGCCACTTAGTGTGCATGCGTATTGGAGTCAGATGGGCCTAATCCAACGACTGGTGTTCTTCTAAGAAGGAAATTTGGATAAAGACATACAGAGAGGATGTTCAGGAAGAAAGGAAGAAACCATGTGAAACACAGCCCCACAGGGAGGACGGCTCCGGGGCCGCAGAAGCGAAGAGCACAGGGGTGAAGCGGTGTGGGAGGTCCGTGTGGCCACTGCTTCCCTTGTCCTGATGCCAAGGCTGAGGCCCAGCATGGTTGCAGACCTGGTCTTCCCAGGAGGGGGAGCGAGGGACTGCATTCAGATGCAGGCTCTGTTCCTATTAGAGCCACATCCTCAAGGTGCTTTATGCTTCAAAAAGTTATTAAGGAGAAAGTTGGGGAAGAGACATTGTGTGCATCATCGTATTTATTTCCAAGGTCCGTACCTGCTCCTGAGGTTAAGAGGTAGTGACAGAGATGTTCATATCAGAGAAAGTGGCCAGGACAAAGCTCCAACCTGAGTGTTCAGGAATAGAAGGCCAACAGCTCGCCCCAAACATCCCTGCTTCTTCTCCAGCTTGGATTTTTTTTTTTTTAATGAGAACTCAAGTTCCAACAGAAAACAGCTTCCAACATCCAACAGAGCAGAGAAAAACAGCACAGGGAGCTGCTCATTATAGGATTTTAAAAGGTCATGCAATTCCACTTTTCCTTTATTAAAATGGCAGCACGCACACACGATTCCACAGCTGTAGTTACGTGCCAACAGCACTGGCGTGGACTCGAGTGGGAAGAGTTTGTTTTTTTTTTTTTTAATTCAAAATTGATTCTTGCTGCCCCATAAAATATACATTTATTCTGTAGTGCCTCGGTTCGAAGAGAGTCTACTACAATGAGTCAGAGATTCTTCTCATTTCAATACCATTTAGGGCATTTTAGTTCTAAAAATCAGGACTGACCGGAAAGGTTCTCCAAATGAGGATTTTTAAAGCACCCTACTGGCCACTCTCAGAAATCATTACTGAACACATCTCTCCGTTTCCCCTCGAAATTGGCATTTTTCTCAACATTCCTTGCAGACAGCGGAGAGCAAACGCTCTAACAAAGAACTCTTCGCTGGCTGGGCGCTAACACGTCTTCTCCTTTGTCTGGGGCTTTAGGAAAAACCGTGCACTCCTTAGATCAGGCAACCATTCTGGGAGAGATGTATGGCTTAGGAAGTTGAGTCCTTATTGGTGAATAAATCTTAATCCGGTTTGTTGGCTAATTACATTCGCGGGAAGGTGGTTCCGCAGGGCCGCCCAGCAGGAAGGATTAAGCCCCCCGTCTCCGGTGGCACAGGGTTAAGCTCTGGGTTTGTAATGACTGAGTAATGAGAACCGCTCTCGGCGGACTCCTGGCATCCATCGATCAGGTTTCCCTTCTGCCGAGACAATGCCAGAAGTGGGCCCAGCAGTTAATTATGGGAAAGGTCAAAGGTCATGCAAAACCAACACAAATCTATATACTTTTTCATTCCTAACGGCACACAATGACCATGGCTCAGCCAGAGGGTGGGAAGGTCCTCCCCCCAGCCAACCCATGATCCAAGGTAACCATGGGGTTGAGCTGTGGGCTGACCTCTCCCAGTGGCCTGCACGGCTTCGGGCCTGCACGGCTTCGGGCCTCCACGTTTTTGCTCACGCTGTTTTCCTCTGCCCAGAGCTCACAGACACTCATGCCCTTCCACAGACCAAGCGTCCGCATCACTGCCCGCTCTGAACTCTTGCAAATTGCCTGGCAGACGCCGGGGGGGGGGGCACTTCGCCCCACCTTCTGGGCCCCGCAGCTCCCTGAAAGGACACTCGTTGCTGTCACTTGCTATGTACGTGTCCTTCGGAGCTGCGACTTCCACGGGGCAAGAACCGTGTCCTGGTGAGCTGCAGGTTCAGCAGTAGCAGCGTGTCTCCCCAAAGTCTGCTTGGCATTGAACGAATGAGTAGCCATCTCGATCGAAGCCCTCATGGACGTGTGAGGCTGTATGCAGGCCCTTGGCTATGAGCACCCTAAGAAGTGGGTATGAACACCTTTATTTGACAGCAAGGGAAACCAAGGCTCAAAGGTGTTGCTGCCCTGCCCGAGGTCACACAGCTAAAACAAGGGGAGCCAGGAAGTGGGCCAGGCCATCAGACTTTGGAGAATGCTTTCTCAGTCACAAAGGGCTACGTTTTGTGGGCTTCCATTTATATGACTTCTGCAGAAGAGCCAAAAGTATTGAGACAGAAAGCAGATTAGTGGTTTCTGGGGACTGGGAAGCTGGGGAGTGATGCTTAAGGGGCACAGTGTTTCTTTTTGGAGTAATGAAGAGGGTCTAAATTTGGTTTTGGTGATGGGTACACAAGTCTGTAAATATACTAAAAGGCACTGAATTGTATTCTTTAAGTGGGTGAGGGTATAGTACATGGATCATATCTCATTAAAGCTGTTTTTCTCAGTTAATGCTGTCAGTGTTCTCGTACATCATGCTGGGGAGTCTCGGGGGCTCGGCCTGGGTGCAGGCACTCACTGTGAACTGACCCTGAGTGTCCTCTGCTCTGTGTGGGCTCATGGTGAGCTTTGTGGCTCCCAAGTATCAGGCTGGGACTTGCCTACTGAACCCCAAGGGCCAGTTAATTACTCCCTTTCTCCCTC
The DNA here is from genome assembly GCF_000754665.1 of Bison bison bison. Taxonomy (NCBI): domain Eukaryota; kingdom Metazoa; phylum Chordata; class Mammalia; order Artiodactyla; family Bovidae; genus Bison; species Bison bison. The sequence continues at coordinate 1,040,033 of NW_011494756.1, read as the reverse complement.
CCAAACCCTCTGGACCCTTTGCTGTTCCTAAGTTCTGACATCAGGCCTAGCGGATGCCCAAGAAACCTGGATGGTGGGGAGCGGCCTTCTCAGAGTGTTCAAGATGGGAATGAGGGGCTGCCAGCTCAGAGCTGAGGCTCCTGCTGCTCCCTTGCCAATCAGAAGCACAGTCATTCTCCCACCCCCATTACCAAAAAGGCAGGGGGGACGCCCCAGACCCTGAGACTTCAGGCTCTGAGGGGGTGCTCCACAGACCCAACCTGTGAACTCAACAGAAGGATGGTCAGAAATACAGTTGCCCAAGAGCCTGAGCCACCACTTGGAACAGGCAGGCTGGGGTCCCAGAGCTCCTCCAGTGCACCCCTGGATTTGATAAAGGGATAACTGAACCCAGAGAGGGGGACTGAAGAGCTGACCATATCAGCAGGTTGGGGCTGAACCCGAGACCCACAGCTCAGGCTTCTCCCCCTAAGCCCACAGGCTGCCCTCTGGGCTCCGGAGGCTCAGGAGCTGGCCTGGAGCACTTTGATTTTACTCCCTTTCTCTCCAGGTCCCCAGTGGAGTTGCTCCCTAATCGTCATGCCAATAACGGCAAGAGTGACTGCCCACCGTCTTCTAATGGCCCGCAGCTATAGCCAAGCAGGAAGGGCTTCACTCTCCCCATCACAGAAAGAGACACCGAGGCTCAGAGAACTGAAGGGACGCATGCTAGATTGCCCAGTTAGGAAGTGGCAAAGCCAAGACTGGAAGCCAGGCAGGCTGGCGGCAGACTCCACCATCCTAACCTAGACACAGTCACCTGGAGAATGCCCCACGCTTCAGTGAATAGGGAGCCAGGGCCCATGGTCCTCACTAGGGATCAAGCCATCTCTCCAACTTCTGCCCTCTTGTCCCAGCACCTTCCTGTCCTCAGCCAGACCCTGGCCACGAGGAGCTGCCAGTCTAGACAGGAAGGACGACACAGACAAGGATGAACACTCTCATGCAAGGACAGCCTTGCTCCCCCAGCACTCTGGTCTGGCCAGGCCTGCCCGTGGGGCTGTCAGTGCCCACAGTCCTGCCAGAGCCCACCTGGAACCCTCACAGACTGAGCCCAAACTGGGCGCCATCGTAGCAAGGAGCACCCTGAAGATAGAGCTGCCCACTGTGGGGCTCAAAAGAGGCCTGAGTTTGCAGTCAGCACACTAAGGCCCAGGGAGAAGGAAATGACAACCCACTCCAGTATTCTTGCCTGGAGAATCCCATGGAGGGAGGAGCCTGGCAGGCCATGGTGCACAGGGTCGCAGACAGTCGGACACGACTGAAGCGACTAAGCACGCACTCTAAGGCCCAAGAGGTCCACAGACCTGCCCAAGGTCACCTAGGCAGGCGCCCAGGTCTCCACGGACCTACATCCAGCCCTGCTCCCCTCGACTCAAAGGGCAGGAGGTCCAGACAGAGGTGGGGGGCGGGGGGAGGGGTCTCTGGGAGAGGGTAGTGCCTCTGGGCACCCCCGGAGGGAGTGGAGGCTGAGCTGCAGCAGCGGCCGTTATTAACAGGGCAGCAAGTCCACGCTGGACAGCTGGGGTTTTCCCCTCTCCTCCCAGGGGCTGCAGCCCTGGCCCATCTGGAAGACCCCCTCCAAGCACCCCTCCGAGACCCCCTGACCTTGCCTGCACACACGAGCCCTCCAGCCCTCTTTGTCTCAAGGCCTTTGGGGAAGGCCACCATCCACTTCAGTAGCATTCAAAGGCCAACAAGGCCCGTGGTTTATT
>NW_011494756.1:1027479-1037935 GCF_000754665.1 Bison bison bison | reverse complement strand
GGGGGCAGAGGCCCTCTAACCCTAGGAGAAATGGGGATTTAGAGAAAAAAGAAAGCTTGATCGCAGGCACTCTTGCCTATAGCCAGGCGGCTGTCCTTCTCCCAGCCTCCACTCGGCACCCACTGGGTGAGACAGGTGCCCCCCATCCCACACGATGGGAGGAAGGCTAAGTCACCTGCTGCACTCACTGAGTCGGCAGGGATAAAATCAGACTTCGGCATCCTTGAGACACACGTGTTCCGGGACCATCAGAGCTGGAAGGAGTGTCAGAGACCCCCTCTGCCTTCCTAACTTAGCCCAGATGACCGCCTCTCCAGGGAGCCCTTTCAGACTTCCCCCTCCCCCAGCAGTGCTGGCCCCTGTCCTTCTCGCCCCACTGAGTCTGGTCTGTATTTCCACGGCTGTACTTACCACGCCCTGTTAACGATCACGTCTTTCCCGATCTGTCTCTCCCCTGAATGGGGAGATCGGGAAAACAGGTCGTGGCCCCGGCCCCGAGCTCGGCACAGAGTAGGTGCTCAGTGAACAGTTTCCATCCTGAACTGAATCTGGTCCAGTGGACACATTCTACACCCGGGCAAACCGAGGCTTAGGGAGGCAAATGCCTCTTCGTGCTTCGATGCCAACGATACAAGCTCTTAACTTTTCCTCCCCAAAATGGACCAGGGCTCCAAGAAGCCTCAGCTCCACAGCAGATCTAGGACCAGTTGCAAGCCACGCTGCCTAATTGCTAGCTGACAGCAGCTTGGAATTTTAAGTCACATCCGATTTCTTCCTGCCCGCTGGTCTGCCGGACTCCAGCGCTTTCATCTTCAGCAGGGCACACGTTAGCATGCATAATTGCACGTTTTAAGACTCGAAGAAGAATTTCCCCTCCTCCCCCCCTCCCAGCCCACCTCTGAACTGCCTTTGCTGGCCTCCCAAAAAAGCAGAATTGTATCTGGAGTTTCAGTAAAGAGTGTAATAATGATGAAAATGATTTAATAAGGTCATAGATATTATTTCCTCAGAAGGCCAATTGGTCTCAAGGTTTTTTTGTTTTTTTTCTGATGTTAAACTAAATGGATCACTGGGTGTGTTATTAAGAGTTTTGTTAAAACACTTAATAGCATGGCCTGTAATCTACCTAACTTCGGTGACTGACAAGTAGGCCCCGGGGATATAAAATTCAGGAAGTGACTACATACATGCATTACTTACATGCTAATTTTGTGATCTCCGATGCCCATAAGGCTGTCATTTTTTTCCTTTTCACAGAAAACGGAAAATAGTAATATATTTGATATACTGTGGCCAAAACAAAAAGCTATTTCCCCCAAGAGTTTTAATTATGACGTTTTGGAAAAGGTCCGAGTTGGAACTTGCAAGTGGAAGAAAGCACTTGAATAAATGGTTTAAGAAATTAAGTACACGTAGAAGGGGCGATGTGCACTGCTGTTGCAGACTAAACAGTGATGATCAGGAGGGTCTCAGTTATTTAAACAAGCCATTTGAGGGTGGTTCGCTCCACGTTTGGGACCTGGTCCTGATTATAAATGAGAGCTTTTCATTAAGATTAGCAAGACCCAATTCAAGCTATAATTTGGTCCTTTTCCTTAGCACATGTCTATGAAAACAAAGCAATTAAAGTTAAATGAGTTGAAGCATTTAAAGGGACTGAAATGCCCCCTCCTCACCCCCGGCCTGCCCCCTCGACAGAAAGAGTACAAACAGGCCCGACTAATTCAGACCAGGAGGCCAGCACAGGGCTGGCCCTGGCAGCTCCCTGAAGGTCCATGCACAGCGTGCCTGGTGGGGGTGGGGAATGCAGCAGCTTAGCTAAATGAAGAAGGATGGGGAGACAGAACGTGCAAAGGCCCTGGGGTGGGAAGGAGCCCGCAAACTGGAGGGCCTATAAAAGGACAGTGATGCTGGGGGAAGTTAGGGAGGAAAAGATACAGAGCACGACCGCATTCAAAATGGTCAGCTAGCTGAGGAATGTCTCCAGCGGCCCAGGCTCATGAGGCCTGGCTCAGAAGAGCTGACGGAGGCCAGGGGAGGTGTGAAAAGGTCTCTGAGGCCCCCCTGACACTCCATAGCTAAGGCTGTTGGGGGCCTGGGCCACTGCTGGGACCTCATGGCTGACCGGGATCATAGTCTAGGCCCTTCTGTCCCTCAGCTGGGTGACCTGGTGAGAGACTAACCTTCCTGGGCCCCATCTCCTCAACTTAATTCTGCCACTGGTCCCAGCAGACATCCGTGGACTAGACCTCACCCCTTTCCAGACTTGGCTTCCTCATCCATAAAACCTTCAAAGTGTGGGAGGCTCTAGGAGACCTTTCTTGATACCCCTCAGACATGGGCAATAGTCATTCACCTCATCCAACAGTGCCAGCTCTAGGCCCAACCCTAAGTGAAGTCACACAGGTCATGGCAACCCAGTGTGACAGGAACTCCAAAGGAGTGATGCTCATTGGTGACAGCTGACCTGTTTGGGGCAGCAGGGAAGGCTTCCTGGAGGAGGTGACCGCTGCAACTCATCCATCCACCAATTCACCCAACAGATGTCTCCCAATCCCTGTGCCAGGCCTGGTGTTGGGTTCTAGGCATCAGAGCTGAAAGGTAACAGACCCTGACCTTGAGGAGCCCACATTCCAGGAGGAGACCTGGGAACCATTAAGCCAGAGTGAAGTGGGCTAAAAAGAGGTTTTGTGGGGCTGGCAAAGCCAACAAAGAGGGGCAGTCATCTATAAAACTCGGGGGCTGCCTTAGAGGCCCTTTAAAGCTCATTCCAACTCTGCATGTCCGTGAACTCACCTCGAGTGACTTCAGACACTGTCAGATGAGAACCATCGAGAAAACATTGGTTTATCCTCAGCCTTGCTCAGGGTCTTTCCCAGCTGTCTGAGACCCCTCAGTCTGCCTACAGCAAGCCCCCTGCCGGCGGTAAGCTGACCACATGTGGCCCCAGGCTGCTCCCCGGACACACCGCGGCTGCGTGTGCAGACACACCACCATCATCACATGTGCACGTGACCACGTGGCAAGATGGCCTTGAACGCGTGGTGAGAAGCCATCCCCGGAACGGGGGGGTCTGCTTGCTTCAGGCACCGGGTTTGCTAAAGGGTTTTCCTCCGGCAGCAGGAGTTTCAAGGCAACAGTTATGGGGCTCAGTTGGCCCCACTTGGGAGGCAGGGCGCGGTCACAGGCTGACCTCTTCCTGTGAAGAGTGAGGGAGGCTGTGGAAGGCGCCTTCTCTGGGCCTGCTAAGACCCTGTCCTCTCTGTTTACCACAGTAAACAGCAAAACCTTTCAGATCTCTAGGACAAGGGAACTCATTTCTTCCCAAACTCCAACACCAGCCTCTGCAAACCCCACACCAGCTCAGGACCTGCAGATGAAGGGGCCCAGGGAGGGAAAGCAGGTTTGATTGACGTCTGCTACAGGAGAAGGGGCCAGCAAACGGTCTGCCGCGCCTGAGGTTTAGTGCACGCTAAATCATTCTGGGCATGTCCGACTCTTTGGGACCCCATGGCCTGTAGCCCTAGAGGCTCCTCTCTCCATGGGATTTATCTTAACCCAGGCAAGATTACTGGAGCGGGTTACCATTTCCTCCTCCAAGGGATCTTCCTGACTCAGGGATCGAATCTGTGTCTCTTATGCCTCCTGCTTTGGCAGGTGGGTTCTTTACCACTAGCGCCACCTGGGAAGCCCCCATTTACACCATGGAAACCAGCAAATGGTACATGACAGAGCTTTGATGATGACGATGGGAGCAGATAACAATGCTGACAACGACATGGGTAACAGTACTACCCCCTGGGTGCTGAGCGCCTACTGTATGCTGAGTGCCCACTGTCAACCAGACACTGAGGTTGCCAGGGCTCTGGTACCCTACACCAGGGGTCTCCAACCTCCGGGATCAAATGCCTGATGACCGCAGGTGAAGGTGATGTAATAATGATAGAAGCAAAGTGCACAATAACTGCAATGTGTTTGAATCATCCCAAAATCATCCCTCCCCGTCCGTGGAAGAACTGTCTTCCAGGAAACCGGGCCCTGGTGCCAGAAAGGCTGGGGAGAGCTGATGATTTCATTCAGTCTTCAGGAGGTCTTAAGACAGATTAGGAGTTAGCCAGGGCATAAAAGGAGGGAAAGGAGCTCCATGAAGGGGAAACATCTGAGCTGGGTCTCAGAAACACGACTGGCCTGGTGTGTGTATGTGTGGCCAGGGCACAAGGGCATCTGAGCTTCAGATGAGGCCAGAGGCCAGAGCCAGGCTGGAGAGACTGAAGCACACTCACAGTTTTGTTCTCTTTTATCCTCATACTGGGGCCATCAGGCCCCCAGAGCCAGTGACCGGGACCCCCACCCTGGGGGGTTCCACTCAAGCAGAGTGGGAAGCTATTCTGGACTCTGCAGGACTTCAGGGCAACAGGTAGGGCACAAAACGTGGGCATCCTGGGCAAGGGACAGCGGGGGGCGGGGGTGGGCCACCTCAGGAGCTGGGCTGGAGGAGGAACAGGCTGGGTCAGCGGCTTCAACTGGCGGATACAGGGGTCACCTTGGGAACCCCCCAGCCAGAGGGCAGAGCAAAAGATAAGAAGAAAACAGCGTCTCACATGTGCCAGCCAGAACCACCAAGCTCATGCCCAGGCCTAATAGCAGCCGGCCTGCTCTATCTGCCTCCAGCCTGGCCTCCTTCCAGAGGTCTGTGGATAGGCGCCAGCTCCCCGCTCTGGCTTCTGGGCCTCAAGCAAGGCCAGGGCTGTGGCCAAACTGGGCATGATCCAGGACAGGGTCATCTATCTGGCACTCAGCCTTAAGTAGATGCCCAACAAATGAGATGGATAAACAATACCGGCGTCCTGAGGAGGCACAGCGTGTTCCCTACAAAACCCAGCTCCTATAAAAACCTAGGAGCAGGCACCCACCTTGCTTACCTAGTACAAGTCTCAGGTTTTGAAAATGGAAGCTGGCAGGGCTCAGGGAGAAGACAATGAGATGCCAGAGAGCTTTGGGCAGGAATTAAGGGGCCTGGGTATGAGTCGCAGCCACGCCCTTGTGAAACAGGGTTTGGGGGGGACCTTGCAGAAGTGACTTCTCCAATAGAGCCTCAGTTTTCCTCATCTGTGAAGCGGGGACAGACAGGGAAGCCTTGGATCCTGATTCTCAACCAGGGCTGTACATCAGTCTTGGAAGAGAGCCGTCTCTGGCCCCCCGATGCTGGGTCGTGTGCCAGACCCTTGGAGACAGAATGACCAGAGACCCTCTTGGACAAATGCTCCCAAAGGTTCTGTCCAGCTTGGGAAGTCCCCTCCAAAGACAGTGAAGAGTGTTCTTGCCTCTGACTTTCAGCCTGCCGGGTTTCTAGGGCCATACGCTCAAACCAGCATCCAAGGTGCAGGGAAGGAAGGCTAGATAGACAGACAACACCAGTCTCTGCCCACGCTCGTATCATCGACGCAGGACACCTGAGCCAACCCCACAGGCGCTGTGGCTGCTCCTGCGAAGCTCCCTTGGGGAAGCTACACAGGATATACAGGTAGCTTTGGATTTGAAACTAGGGAGCTTGGGGTCTACAGTTCATGGGGTTCTCACAGCTAGTATACTGGAGTGGTTTGCCATTCCCTCCTCCAGAGAATGGGGGTGACAGAGGATGAGATGGTTGGATGGTATCACCGACTCGATGGACATGAATTGGGCAAACTCCGGGAGATGGCGAGGGACCGGGAGAGGCCTGGCGTGCTGCAGTCCACGGGGTCGCGAAGTGTCCGACACGACTTGGTGACTGAACAACAACCACCTTGGGGGTCACCCCAGGCCTCTACCCCATATACATCCGGTCAGGGACAGATGGACAAATACACCATCCAGTGCTCCACCTCAATTTCTTATTAAATAGAAACTCCAAAAGTTTCAAACTCAAGGAGAGTTAAATACTCCTCGACCTCCAAAGGAAGCAGCCCAGGTTCCAGGGCAGCCTGCAGCCTCCCTGCCAGGGCTGACCGAGGCCACCCGCAAGGGCCATGGGGGCTGTGGGTCTGGCCCGAGGGCTGAGCCGGGCTCACCTTCACACTGCCGGCCTTCCCCCTTGTAGCCTGGCTTGCAGAGGCATTTGTAGGACTTGGGCGTGTTCTGGCAGATGGCATCAATGTGGCAGTCGTCCGTGCCCTCCGAGCACTCGTCCACGTCGACGGCCCCTGCTGGGGTGGGGGAACAACGGGTGAGGTGTGGCCAGGACGTGGGCAGCCAGTGTGGGGCAGGGAGTTCCTTTTGCCTCCCGCCCCACCATGGTCCCTGGGGTAATTAACAGGAAGAGCTGTCACACGACCACCTGGAGTGACAGGTGGTGACTGGTAGCATCTTTGGGGCGGCTGCTCTGTGCCAGGTGCCAGTCTTGTTTATTTTCACAACGATTCCATTAGGTAGAGTTATCGTTCCCATTACAAAGCTGAGAAAGCGGAGGCTTAGGAACATAGAACTTCCCTGGTGGCTCATCTGGTAAAGAATCCGACTGCAATGCAGGAGACCTGGGTTCGATCCCTGGGTTGGGAAGATCCCCTGCAGAAAGGAAAGTCTCCCCACTCCACTATTGTGGCCTGGAGAAGTCCATGGACTGTATAGTCCATGGGGTCACAGAGTTGGACATGATTGAGCAACTTTCACTTTTCACTTTAGGAACATAGAGAGGAAAAGCGTCTCTCTGCATGTCTTGCTCTCCCCACAAGCATCTCTCCAACCTTCCTCCACCCTCCTTATTCTAGAATTTAGAGCCAGAAGGGTCCTCAGAGGAATTTAAATCCATCCCCTTTGGGTCACAGATGGGGAAACAGAGGCAGATCTGAAACATGGGCCCCACCCAGCCCCTAGGATGTGAAATAAAGGATTCTTTTCTAAAAAAAAAAAAAATTATTTATTTGGCAGCGCCGGGTCTTAGCAGTGGCACACGGGATCTTTGAACTTCATTTAGCGTGTGGGATCTTTAGTTGAGGCATGTGGGATCTAATTCCCTGATGGGGATCAAACCTGGGCCCCCTACGTTGGGAGCCCAGAGTCTTGGCCACTGGACCACCAGGGAAGTCCCTAAAGGATTCTTCCCCAGGCCTCCATGCCACCAGACTAGAGCGTTCCAGCGGTGGACCCATTCTGTCAGTTGGGCTAACCTGGCTCACGGATGCATCCAGTCTCCCTGTTCTCTCTCTTCTCCACCTCGGAAATCTAGGTTTGAACCTGGTTCTCATACTCTGACTTTCAAACTCAAGTTAAGTTTAGGTTATGAGGGTTCCTGGCACTCCCCACCGCCTTCCCTCCATATACACCATCAGTCTGGAATCGCTGTTGGGCAAATAATGTAAAATAGATTCTGTGCATCTGTATATACACTTCTCTCTCTCTCACACACACACACAGCTCAGGCAGCAGGAAGGCCCTCAGAGCACAGGATAATGCAGCCAGAAGAACCTTAGCTATAATCTAGGTTCATTCCTCAGGTTATAAATGAGGAAACTGAGGCCCAGAGAAGCCTGCCGACGGTCAGGAGCTCATTAGGAGCAGAGACTGGACTCTGACTCAGGATAAGCAGGTCCAGGACTTTCCCACATGACATGTTGCTTCCAGTCAGCTATGAATAGAGTACAGATGGGTGACAGACAGACAGAAGGACCCAGAGGGGAGCACAAGGAACTCTCAGTAGCTATGGCAAGGGCCATCACCCAGGGGCAAGCCTGGGGAACTCCTGGAATGCCCTCCTCTCTTCATGCCTCTGCTTTACCCTAGCCCGTCTGCCCCTCAAGAATGTCCACTCTGAATTACTGCTCTGGCTGGCATCTGGGTTCTAAATCTGCATGGGGAGACCTCTCTATGAGAACCACTTCCCTCCAGGACTGTTCCTCCCCAAGGTTCCAGCCTGCCCCTAAAGGGAGGCATCAAAAAGAAATACAACAGAATCATGTCCCTACACACACACACACACACAGAGCAGGTGGCATCCTTTCTCAGAATGGTTGTATCTGCTCAGGTCAACAGCCCACCCTCTACAGCTGCCCTAAGGATGGTGGATCAGGGGCCAGGAGGCAGTCAGCGTAGACCAAAGCCAGTCATCAGACAGCCAGGGGCCAGGAGGAACATCAGGCCAGTGGACCATCCCCTTCTGGAGAAGTGACCACAGCGGGAACCCCTAGAGGGGTGGCATAGCCTCAAGGGCAGGAAGCCAGAGACCAGAGATCTGCACGTTCCAGGGGAGAGGACCAGGGCCACTTCTAAGACACGGCCAGACGGGGCAATGGGCCACACTTACAGCTCTTCCCACTTCTCAGGGGTCAAACCGCCTGGGGCTCTGAGGTCCCCGTGCCCCCAATATCACACCTAGGCAGGCGTCCTCGTGGGATGAAAATGGATGGATGTTAGCCAAGGGGCAGTAGGGGCACCTCCCAACACAATTTTTTTTAAATTGTAGTTTTTTAAAAAGAAACCCTTTATTTGGGGGGGGGTCGTGCCCTGTAGCATGCGGGATATTAGTTCCCTCAAGAGGGATCAGGGATTGAACTCAATCCCAGCATTGGAAGTGCAGAGCCTTAACCACTGGATCGCCAAGGAAGTCTCCCAACACACTTTTGAAACATGTCTTTAGGTGGGGGCTGGGGAGAGGGCAGGCAAGTTGGAGGAGAGGGAGAGGGCACACAGCCCAGGGGCTCCTGCAATTTTCCTGGCCCCAGTCCTGGCCTGGACAGCCCAGCACAGCCCTCCCCTCCCATCACAGGTGCTCGCTCTGACACGTGTTGTCTCAGAGCAGCACAAGGCTTGGATGGGGGTGCAGACAGATACAAGCAGACAGACAGAGAGAGGAAGACAGGCACATACAGGAGCAATCCAACGGGGCTGAAGGAACCAGGAGAGATACCCACAGACGGTGGGGGTGTGGCAGTGGGCCCCAGTTTCCCTTGGGGCCACAGGGGGAGAAAACAGCTTGGCTTCAATTGTGGAATAGTTTCAATGGCCCGGCATCCTCACTCAAGGGTTAACTCCCAGGAATAGACTTCCTGCTGCCAGACACAGACCTCAGGGATCCGGGCAGCGGGCGCAGCCAGGGGACCATGGTGCAGCCAGGGAGAGCGAGGCAGGGTCTCTTCTCTCGGAGGACCAAAAGAAGGGAAGCTCCTCTGAGGGACAGGGTCAGACGTGGGAGGGGAGAATGTGTCTTCAGCTTTGTGGAAGACACCGGAGAGAGCAGGAGGGGATGGGGTGTGCCCAGGTCCCTTGAAATCCGTGGGGAACCCTGACCTCACCTCTGCTGCCTGCCCACCTACCCACTGGCAACCCCCAGTCTCCTGCCTGTCTCTGGTGGACCCCCTTAGGGTGTTCCATCTCCCCGCCCTCTGGCTCCAAGCTTCTCCTTTCCTCCGTGTCTGTTCATCTGTCCACCGCTTTCCAGCCATCTCATCCTTCCCTCCTTCCCTCGGTCTGGCTGGCTCCCTCCCCCCTCCACCGCCCTCCCCCCTTTCTCCTGCGCCCCCCTGGCTGCACCTCTCTTTCCCTCTCTTCCCATCCCTTCCTCCCGCCCGCCTTCACATCTCCCTCTTTTGATCTTTTTCCTTCCAGATGCTCATCTGCCTCCTGCCTACTCCCTTGGGTTTCCTCCTTGCCTGCTTCGGTCTTTCTGGTCTCTACTCTTTCAGTCCGTCTTTCTCCGGGATTTTGTTCCCTGCGTCCTTTTGTGTACCTCCGTCTCTGTCCGTCTGTCTCTCCGTCTCCCACATTCTCCTTCTCTTTCTCTCGGGGTCAGTCCTCTTTCCCTTGCTCCCCTCCTCGGGGGTCTCCCCTCCCAGCCTCCCTTCTTCCCTGGGAAGGGGGGAGCTCCCGTCCGGCTGGGGCGGGGGTCCTCACTCCCTCCCGCCCTTGGGCGGTGCGCCGGGGCTGGCGGCGGAGCCCCTCGGCGGGCCGTCGTGCTTTCTTTCTTCCTCCAGCCCTCACACACCACCCCCCGCCCCAGCTCCCCCGGGGCCTCGGCCACCCGCCTTCCCTGCTTCGGCCCCGCTGCGCTCTGGGAGCCCCCGGGCCGGCCCGGGCAGCGCGGAGGGGGCGCTCCGCGGCCGGCCCCAGAAGTTACTTTGCAGAGTCAGGGCGGGGCTGCAGCCCTCCCGACGGCGCGTGGCTGGGGGCCCGCCCGGGACCTCGCCGCCCACCGGGTCGGGGCTTACCTGGGAGCCCGCTGCCCCCCGCCAGCCGCCCGCGCGCGCCCAGGGCGAGCAGCACACACAAGTGCCAGCGCACGGCCGCCGCGCCCATGCTCACTGCGGGCCGGGCCGGGCCGGGCGTGCGGGGCGTGCGGGGCGCGGGGACCCCCACCGACCGGCCGCTCGCCGAGCGCTCCCAGCTGCAGGCTCCGAGGCCAGCGCTCCGGCTCCCGGCCTCCGAGCCGGCGCGACTGACGAGGTGACAGCCGCGCGCTCATTGGCCCGCTGCCGCCGGGGGCGGG
>NW_011494756.1:1024121-1027147 GCF_000754665.1 Bison bison bison | reverse complement strand
ACACACACACACACACACACTCTAGGGAGAGGAGGGGGCCTGCCCACCGGCTCTGGAGGTCGAGAAAGGCCCCGGAGGCATCCATTTGTATCGAAAGAAACGCAGACCGCTCGAAGCAGAATTGCTCTTTCATCCATTTCGTAAGTGTTTATTGAGCACCTACTGTGTGCAACTTCCCTGGTAGCTCCGACGGTAAAAGCGGCTGCCTACAATGCGGGAGACCAGGGTTCGATCCCTGGGTCAGGATGATTCCCCTGGAGGAGGAAATGGCAACCCACTCCAGTATTCTTGCCTGGAGAATCCAATGGACAGAGGAGCCTAGTAAGCTAACAGTCCATGGGGTCACAAAGAGTCCGACACGACTGAGCGACTTTACTTTCACTGTGTGCCCAGCACTGGCAAGGCAGCCGTGGAGAAGACAGGCAGGAAAACCTTCTGAAGATCGTTTTCACATTTACGTTCAAAACAAACCAACTTTTTACCACTCCCCAAAAGACAATGGCCTATAAATGCGCTTGTCCTAGGACAACCGCGGGATCCGTGTCTGCAAGGGGGCGCGGCGAAGATTCTGTGTCTGCCTCGCGGTCAGTCTTGGCTGCCGCAGCTTGTCTCAAGGCTGACGTCTTACACAGCAAAGTTTGATGAGCCCCCGCCCCCAGAATGCAAGGTCCCGCGGGATGGTGGGCTGGGGGTGGGAAGACCAAGCAGTCAGGTCATTCCACCCAAGAGTTGCTCTGGCGGGGCCTGGGGTCTACACCTGACTCCTTTGAGACCTGGATCCAAGACCCCCTGCCCAGCGGGCAAAGTTGGAAATAAATGGCCCTTCTCAGCCCCAGGCAGGACGCTTGAAGGCAAGAAAGTTCAGCAAACCCCAAGGCCCATCTCCTTGACAACCACCAATAAGAACTTCTTTTTTCCTCTCCTGCTCTCCAGGTCTACTGAAAGACAAGACTTCCCTCTTTTTGCCCACTCTGCTTGCGCCAGTACACACCCAAGTTTCCTCTCCACATTGGCTCCCTTCCCTGCCCCCCAACACACCCACACACGCAGGTACACCCTCCAACACACCCCCTCAGGCATACAGGCTCTCGCACTCATATACATCCTCACCAACACCCTCGCACACAATCCCACACTTTAAACACGCAACCTCTCACACACAAATGGGTGACCACACACACACTCCCACAACCTTCTGGAGGCAGTCTCCACAGCCCTGGAAGTTAAATCGGTGTCCAGCCACCTTTGCTCCCTGTCTGACCTCGTATCACGGACAGCCTGTGGCACTAGCCTGGGGGCTGAGGCAAGGGGTCCCCACACGGGGGGACCAGAGAGGGTTAGCCCTCTCCCCCATCACACTTGACATATCGTGTATGGTTGTGCTGGCCGGTGGTTTAATTTGGGAGACCCTGTTACCAGGCTTTATTTTGCCCTTGCGTGGCTTTGGGTTTCTGGGGGAGAAGCACCCTCAGAACATAGGTTTCTGCATGATGCACACTGTCCTGTGCATTAGATAGCAGAGTAACAAAGGTGAGTGGGGGCGGGAGGGCAGGTCCTTTCAGGGGCTCGAACCGACTAGAAACAATGCTCTTTAATGGGCTTCTTCAACAGCAGCCCCTCACCCCTGGCCCGGTGCCCCCCAAGCTTGATGGTAGCAGGGGGTTCTTATTTTGGGCTCCGTCGTCCCAAATCAAGGAGGCAATGGAGGCAGGATGGTGGCCTGTTAGACTGTGGCCCTCCCAGAACCCAGAGGCAGCTCTCAGTGACACCAAGTCCTGTCCCCAGCTAGCCTCGCCAGAGTGTGCAGAGAAAAAGTCATTCCTTCCAAGAGATGATGGTCTGTGCAGAGGAATCAGGAAGCAGAGAGGGCTGGAGAGGAGACACACTCCTAAGTCCCCCACAAATGCACTCAAGGACACGGCAGAGAAAGAGGTGGTTGGTTCTGGCACAGGGGTGGTCAGGGAGGCCTCCCGGGGCACAGGACCCTAGAATTGGGCACCAAGGGTGAGGAGGAGATTTCTGCGATGGACAAGGCCGTGTGCAAGGTCAGCGGGAGAAGGTGGGGACCTAGGAGTGAGTGTTCTCAATGCATCTCACAAACTGTAAAGCGCTGCACAAGGCTGTTGGTGACACAGAAGCCAGCTGCTCACAGAGACGGTGGTGCCTGGGCAGCTGGTGGGGTGAGATCCCGTTTGTCTGGACTCCAGCAAGGGGTATCTTGAAACTAGATACTAGTTTCTCATCTAGAAACTGAGCTGGGCGAGTGAGGCCTGGACATGGATGAGACAGTCGCCTTGGGAGGGAACACTCCATGGCTCCCTGTTGCCTACCAAGCAATGCTGAACACTCTGTGGGGCTCACAACGCACCCTTTGCCCTCCCCAGTGGTCCTCTCCTCAACAAACCAATGCAAAGAGGGCCCCACAGGCATCCTGTGTTCACAGCTCTCAGTCTCTGCCAGGATCACCCTTGATCTTCACAAGGCTCACCCCTCTTCTTCTGCCCCACCCCCACCCCCAAGCAGGGGGTAGGTCCTCCTCTGGGATCCAACAGGCACTGCCGCTTTCCCATCAGAGTCCAGCTCACCCTGGGTTTCATATTTGTCGCCTCCCAGCCTGGGGGTTCCTGAAGGTGGGGCTCACAGCTGATCCGCGTCTGGAGTCACAGCTCCCAGCTGGGACCTAAGGAATGATTGTTGGATAAATGAATGAATGGACAAAGAAACAAGGCAGACATCACTTAACTGAGGATTTGCATCACCCCAGGGAGTGGATAAAGCTTATTTTGGCTGTTTGACAGGGCCCTGGGGCGTGAATCCAGCTGCCCACACACTCCTGGTCACCTCCATCCTCGGTGCCCACAGGGAAGCTGGGCTGGCCAGCAGGACCGCTGTCCTCTGGGGCCCTTTGGCGCCCCCTGGTGACAGAGGCTTGCGCAGAGGCTGACCTGAGTACTTCTCTTCTGCCAGACAGACACACAGCCTGGGCCACTGGACGCCAGCCTGCTGACTCCAGCCCTCCATGTAAG
>NW_011494756.1:1022831-1024021 GCF_000754665.1 Bison bison bison | reverse complement strand
TTACTTCCTCATGAAAAAGTCTCTTGATTCCTAACAGTTGTTCTTTAACCACAGAAAGTTCTTTGAGAAAATAAAGTTTAAGCATAAAATGTCACTGCAGGGATGTGAAAGCCTTGATCTTGATGACTTTAGAGGCTTTCGTTATCCTCTCTTATTAAAAATGAACGTTCATAGTCATACCACTTCGTGTTTGCATACTTCTTTAGACCTTGAAGGCTCATCCTTTCTGTAATCGGTAGGTGACTATGGGGGCTTCTCTCTCATGCAACTGGTGGCTCAGTGGTAAAGAACCTGACTGCAATACAGGAGATGGAGGTTTGATCCTTGGGTTGGGAAGATCCCCCTGGAGAAGCAAATGGCAACCCAGTCCAGTATTCATGCCTGAAAATCCTATGGACAGAGGAGCCTGGTGGGCTACAGTCCATGGGGTTGCAAAAGAGCTGGACACAACTGAGCAACTAAACAGCAGCAGGTGACCAGGGGCCCCATGGACCAGGCTCCTCGGCTCCAGCTCTTATTTTCAAATGAGGGTCTCAGTCCCCAGAAGCCGGGGACGTCTCCAGCTCATGTTCCAGACTCCTCTGAGATCACTGGCCTCAGATTCAGCACTCAGGGTATTCTGACCTCCTGGCTCTCTCTGTCCCCAGTTATAGCAACAGGTACAATGTAAGCAGTGTCCCTGTGTTCCTAGCATTGTGCCCAGATGTCTTGTGTGTTACATCACTTATCCCGAGAGGTAGAAACTGCCACCATCCCCACCTTACACCTGAAAAAACAAAGACCCACGCCACTTCCTTGGGGAC
Source organism: Bison bison bison (assembly GCF_000754665.1). Lineage (NCBI taxonomy): Eukaryota > Metazoa > Chordata > Mammalia > Artiodactyla > Bovidae > Bison > Bison bison. The sequence continues at coordinate 1,023,218 of NW_011494756.1, read as the reverse complement.
CACAGAGCCAGCTAATGGCAGACATGGGATCCGAATTCAGCTCTGTGCAGCTCCTGAAGACAGGCTCCAAGCCACTGCCTGCGTGCTAAGCCGTTTCAGTCGTGTCCAACTTTGTAACCCCATGGACTGTAGCCCGCCAGGCTCCTCTGTCCATGGGATTCTCCAGGCAGAAATAGTGGAGTGGGCTGCCATTTCCTTCTCCAGGGGATCTTCCCTACCCAGGGATCAAACCTGTGTCTCTTATGTCTCCTGCATTGGCAGGCAGATTCTTTACCACTAGCACCACCTGGGAAGAGCTGATAATAAAACCCACTCGGAAGACATTAGGGCACTCCTGGCTGTAACACACAAAGTGTGTTTTGGTTTCCATATTGAGAAAGGAGGTTT
>NW_011494756.1:1017176-1022731 GCF_000754665.1 Bison bison bison | reverse complement strand
TTTTACATAGCAGACAAATTGTAACAGTTCACAGTTCATATGGCTGATTTTAGGTACTAACCAGTTTCATGCTCACCCATCTATCTAACAGTTCCTCCCTTCCCAGTTTATTTTCTTATCTAGGATGACAACAAGTCACTCTAGGATCCTGGGAGGGGTTGTGTAGAAGTGGGAAGTGATGGGGAGGTGATATGACACACACACACACCATTCCCCCCGGGGAAGTGACTCAAGCTGCAAGGCCATACATGCAGGGAACGCTGCAAATGAAACCTGGAGACATCCTAGCATCACAGAGCGGGGAAACTTCCGCCCGAAACCCAGATCTGCTGCCCCACGGCCGGGCCCACCAGAGCCCCCTTAGGCACCTCAAAGTCGCCAACTGGGCCCTCACCTCCTCCTGCCTAGGCCTGCTCCTCAGGGCTGGCATCTTTCCTCTCTCCTCACCCACCAAGCCCTGTCAACGAATGGCACATCACTTCTCTCCATCCCCAGGGGCCGCTGGCTTTGACGAAAGGACACCAGCTTCCGCCCGCATGACTCCATAGATGCTCACACCCACACCCATCAGAGTAGCGGAGTCAGTGCTCAAAGGCAGACCGGACCTCTCCAGTCCTTGCTGCCTACAGGACACCGTCCACTCAAGGCCGTGGGAGAGGGATTTCCTGGTGGTCCAGTGGCTAAGACTCCATGTTCCCAATGCAGGGGGCTTGGGTTCAATCCCTGGTCAGGGAACTAGATCCCATGTGCCACAACTAGAGAGCCTTCGTGCGGCAGCTAAGACCTGGCCCAGCCAAAAAAACAAAAAACGCTGTGGGAGGTGGGCCTGTCCTCTGCCTGGGAAAGTCCTCGCCTCCCCTCTGCCCTGCACTGCCTCATGCCTTGAGCCACAGCCTTTTCTGCTCCCTTCTGTCTCAACAAACTTCCCCATTCCTATGTCTGACGGGCTTAGACTCAAGGCTCAGGAGCTCTGTCCTGCCTGCGACTTTGTGGAGTGAATCCAGCTGCCCATCTTCTCCTGGCCCCCTCCATCCTCTGTGCCCTGAGGGCATGCTGGGCCTGCCAGCAGGATGGCAGAACGTGTGACCTGGGGCCCTTGGCCTTGCAGAAGCCCTCGCCATGGGCACTGGTTCCGCTCTGAAACCTGGAACTGATTGGCTAGAAGATTTTTCCTTCACTTAGGTCAAGATGTTGGGGTGGGCAGTTGAGTTAGACTTCCTGGTCACCTAGTATCCCTTGCAGACCTTAAGCCAAGACTTCAGTAGTGAACAGGTGGCTCTGGTTGGGCCATTCATTGTATTTTATGCCCCAGCTATAAAGTTCGTCCAGGGAGAAGGGGGTGACGGGATGAGACAGTTAGATAGTATCACCGACTCAATGGACATGAGTTTGAGCAAACTCTGGGAGACAGTGAAGGACAGAGAAGCCTGGCGTGCTGCAGTCCATGGGGTCGCAAAGGGTCAGACACGACTGAGCGACTGAACAATAAGAACATGTGACTAAGTGAAGCCCATCAGATGTCTGCCCGGGGGTTCTCTGAGTGGGGCTGTTGAGGTGTATCTACTTCCGTACATGGGCAGAGAGCAGTGAGGATGGGTGTCGGAGCTCCCCGTGGCTGTGGTTTTATTGCCGTGCAGACAGCTGGCCTCAGGGAATGAATCCGTCAGAGAGCGGAGGAAAGAAATGGGAAGGGCCAGAGAAGAGACAAAGAGAGTAGAGAAGGCCATGGACCCCCCTCCATCATCTCAACCTCCTCTGCCCGTTAAGGTCACTAGCTGGCACTCTTCCCAGTGACACTGCCCATGGACGCCACTTGCTTGAGATGCAAGCATCTCTAAAAACCCAAGCCAATACAGCCCTCCAAGGAGACAGAGCCATCAGGAAGCCAGACAAGGGCTTCATGGCTGCAGACAGGATGAGACCCCTAATACTAGGTAGCAAGCAGGGACCCCATGAATGAATGAGGGGGTGACCGGTTTTCTTCCTTCCCTCCCACGTCCAGCAAGTGGTCTGGCAGGGCAGACACTGAAAACAGGCGTAGCAGTGGCGACGTCTGCCTGGAATCCCCTCAAACATTTTCTCTCGGGCTAATTGTTGGCAGCAATCATAGACAATCAGGAGGCGACGATGCTGGTCAGCGACATCCCAGAGCGGGTCTCTCAGGATCCAGAAAGTCGAGGGTGCATGTCCCAGGGACCCATGGCTTTCCCATCTTCCAGGGTCTAGTCCCAGACTGCCATTTGCATGGAAGATGCTGGCCCTTCTCTGGTCCTAGGGCCTAGCCTAGTTCAACTCCAAGACTGTCCTCAACACAAAGGAGGAAGAGCTTGTGTGACCACAATAAAGGTCTCCCAAGAGCCGCCCTTGGCATGCTGCAGCCGGTCATGGCTCCCATTCACAATGAGCCATTGTGGTTTTCCTGCCTGACATCCTTATCTCCCAGGACTATGGGGGGCGGGAAGGAGACTGCTCCAGGGAGCTTGGGTTCTCCCGCCCTGCCCTAGGGTCAGCAATGTGCTTTGATAACTAGCCAGGCCAGGCTGATATTGACAATGGGCATTTGCGCAAGACTTTACCAGACTCCTTCACACCCATCATCCTGTTTGATCCTCAAAGACAAAGGTTGAGATCACGTGTCTCATAGCCTGTTTTGCAGGCGGAGAGCCTGAGTCCAAGAAAAGAAAATACCCCCCACTGTAGACTGCACTGTTGTTTGGTCACTAAGTTATGTCTGAGCTGTTAGTGACCCCCATGGACGGTAGTCCGCCAAGCTCCTCTGTCATGGGATTTCCTAGGCAAGAATACTGGAGCGGGTTGCCATTTCCTTCTCCAGGGGATCTTCCCAATTCAAGGATCGAATTCACGCCTCCTGCATCACAGGCAGATTCTTTACGGGTGAGCCACGAGGGAAGCCCATAAAGTGCATTGGCTCCACCTAAATTCTTAGAGAAAGGAGAAGAGTTATTTAGTTGTTGTGCTATTGTCCAAAAGAGACAGATGAGTTATTTCCATTAGGAAGACATTTACTGGGAATTCCGTGGCAATGGCAACCCACTCTAGTGTTCTTGCCTAGAGAATCCCAAGGATGGGGGAGCCTGGTGGGCTGCTGTCTATGGGGTCGCACAGAGTTGGACATGACTGAAGAGACTTAGCAGCAGCAGCAGCCAGTGGTTAGAACTCGGCCTTTTCACTGCTGCGGTCCAGGATCAATCAAAAAAAAAAGGGAAATTTACTAAGCAATGACTTCCTGTGCTGGACACTAAGAACACAGGAAGAGACTTGGACCCTGTTTAGGAAGAGCTCAGGCTAGAGAGGGAGACCCTGGCTCATGATTCTGCAGGAAGCAGCCAAAATTCCCGCCAGAGGGCCCTGCCTCTTAAATCCACCCTTGCTCCTCTTTGCTTTACTGCAAGTCTCCTGCAAGCGACCACATGAATTGGTTTTAAACCGGAAAGGACAGAACTAGGTAAGCAGCTGCGTGTTCTCAAGGACGTTCGGCTTCAGCTTCCCCACATGTAAGACAAGTATAGGAAGCTCTCGTCATAAGTGCTCAGTGAGGACTTCCCGGCGGCCCAGTGGTCGAGAATCCGCCTGACAATGTAGGCAACACAGGTTCAATCCCTGGTCTGGGAAGGTTCCACATGCCCTGGAGCAACTAAGCCACGACTACTGAAGCCCCCCAGCCCTAGAGCCTGTGCTCCACAACGAGAGAAGCCAGCATAATGAGAAGCCCACGGACCACAACTAGGGAGAGCCTGCACACAGCAACCAAGACCCAGAGCAGTCAAACAGAATCAAAGAACAAGTGCTCAGCAAGGGAGAGATGAGACGAGGCACGTGAAGCTCTTGGCGTCGTTGTTGCATGCAGCTGACACTCAACAGAAACTGAAATAAATTTTAGACAGGATAGAGTAAGTGTCAAGAAATCGGTGTAAAGAAAAGTTCAGGGAGGGCCAGCTTGGCAGAAAGAGGAGCATGGCTTAGAGTTCATTGGTTGTGACAGAAGGTGGCCCTGGATACCGTAAACCACACAAGATCTATAGGAAAGAAGGGGATGCCTTACTGGTGGGGAGGGAAGGGGCTCAGATCAATCCCAAACTCCTTGTGGTCACAGGAATGAATTCATAATGGACTGGAGTCAATAGGCAAAGGATGTGAATAGGTAGTTTACAGAGGAGGAATTCCTAAAGGACAGAGTATTTCCAGAAAGAAAAAAACAAAACGCTAACTTCACTCCTATCAAAGGGGCCAACTAGCTCAATGAGACTTGCAAAAAAGACAAATATTAGTAACACTCAGTGCTGGAGAAGCTGCAGGGAGATGGACAGTCTTGGGCACTGTTGTGGGAAGTACACTGGCACTTCTCTGTCAAAACTTTGGTCTTTCCTCACCTCTAGGGTGGGGGTCTGAGTGAGGAGGGCACACACAGGAACGTCCTAGGGGTGTTGGAAATGTTCTATACTTTGGTCTGGGTGGGATGACAGAGATGCATCCCTGCATATCAAATGTACTGAGCTGACTGTTATGCACCTTACCCTATGTATTGTATAAAAAAGGAAAAATGAAATAAAATGCAAAATCACCTTTGATCAACCATTGCCCATCCAAGAATCTCTATCCCTTGCTCATGGACAGAGGTAGCTGCTCCAGGATGCTCAGGACCCAATCGTTAGCAACAACTCTTGAAAACAACTCAGATATCTTTCAGTAGGGGAAGGCTGGAGGAAATGGTGGCACAGACACAAAAGAATATTAATATGCAGCCATGAAATAGCATTTCGGAAAAAATGTTCCTGATGCATTGTGGCAAAAGCAGGTTTTCAAACAAGATCTGCGATGCTGCGCTTGCAAAAAGCACAGAAACTAAAAATCCCTCTCTGTTTGTGCTTGTGTATTTGTATAAAGTCTCAAAAAGGGACATCCAAGTGTGAACAGTGGTTTCCTCCAGTGAGAGGGATTAGGGAGCCGCCACTGGGATCTTTGAGTCTACTGTGTCCCCGCGTGTCATGGAATTGTTTTGCAATGGGCAGTCACTACTTTTGCAATTAAAAAAAAATCCCACAGAAATAAAATCAAGCAGGAGAGGTGCCTGGCACACAGTAGGTGCTCACTAAATAGCTGATAAAGGGCAAGGCTTCGGTTGCCCTCAGGTTGCTAAAGCTTCTCCTTCAGACTGCCTGCTCCCACCGGGGTGGGCCCGCATGACCCTGTGCCAGGCTCCCCCAGGGCCCTGGGATGTTCCTGGAATGGATGCTAGGGGAAGCTTGAAGCCGGTGGCCACATTTCCCTGGGGACTGCTGCTCTACAGCCAGAGCTCTGCTGGGTTGGCTCCAATTTTTTATTTGTAGGGAGATTAAGAAAAAGTAAAATAAAACATATAAAGCGACCCAGCCATCCTTTCCAAGTCCACTGCGGGTGGATGGTGGGGCTTGGGGCGGGCCCGGCGCCTGCAGAATAGCCGGCCACAAAAAAACAAACACGATCGTGGGGCACAGAAGCGCTCTATGCGCGCCCCTCCTCCCGTGCGGTCCCTCGGCCTCCGCGCGCCATCCCCT
>NW_011494756.1:993347-1016967 GCF_000754665.1 Bison bison bison | reverse complement strand
GGCAGAGACTGTGCGAGGCCTTCGTTAGTTCCACATAATGAAAGAATGGGCCGATTCAAGGGGGCTTGGGAGAGAAAAGAGGGAGAATTAGAGTTCGGTCTGCTCACTTAAAAGAAGAAGAAGAAGGGGGTGGGGGAGTAGGGGAGAAATTGTGGATTTGCTAAATAAAGCTCCCGGGCTGCATTCAGGGCCCGCGGAGAGGTCCCGGCTCAACCCTCTGAGTCCAGACAATGTGGGCCGGAGACTGGCCGGCCGGCGGCTCGCATTCCTCCCCGGGCTGGAAGGGCAATGGGCTGTTTAAATTGCTACTTAAGTTTCCAGCTGTTTTACCAGTGATTTGCCCAACCTAATAGCCCTTTAAGGCTTTAAACAAGAAAATAGCTCTTCTCACGGCTCAAAGCAGCGGCGCTGGTTAGCTCAGACGGCGCCCATTGTCCGAGGCTTAAACCCTTCTCTGCGCCGAGTCCCCTCCCCCCTCCCCAGCGGTCCCAGACTTTGTCCAGCTCGTGGAGGCTATTTATCCTTTTAAGATGCTGGTTTTCTGGGCTTCTGTCCAGAGGACTTCTAAATAAGTCCTTATTTGAGGGGACTGCCTGTCTGCTGCCCTTACATGTCCCCCCAACAAGTTAGTGACAAATTGTAAATTTCGTAGGACCCTAGAGCCTACTTAGTGGGCACCTACTGTGTGCCAGACCTTGGGTCCCCTCGTCCCGTTTCATTCTTGCCCTGGTCTACAAGGACGTGGTCCAGCTATGGGCACAGCTTTACGATGGGGACCCAGACACAGTGGAAGGAACCCACCTGGCCAAGTTCACACAGAGGCATAGAGCCGGGTCAGGCTGGTCTGATTTCCAGGGTCTAGATGCTTAACCACCACCTGCTACTAGGTAGCCGTGGAAACTTGAACAGGCCACGGGAGGGGACTCCTGGGATGTGGGTTCTAGCTTGGTGCCTCTGGCTGTGGACATTCAGAGGGCCCAGTTTCCAGGGAGACCGCACGGGTTGTGGGGAGTGGGCAGGACAGGAGGGGACCACGGGGAAGGTGATGGTGGGGGATCTGACCTCATCCATCCCAGTCCAGAACCTCCCTCTAATTGTCTGAAAATAATTCTCTATCTATTATGACTTAACTGTGTGTGTGTTAGTCGCTCAGTCGTGTCTGACTCTTTGCCATCCCACGGACTCCTGTGACCACCAGTCTCCTCTGTCTTTGGGATTCTCCAGGGAAGAACACTGGAGTGGGTTGCTGTCTCCCTTGTCCAGGTGACTCAACTCTAATGAACTAAAAACCACGGTTGTTTTTCTGACTATAAAAGTCATACATGTCAATTGTGGAGACCTTAAAAAAGATATCAAAATAAATAGAGAAGCACCTGTTAAACGTTTAGGGTGCTGCTCAGCTGGGAGTGAGCACTCAGTCTGTGTAAGCTGTCATCATCTTTGTCATCTGTGTTATCCTTTTTAAAAAGAATTTTATTGAGTATAGTTGCTTTAAAATGTTGTTTGTTTCTGCTGGACAGCAAAGGGAATCAGTTATACATGTACACATAACACCTCTTTTTTGAAATTTCCTTCCCATTCAGGTCACCACAGCACACTGAGTAGAGCTCCCTGTTACACAGTAGGTTCTCATCAGTTACCTGTCTTATACACAATATGCCAATCCCCATCTCCCAGTTCCCTCTATTCCCCGTTCCCTCTGGTGTCCATACATCTGGGCTCTATGCCTGTGTCTCTATTTCTGTTTTGCAAATAGGTCATCAGTACCATTTTTTCTAGATTCTACATGTGTGTGTTAATATACAATATTTGTTTTTCTTTCTGACTTCACTCTGTATGACAGACTCTAGGTCCATCTACATCTTGGCAAACAGCACAATTTCATTCTTTTTTCTGGCTGAGTAATATTCCTCTGTATATATGTGCCACATCTTCTTCGCCCACTCCTCTGTTGATGGACAGTCAGGTTGCTTTATCCCTGTTATCCTAATGAAGGCGCTGGACGCGAGAGCACTGTGGTGTGCCTTTCCTCCTGGGCTTTTTCTCTGTGTATTTAAACATACCCAGGCTTGAGCTTAATTTTACTATGCACTGTTTTGCACATGCATACATTTTTTCCCTCTAAATTCATCAAGCCAGGAAGCTGTGATGAAGGCTTATCAAATTTCTCTATTGACCCTATGCTCTCGGATTACACAGTGTAGATTATGAGCAAGATAACCGTGCAAAGGAAGTCATTAGAGATGACCTGGAGATCTTTGCAGGGGAGCAAGCCACAGGAGGCGGGAAAGTCCCCAGATAAGGTGCACGTTCAAAGTTCAGTTTGGGAAGTGGAGACTGTGTGTCTGCCCAAACCACAGGCGGAGGTGGGGCCAGAATCCACAGCCTCAAGGCCAGACACAGTTAAGGGGTCCCACTTTATTCCTGCAGGTAATGGGGAGCCACAGATGCTTCTTGAGCAAGGGCTGTGACCAGGATACTTTTGCATGGCCCACACTTAAAACACCAGGAAAGACAGTCTTGAGGTCCAGCCTGCATCCTGGCAAAAAAAAACAATGACTGCTCCAACAGAGTAGAAACTGGCTGCCCGGCCTTCCCTGACCACCCGTTGAAGAGTGAGACCCAGTCCTGTCTGCCCAGTGGGGCCGTCCTGGAGCCTCTGATGTGACTTTGTCTCTGTATGTGGGAGGGAAGAGCTGGCAGGCGTGGCCTCTCACCTGCTTCTGCCGTCCAGATGCTCGCAGGTTACGACCCATTCACTCTGTTATTTGGTGAGCAGGTTTTAGAAGCATCAATTCATTTTATTCCATTTATTTTACAGATAGGGAAGCTGAGGCTCAGAGTGGGGAGGCAATATGGCAGGTAAATGGCAAAGACAGAACTAAGAAATGTTTTAAACTTTTGTACCACGGTTTGCAATTCCTGCTCATCTCTGCCTTATCCAATGTCTTTTTTCTTTTTTCAAACACATACTTAAAACAATATTAATATTATAATTTTGCTACTGGAAAAGGCACAGGGACACACAGATTGATTGGAGTGCAAACTGCTGTAACTTCATGGGAAGGCGATTTGGTTATATCTATCAAAACTTTTAATACAAAAGTCCCGGTTCGATCCCTGGGTGGGAAGTTCCCCTGGAGAAGGAAATGGCAACTCACTCCAGTACTCTTGCCTGGAAAATCCCATGGACAGAGAAGCCTGGTAGGCTACAGTCCATGGGGTCACAAAGAGTCGGACACAGCTGAGCGACTTTCACTTTCCATCGCCTAGAATTATTCCTACAAATATAGCCTCATGTGTGTGCAAAGATGTGTGTACAAGGATGTTCACCACAATACTACTTGTTAAAAAACTTTACAAAAACGTGTTGATTTATTTTTGGCCGCGTCAGTTGCAGCCCCTGGATCTTTGTTTTCATGTGGGCTTCTCTCTAGTCGCGGTGCGCAGCCTCGCGAGCGCAGGCTCAGGAGTTGTGACGCACGGGCTGGGTTGCCTCACTGCAGTCTTAGTGGGATTTTTGTTCCCTGACCAAGGACTGAACTTGAGTCCCCTGCATTGCAAGGCAGACTCTTAACCAGTGGACCACTAGGGAAGCTCCACTAGGGAACTGCTTCTTATGTCTAGAACTGGAAGAAAAAGAACCAGCAACTCTAAACATCTATAAATGGTGACCGGTTAAATAATCTTTTCTACGTCCACATGTCGAGTATTATACAGCCATACAAAAGAATGGAGGAAACCATTTCATACTCCTGATATCAGTGTGTGGGACTGACTCTTTTCTCTATAAACTTAGGCATTATTTTCAAGCTTTGACATTTTGGCCAGTTTCATAGTTTGAAAAAAAAGAGTATTTTATTGCTTTTACTTCAGTCAGTTCAGTTCAGTTGCTCAGTCGTGTCCGACTCTTTGCAACCCCGTGGACTGCAGCACGCTAGGCCTCCCTGTCCATCACCAACTCCTGGAGGTCACTCAAACGCATGTCCATTGAGTTGGTGATGCCATCCAACCATCTCATCCTCTTCTGTCCCCTTCTCCTCCTGCCTTCAATCTTTCCCAGCATCAGGGTCTTTTTAAATGAGTCAGCTCTTCGCATCAGGTGGCCAAAGTGTTAGAGTTTCAGCTTTTACTTACATTTCTTAATTATGAGTGAGGTTGAACATTTTTCATAATGTTGTTCATTTTAAATTCTTTTTGTATGAATTTCCTTTCCATATACAGCTTTTGCCTGTTTTTCTGTTAGGTTTTAAGTCTTTTTCTCACTTGTATGAGAGTTTCCCAAATTAAAGCAGTCAGTCCTAAGAAACGTCAGACACTGTTTGACTTTTGTCATGACTTTGCCTATACTGTTTTCTTCACCTAGACATTTAAAAATTTTATGTAAATCATATTTTTTAAACTTTGATTTTTTTTTGGTACAGAAGATATATTTTAAAAAATAGCTGAATCAGTTCTCCTTTCCTTTTTTGAATTTTTTCAATCAATTTAAAGCCTGGATGTTTCTTATCCCTCCAGAGACTTGGCCAATATTACTTATATTTTTGGCCAGTATTTCTAGAATTTAATTTGCTTTATAAATCATTTATTCTTCAGCATATAAAAATGGATTAAAACTTGTACTTTTCCTCACATGGTCTCATATTTATTCAGCCTTCCTTCATTGTTCATTAGTTGGAGAAGACACTGTTATTATAGTTTGAGTTATTTTACAAAGGAAAGAGAGTTTCTCTGCTCTCCATTAATCATGGATTCTAATATCAGAGAGGGATTATTTCTCGTCTCTTTGAAAATAATCTTTGGATTTCTCACTCATTTATTTCCTCAAATGAATTTTATTATGGCTTCTGGGTATCCTGCTTAGAAAGAGCTTTCCTTTCCAAGATTATAAATAACTTCACTTATGTTTCCCTTTAGAATTTTTATGGCTCAATATTTTTTTGTTGAAATCTTGGATCCATCTGGAATTTATTTTGGTGTAAGGGGTGAGGTAGGGATTCAATTTTATTCTTTCCAGATGGCTGACTACCCAGGTATCTCAACGTCCTGCTTTGACTAATAGGTCTCTTCCCTCTGATATGAAATGCCTCCTTTTTTTCCCACGTGCCAAATTCCCACACATATTTCCATGGATTTCTGCACTCTGGGCTGGATTGAGTGTCTAGTTCCTTTCCAATACTAAACTTTAAAAGTTATTGTACTTTCATAATATGTTTTAACATCTGGTAAAGCCAGTTCCCGCTCATTAGTTTTGTTTTTCCTTAGAATTTCCCTGGCTAGTCTCACAGGTTTATTTTTCCAGATGAAATTTGGTATCATTTTGTCAAGTTCCAAAAAAAAAAATAAATAAATAAAACCCGTGTTGGTTTAAGACCTTTCCTACCAATGAATATACCTCCCCCACCCCCCGATTATTGTTATTAACCTTTTGTTAGTTCATTTTTCTCCATGTTAACTTTTTTCTGTGGTACAGAAGATTTTTTGTCTTGATACAGCCCAACCCTTTCTCCTCTGCTTAAAAAAAATATCAATAATTTTAAGAGCTTGAAAACATCCTATTCCTTCAGAGATCTGGTCAATATTCACTTATATTTTTGGCCAGTCTTCCTAAGATCTGCTTTGCTTATAAACCATTTTTGTTGTGACGATCTGTGAAAGATGGGGAAAATGTATTTAAACTGATTTTTTTAAAAATTTCATTTATTCATTTGGTTGTACTCTTGAGAGTCCCTTGGACTGCAAGGAGATCAAACCAGTCAATCCTAAAGGAAATCAACCCTGAATATTCATTGCAAGGACTGATGCTGAAGCTGAAACTCCAATACTTTGGCCACCTGATGGGAAGAGCTGACTCATTTGAAAAGACCCTGATGCTGGGAAGGACTGAAGGCAATCAGAAGCGGATGGCAGAGGAAGACATGGTTAGATAGCATCACTGACTCAATGGACATGAATTTGAGATAGTGAAGGATAGAGGAGTCTGGCTGGCTACAGTTCATGGATTTGCACATAGTTGGAGATGACTGAACGCACACACATGCACACACACACCAGATCTCAGCTGTGGCATGCGGGATCTAGTTTCCCAATCAGGGAAAGAACCTGGGCCCCCTGTGTTGGGAGTGTGGGGTCTTAGCCACTGGACCACCAGGGAAGTCCCCTAAACTGAGTTTTTTTCATGTTCGACTTCTTTCATTGTTCTTTGTCTACTCAAGACAACCCTATCATATCTTAAATTCGTTTACATGAGAAGGTTTCTTTGTCTCCATTCTGTTTCATCTGTGCCTGTCCTGCTATTTAATCCAGAGGCTAATCATCTATTTTAACATCCGAGAGGACTGATTGCTTATGTTTCTCAAAATATCCTTTGGATTTCTCACCCTTCTATTTCCCAAAATACACCAGCCTGTGTGATTCACGTGGCCCTCGCGAAAACCTGGTGAAAGAGGCTAGAAGCCTTAATTCCGTTAGCCGAGTGTCCCCTTGAGTGACAGGGGCTAAGGGACAGATCAGATGAAACACAGTTGTCACAGCCCCGCGGGAACAAAAGTGCTCCTTTAGGATATGAAATTCCCCGGAACTGCCTGGCCAGCAGCACCTTCGGTTGTTGAGTTTAACACTTAGAAGAAAAGTTGGGGATGGCGTCTAATACTCAGTCTCATTGATCAGGGGGCTGCCAACTAGGAATCTTCAGTAAAGCTGGACCCCACAACTGAATCAGCATAAGGACATCAAGAGAAAGGGGCAGAGGGTCCCATCTGGGCTGAGCTGGGGGCTGAGCTGAGATGGGATGAGGTTTCCCGCATGCCTGAGGCACACACACCTCCCCGTGCCCCCCGACAGATTCTACTTGGTCTCTGTGACCTCAGGTGCTGAGCGTGTCCCTGGAGAGTCTGTGTGTCAGCCTGTGTCCGTGTCATTAGCGTGTGTGGTGACAGCCCTTGGTAGCCCGGCTGCTTTCAAGGATCGAGGTTCTCAGATGAGGGGCCAGGCCAAGCATTCCTGGGAGAATCCCTCATTTGCAGTTGACATGGAGATGTCAATATCAGCAGCCCCTGAATGAGCTAGGAGGTTGACGCAGATGGGGTCTTGGCAGGAACCTTCCACCAATCCGGGGCCATAACTCACCCAGGGGAATGGCCCTGATGATGGTTGAGGGCCAGCGGGGGGTGCCTGCCAGGTCAAAGGCAGGGTCCAGGGGGAAACGAGACTACCACTCCCCCTCCACACACCCCCACCCCAGGCCCACCCTGGCAGCCCTGGCTGGCAGGCTCAGTCCAGGATCAGGGGGATGTTGTTTATTTCTTTTCTTTATTTTTAGCTTTTACTTTGATCAGACTTATACAGGCAAATAGTTCTACAGCGTTTGTTAAGAAAAACAGCAGTTTCCTGCTCTTGTTCCCCACTCTCTCCCATACGCCCTCCCCAGAGGCTATTTCACCTCCTTTAACTGATTATTTTGATTTTTACCTCCCTGCCATTGAAACTGCATCTTGGTTTCTGTAGTTGTCAGCTTTATCGACTGATTTGTTCTAGTAGGGGAGGATTTTGCTGTTTCCTGCCTCATCCCCACCAGGCACACCTCCACATGTCCTCAGACCTCTCCCAGGCCTGATGAACACTGGCCATCTCTGTTTTCAGTAATTAAGGGCATGGACTCTGGAGCTGCCTGCCCTGGTTCCAACCCTTGTTTTGGCACTTTCTAGCTGTGTGATCCTAGACAAGTCACCCAGCCTCTTGGTTGATAGCCACCTACCAGGACTTGCTGGGAGGTGAGTTAAATGAGTGTTGTTCAGTCGTTAGTCTTGTCTGACTCTGCGACCCCGTGGACTGCAGCACGCCAGTCTCCTCTGTCCTTCACTATCTCCCAGAGTTTGTCCAAGTTCATGTCCATTGGGTGGGTGATGCCATCCAACCATCTCATCCTCTGTGGCCCCCTTCTCCTCCTGCCCTCAATCTTTCCCAGCATCAGGGTCTTTTCCAATGAGTCAGCTCTTTGCATCAGGTGGCCAAAGTATTGGAGCTTCAGCATCAGTGCTTCCAGTGAATATTCAGGGTTGATTTCTTTTAGGATTCACTGGTTTGGTCTCCTTGCAGTCCAAAATAAATGGGCATAAGCACTGAATAGACATTTTCCCAAAGATGAAATGCAGATGGCCAACAGACACATGAAAAGATGCTCAACATTGGTGATCATCAGGGAAATGCAAGTCAAAACCACAGTGAGATATCACCTCACACCTGTCACAGTGGCTACCACCAAAAATAAGGCAATTATCAAATGTTGGTGAAAATGTGGAGAAAAGGGAATCCTTGTACACTGCTAGTGGGAACATAAATGGGCACAGCTACTGTGGAAAACAGTATAGAGGTTTCTCAAAAAACTAAAAATAGAGCTACCATATGACCCAGCAATTCCAGACCAGAGTATATACATGAAAAAAACAGAAGCATGAATTGGAAAAGATGCCTGCAGCCCAGTGTTCATAGCAGCAGCATCTACAATTGCCAAGTGTCCATTGATATAAGACATGGATAAATGGATAAAGAAGATGTGGCATATACATATGTACACACGAACTCACACACAATGAAATATTACTCAGCCATAAAAAAGAGCAACATCCTGCCATTGCAGCAATGTGGATGGGCTTGGGAGATATTATGTCAAGTCAAATAAATCAGACACAGAAAGACAAATACCATATATCACTTATATGTGGAATCTAAAAAAAATACAATAAGCTAGTGAATACAATGAAAAAGCAGACTCACAGATGTAAGGAACACGTTAGCGGATACCAGTGTGGGGGACAGGGGCAACACAGGGCTGGGAGGCGCAAACTGTTGGATATAAGAGAGGCTGCAGGAATGTCTTGTACAACACGGGGAATACAGCCAATACTGTCTAATAACTGTAAATGGAATATAACCTTTAAACAGGGTATAAAAATAAGAAATAAAATTTTAAAATGAATTCATTTACGTAAAATGCTTGCCTCACACAGGCTTGAAATAGAATGTGCTCACAAGTGTCAAGATGAAGAGAAGGCCATATCTGTGACAACCTTTGAGTCAGTGGGACCCCCATCCCAGCTGATAGCTGTCCTCTTTCTCCTGAATCTCAGTGGTACCCCCACCCCAGCTGTTAGCTGTCTTCTTTCTCCTGAGTCTCAGTAGGACCCCCATCCCAGCTGATAGCTGTCCTCTTTCTCCTGAGTCTCAGTGGTACCTCCATCCCAGCTGATAGCTGTCTTATTTCTCCTTTCTTAGGTTCTTCTGCTGATGCTGCTAACTCAGTCTGGAACTGGCCTCACGGCTATTGGATACATCAGGCTTTCTGCACTTCCAACCTGGGGCTGGGCTGCTGTCCTAGGGTCTCTGTTCCCTAGCAGCCTGGGGAATCCCCTTTCCTCTTCCAGTTTCTTGTATCCCATATTGCTCTCTCTCTTTTTTAAACAATTTATTTATTTGGCCACACTGCACAGCAAGTGGGATCTCAGTTCTCCAACCAGGGGTTGAACCTGTGCCCCCTCCACTGGAGTGCAGACTCTTAACCACTAGACCACCAGGGAAGTCCCTTTCCTCTTTCTTGATTTATCCCCTTATTCAGGTGATCTTGACAAGTAATGTCCTGAGAAAGAGTGTACGGAAAGTACAGTCCATTCTCATTATTTGAGGGAGTTAAATTCTATGAGATAATCCTAAAGGGAATCAGTCCTAAATATTCATTGGAAGGACTTATGCTGAAGCTGAAGCTCCTGATGGGACGAGCTACTCATTGGTAAAGATCCTGATGCTAGGAAAGGCTGAAGGCAGGAGAAGGGGACGACAGAGGATGAGATGGCTGGATGGTATCACCGACTCGATACACATGGGTTTGAGCAAGCTCTGGGAGATGGTGAAGGACAGGGAAGCCTGGCGTGCTGCAGTCCATGGGGTCACAAAGAGTCAGACACGACTTAGTGACTGAACAACAATGACATTCTGTGAAGTCACCACAACACTGAGTTAGCCCCTGCTGTGCCATTGCTCCCAGCAGAAACACAAGGTTAGATTGCTACGAGTCTGTTGTCACAGTGTTTTCTTTCTCTTCTCTTTTTGGCTCTTGGCTGCTGCAGTGGCTTGCGGGATCTTGGTTCCCCGAGCAAGGATTGAGCCTGGGCCACAGGAGTGAAGGCCTAGAATCCTAAGCACTAGGCCCCCAGGGAACTCCCACAGCATTCGTATCAACTGATCAACACCTACCCTTGCTTTCTGGGGGCTTTATGTGTATTTTCTGTGTCAACACACTTTATTTAATGTGTTGCTGACTCACTGGCATTGAGCTCTCGGCCACCAGCACAGTGACTCAAGCCTGAACAAAGCTCAGCCGACACACGCGTTTTCTCCCTAAGGCACCTCAGTTTTTTGTACTTGGGAACAATAGACGACCTTTCAGCACTTTGCCTGGAACAACTTTCAGCAGCAAAATCACCAACAAAAAGCACAAAAAAGTAAGAAATGCGGCACTTCGTAGATTGCCGAAAGGACACGGTTTACAGTATGAGAGCTGAAGAAGGGCATTGAAGATTTTGCTACTGAGTGCAAGTCTGTGAACGATCACGGGTGTACCACGAGTATTGACTTTGAGGTTACGAATACATTTTAGTGAGTAGGTGAATTTGCACATAAGGAATCTGTGAATAATGAGGATGGTCTGGAAATGTTTCAAGACTTTCACTTTGCTTTGGACCGATAGCTTCATTTTATCCTTCTGTTGGATTGACCGCTTGTCTGGGTAAAGACATTTAGCTTGGGAAGTAACTTCTTCAGCATTTCTCAGGCATCATCTGGAGCTGCTGATGTAGTCGAGAAGCTTAAAGCTAAAGGGAGCCTCGTATGTGACCCTTTTCTGCTTGTGGGATTTTCTTTTGTCCCAGCATCTCAAGTTTCATGATGATGTACCCTTGTATGAGTCTCTTTTTATTCTTTGCCCCGAGGGGTACTTGGTGGGTCTTTATAATTGATACATTTAGATCCTTTTGTTTTAAAACATTCTCCAAGTGGTTGATGAATTGCTTCCCTTCCTTTTCCCTGGTCTGTTTCTGGAAGTTCTACTAACTGGATGTCATACCTCTTGGACTGCTCCACTTGTTTGTTTTTCCTCCTGTATTAGTACCCTTCGGAGGGGGAAGAATCTGCCTGCCATGCAGGAGACTGCCTGCAATACAGGAGACACAGCTGCAATCCCTGGGTAGAGAAAATCCTCTGGAGAAGGAAATGGCAATCCACTTCAGTATTCTGGCCCAAAAACCCTATGGACAGAGGAGCCTTGCGGGCTGCGGTCCACGGGGATCACAAGAGTCAGACACAACCTAGCAACTGAGCCACCAGCACGGTATTAGTTCCAGGGTTCTCCAGAGAAAAAGAGCCAGGAGGAACCGTCTTTGTTTTTATTTCTAGCTCTACATCCTGTTGGTTTTGAATCTATACCTATACATCTTATTGGTTCTGTGTCTATCTATCCATCCATCCATCTGCCTATTCACACTCATGAATTTATGAAGGCTAAGTTGTACAGGCTACTGTCTGCAAGCCGGACATCCAGGGAAGCTGGTGATGTAACTTCAGAGGCTGGTTCTGTAAGTTCCAGTCCAAGGATGGGAGAAGATGGATCTCTCGGTTCCAGCAGTCAAGAGGAGAGAGAAAATTCTTCCTTCTTCCACCTTTTCGTTCTATTCAGGCCCCCAGAGAGTTATATGAGACTCACCCACTTTGGGGAGAGTAATCTGCTTTCCTCTGTCTACAGATTCAAATGCTAATCTCACCTTGGAAACACCCTCACAGACACAGAAATAATGTTTAGCCAAACACTGGGCACCCTGGGATCTAGTCAAGTCGACACATAAAGTGAACCAGTACATCTCCTACTTCCGCCTTGGTTCTTTTGCTCTACTTTCTAGAATATTTCTTCAGATTTGCAGTCAAGCTCTTCTATTCTGTTTAAACCTCTGCTAGATTTTGGTTTCGAAGAGTTCTTTTTAAAACTTGAAGTGTAGTTGATTCAGTGTTGTATTAGTTTTTGCAGTACAGCAAAGTGATTCGGTTATACATATATATACACATTTCCTTTTCCATATTCTTTTCCACTAGGGTTTATTACAGAATATTGAGCCTAGTTCCCCGTGGTGTACAGTAGGCCCTTATCTATCTGTTTTATATACGGTACTTTATATCTTCTAATCCCAAACCCCTAATTTATCCCTCTTCCTGCTAATTATGTTTGTTTTCTATGTCTGAGTCTGTTTCTGCTTCACTTGCGTCATATTCTAGATTCCACGTGTAAGTGACATCATATGGCATTTGTCTTTCTCATTCTGACTTCGTATGATGATCTCTAGGCCCATCCATGTTACTTCAAATGGCATTGTATCATTCTTTTTCACGGCTGAGTAATATTCCACTGCCTTCATGTACCACATCTTCTTTATCCATTCATTTGTCAATGGACCTTTAAATGGAATAGCTTCCATGTCTTGGCTATTGTAAACAGTGCTGTTGTGAACACTGGGGTGGATGTATCTTTTCAGATTAGTTTTCTCCAGATCCATGCACAGGAGTGGTATTGCTGGATCATATGGCAACCCACATTTAAGTTTTAAAAGGAAACTCCACATTGTTTTCCAATTTACATTCCCACCAACAGTGTAGGAGGGTTTCCTTTTCTCCATACCCTCTCCAGTATTTGTTATTTATAGGCTTTTTTTCAATGATGGCCATTCTCACTGGTGTGAGGCGGTACCTCATTGCAGTTTTCATTTGCAAATTTCTCTAATAATTAGTGATATTGAGCATCTCTTCCAGTGCGTTTGGCCATCTGTTTGTCTTCTTTGGAGAAATGTCTATTTAGATCTCTGCCCATTTATTGATTGGGTTGTTTGTCTTTGAGTTGTACAAGCTATTTGTATATTTTGGAAATTAAACCCTTGTCAATTGCATCATTTGCAAGTAATTTATTCTAGTCCACAGACTGTCTTTTTGTTTTGTGTATGTTTCCTTTGCTGTGCACAAGCTTGTAAGTTTGATTAGGTCCCATATGTTTATTTTTGCTTTTATTTCTATTGCCCTGGGAGACTGATCTAAGAAACCGTTGGTACAATTTATGTCAGAGAACATTTTGCCTATATTCTACTCCAGGGGTTTTATGGTGTCATGTCTTATAGTTAAGTCTTTAAGCTGTTTCGAGTTTATTTTTGTGTAGGATGTGAGGTTGTGTTCTGACTTCACTGATGAAATCCAGTTGGTTTTAACCAGCTTAGCATTCAGCTTCCTCACCTGCAAAGTCTTCCATATGCTCTTCAGCTTCTTAAATTTGGTTGTTGCTGTTTCTTCCCCCATCCTTTCCACTTTTCTTTGGTTCTGGCTTTCAAAGAGTCCCTTTGCTGTCTTTTTAATGGGGCTTGGGGAGGCAAAACACCAATGCAGGTGTTGAATCTGTCATCTGTTGGAAACCCCTGTTTATTTCTTTAATGTCTCTGGCATATTAGCCTGCGAGCTTCCTCGCAATGCCAATTCCTCATTGAGTCCCCTGAGTAAGCACAGAACCCAGCCTCGGCAGTTGTGAACTTGATGGTTTAGGTGAGAAAAGCCAGTTGACCTTCCCACAAGGGAGGCAGATCTCAAGCCAGGAGATGGGACTTCCTGGAATTGGACAAGTCGTTTTGTTTCTCTGTGCCTCAGTTTTTTCATCTGCAAAATGGGTATACCTAGATTACCTCATAAAGTCGATCTAAAGCAGAGGCCAGAAGGTATATACGAGGGCACTGAATGAACACGAGACCATGTTAGATATTTAGTTAATAGTAATATGGAAAGTATGATCACAGTATGAGAAGTAGGCAATGGTGAAAAAACACGGGATTGGAAATCCGTAACTTTTTTTAGGTTGAAATCTTCCAGTCTTTTGAACTTGAAGAAATATCCTAGAAAGAGTAGCAAAAAAGCAAAGCCAGAGACAGGAGGGATGATGGTTCCTTAGCTCTCCTGGGCTGCCATCCTGCTTCTGCCCCTGCTTTTTTCTTTCTTTTTTTTAAAAAACGTATTAATTTTTTGGCCACACAGCACGCAGGATCTTAGTTCCCTGACCACTGATCAAACTTGTGCCCCGTGCAGTGGAAGTGCGGAATCTTAACCACTGGAGCGCCGGGAAGTTCCAGCCCCTGTTTTTAAAGTAACTTTGATCGTGTGTTTCCTTTCTCAGTTCAGTTTCTTCTCCTCCAGCACCATCATCACCGTCTCACAAGTGTGGATACACAGCGAAAGTGCAGCATCTGTCATACCACCAACACTTGGTCCGTCTGCTCTCAAACTCGATAAACACCACGGTTATATATAATTACATACATACTTTTATTTGACTGTTATGACAACATTATGAGGTAGGTTTATTAGCATCACCTCTCTCTTAGGTTCAGAAAATGGAGACTCCTGGGAAGTGACTTGCTCGGTGTCATGAGACTGAGAAGTGGTAGGGAAGCCTGTAAAGCCGGTTTTATCTGACTCACAAGCTTGCCTTTTACCTCTGAACCCAGCTGTCGTCGGGGCCTCCCTAGTGCTGTGCTTTTGTGATTCCTCCTAAACCCTGAGGCCATGTGTCCAGGGGCCGAGGGACTGCTTCACATTACAGCTTGTGAGACTTTCCTTCCTGACCCTCACTTTCACTGGTTTTACATCGCAAGTGTTTTAAGGTGTTTTTCCGTCAAGTTAAAATACACTTTCACGAGGTTGGCGGATCCAATGTAGACTCTGAGATACTGTTTGGCTTGGCACGGCTTCCAAATGTCTCCCAGCCACGGTTGCTCTGTATTGCTTTTTGCCAGGACCGAGATCAGAAATAACTCGGCTGTGAAAAAATATATATAAGCTTGGCAGCCGTCCTTGAGGAAGATGAATTGCTGGTGGGTTATTTTCCCCCCTTGAGTCAGAAGTGTGAAGGTAGGTGGGGGAAGCAGCAAGGTTTTGAAAGACCCATGTATATTTAGGTACCAGGATCCGTTCCATTTTAAGAGAGACGAGGGCTGAAGCATCGGTGCTCCGTCAGACAGGGCAGCTTGTTTTCTGCCAGGCTCTGACGCCCATGGGTCGCGCCTTCTTGGGAGGGTCGCTGAAACCCACAGGCCCCAAATGTGGTTGGTTTGATTCCAGCTGGCAAGAAATATTTTCATTTTGTGGCATGAAACCTTTTTTTTTTTTTAAACTGGTCAGTTTTGAAACTTTCTGTGACCATATCCTGGTTGAAACACAGTTCTGAGCACCCAGATGCAGCTGGGATTAGCAGCGAGCGGCACACAAATATCTCGCACAAATGTTATCCTTTCTCCCGACACCTGAGAGAAGCCGTCAGGCAGGGCATGGGTTGGACTGGAAATTCACAGACTGTGCAGATGAAGCAGACTGGGTATTGTAACGAGGATTGGCTTGTTCATTCATTTATTCAACTTTCTCTACGCATTTCTCAGGTGCCCACAATATATCAGGCTCACAGCAGGACCGAGAACACGAGACTGCCCTCCCTTCTGACCCTGGAGGAACCCATGGTCTTGAGGGGAAAATAACACAACAGCAACCCCCACAAGCACCACAAGAAGCCCACGGGTCATTACAGGCTGCGGTCATGTGTGTTAATAGAGGCAAACAGGCTGAAAAGGCCAAAGTAAGTTCTGGAAAGTTCTCAGAGACAACTTCTCTTCCTGGCGCTCTGCCAGATTAGAGGCCTTTCGCAGCTCCCCTGGTTATAATTAACATGCTGGATAAAATATTTTTTTAAACTTCTCTCTTGACACATCGCTGAGTTGGCGTGAAAGTCGGGAAATGACGGATCTCGAAAATGAAGTGGGGGCGACGCCCTTTGACCTGTTTCTGTAGCTGCTGAAATGCCAGGAACAGGAGATAAACACTGGATACCACTCGAAGGCAGGATTTGGTGGGAGACCCCCTTCAAAGTTAGAGTCCAAGGGCTACGTCCGGAGGGTAAGGAAGGAGTGAAAAGTGCGTCTCACCCTGCAGAAGAGAAAGCAAGGCTGCCTGTTTTGAACTTGACACTGGGTTGAGAGAGGGGAAAGAAAAAGAATCTCCCTTGAGAGTTTGTAATCACAAGCTGGTCCTCACATGCTTTTCAGTTTGAATTTATGCTACTTGTGTGGCTCAAACAAACTCAACTGGAAAATTTAAAGTGGTCGCTGCTTGGTCGTACCCCTAGTCAACTGGCAGAAGCAAACCCTATGCCTACCTCGGAGAACTGAATCACATGTCAACCATATAGAACGTCCACAAACACAGTTCCAAAGGAAAGGAGCAGCTCGCAGTGAAAACTAATAATAAACTCCGCAAGGAGGAAAAGAGAACCGGCAGGAACGAGAGACGATAGAAACACCTCTTAAGCCTTTAGATTTGAAATGATCCTATGCAGACTGAAACAAATTCAAACAACTATCGTTGTGTCTCTACAGAAATAAAAGAGAGGTTTGAAAGCAAGAGCAGAGAATGAGACTGTCATGGTCAGGTTTGAAAACGAACCCAAGAAAACTGATGAGAAATGTTAAGACCTGTAATTTGAAACTCAGTGGACAGATTGAACAGTGGATTAGATACAGCCAAAGAGAGGATTAGTAAACCAATCGAGCCACAGGAAATATCCGGAAGAACAGAGTGAGAGGGCCTACGGTACATCTTTTCAGAGCTCTAGAAGGAGACGATAGGATGCAGGGACAGGCAATGAGAACATAATGGCTGGTAATTCTGTAGAATTGTTGTGTTGACAGATACCAAACCTCAGATCCAGGAAGTCCGGTGAACCTCAAGGAAGGTAAATGAGAAGAAATTCACATCTAGACACATGATAGAAACATTGTGGAATATCAAAGAAGAAGAGACGATGCTAAGAGCATCGGAGAAAAAAATAATCTCCAAATAAATCCGCTCCAGTGTAAATCCACTGCCGGGGTTACACCGAGCATCTCACTGTCCTCAACGGAAGCCAGGAGACAGTGGCGCTGTGTCTTTAGAGTGCTGAGAAAAAGTTACTGTCAGCTTAGAGCTCTATACCATCCTTCAGGAGCAAAGGAAACGGACTTCCCTGGTGGTCCAGGGGTTCCGACTTCACCTGCCAATGCAGGGGGTGCAGCTCGGTTCCCTGGCTGGGGAGCCAACATCCCACGTGCCTCACAGCCAAAACACCGAAAACATAAAAGTGCAGCAATATTGTGACAAATTCAGTAAAGACTTTAAAATGGTCCACATGAAAAAAAATTCTTAAAGTAAGGGAGAAATTAAGATATATGCAGAAGAATAAAAAACCATGAGATACTACCACCAAAAGGCTTCACGAAAGAAAATTCTAAATGTAATGTACTTCAGGCAGAATAAAAATTATTCCAGGGAAAAGGCAAGATACATAAGGAAAAGTGGGCAAAGATATTGGCAAATATTTGGAGAGAAGCTGAGAAAGAAGAATTGTATCATTCTACAAGGCTTCCCTGGTGGCTCAGATGGTAAAGAATCTGCCTGCTGTACAAGAGACCCGGGTTCAGTCCCTGGGTGTGAAAGATCCCCTGGAGAAGGAAATGGCAACTTACTCCAGTATTCTGGCCTGGAGAATCCCATGGAGAGAGGGCTGCAGTCCATGGGGTTGCAAAGAATCGGACGACTGAGCGACTAACCACATGCACACAATATTATCTACTTTATGGTAGAAGAAAAACAGGCTGGTGCTGAAGTACTGAACACCAACATATAACTTAGGAGGGAATGGCCAAAATTTAAGTTTTCAAATTCTTTCAAGGACTTGAGAAGAAGGCAAATATATTAAGTTTAGACGTTGTTAGTTAACTGCTCAGTATTAAAATGGCTAGGGTAAGCAGGAAAAAAACCAGTCATAGCATGTACAAGTTCCAAACAGTTAGAAAAATTAGGATAAGAAAAAGAAGATTAAAAATCTCAAATGAGGGACTTCCCTGGTGGTCCAGTGGCTGACTCCAGGCTCCCAATTCAGGGTTTGATCCCTGGTCAGGGAACTAGATCCCACATGCCACAGCTAAGACCCAGTCAAATGAAGAAATCTGTGATTTTTAAAAAATCACAAATGATTGAAAAGAAGGTAAAAGGAGAGCTGGGGACAGGAAAAGATGGAATGAATAGAAAATACGTCGTAAGATAAGCTATCAGTAATATATGTAAAAGGACCAAAGTCTTTGGTTTAAAGGAGATTATTTTAGATTTTTTAAAATTAGATTATTAATTAATAATTATTAATTATTTTAGATTTAGTTTAAAAGAGATTTATTTAGACTGGATTTTAGAAACACCTGGATTATGCTCTGTGATGGGAGATAAACTTCAGACATAAGGACCAGAATGTTTAAAGGTCCCAAGTGTAGAAAAAATTTACTAGGCAAGTACTGACTCAAAGAAAGCTGCTACGGCTGTATTCATGAAATAGAAATAGAGATTCAGGGAGAAAAGCATTATTAGAGATAGGGTTAGATAGACGTTAGATAGACAGGGTTAGATGAATGCTTCAATTTTCCAGGAAGTTCAACAGTCCTTAATTTATATATAACTAACATCATAGCGTCCTGCCCCATCAGTTCAGTTCAGTTCAGTTGCTCAGTCGTGTCCGACTCTTTGCGACCCATGAATTGCAGCACGCCAGGCCTCCATGTCCATCACCAACCCCTGGAGTTCACCCAAACCCATGTCCATTGTGTCGGCGATGCCATCCAACCATCTCATCCTCTGTCGTCCCTTCTCCTCCTGCCCTCAGTCTTTCCCAGCGTCAGGGTCTTTTCAAAGGAGTCAGCTCTGCATCAGGTGGCCAAAGTATTGGCGTTTCAGCTTCAGCATCATTCCTTCCAATGAACACCCAGGACTGACCTCCTTTAGAATGGACTGGCTGGATCTCCTTGCAGTCCAAGGGACTCTTAAGAGTCTTCTCCAACGCCACAGTTCAAAAGCATCAATTCTTTGGCGCTCAGCTTTCTTTACAGTCCAACTCTCACATCCATACATGATCACTGGAAAAACCATAGCCTTGACTAGATGGACCTTTGTTGACAAAGTAATGTCTCTGCTTTTTAATATGCTATCTAGGTTGGTCACAACTTTCCCTCCAAGGAGTAAGCATCTTTTAATTTCATGGCTGCAATCACCATCTGCAGTGATTTTGGAGCCCAGAAAAATAAAGTCAGCCACTGTTTCCACTGTTTCCCCATCTATTTGTCATGAAGTGATGGGACCAGATGCCATGATCTTAGTTTTCTGAATGTTGAGCTTTAAGCCAACTTTTTCACTCTTCTCTTTCACTTTCATCAAGAGGCTCTTTAGTTCTTCTTCACTTTCTGCCATGTGGGTGTTGTCATCTGCATATCTGAGGTTATTGATATTTCTCCCAGCAACCTTGATTCCGGCTTGTGCTTCCTCCAGCCCCATCACTTGATGGCAAATAGAAGGGGGGAAAGTGCAAGCAATGACAGATTTTATTTATTGGTCTCTAAAATCACTGCCGACGGTGACTGTAGCCATGAAATTAAAAGATGTTTACTCCTTGGAAGGAAAGCTATGAGAAACCTAGACAGTATATTTAAAAGCAGAGACATCACTTTGCCGATGGTTTTTCTAGTAGTCATGTACAGATGTGAGAGTTGGACATTAAAGTAGGCTGAGCGCCGAACACATTGATGCTTTCAAATTGTGGTGCTGTATAAGACTCTTGAGAGTCCCTTGGACAGCAAGGAGCTCAAACTAGTCCATCTTAAAGGAAATCAACCCTGAATACTCATTGGAAGGACTGATGCTGAAGCTGAGGCTCCAGTACTTTGGCCACCTGATGAGAAGAGCCGACTCATTGGAAAAGATCCCCTGATGTTGGGAAAGACTGAAGGCAAGAAGAGAAGGGTGAGACAGAGGGTGAGATGGTATGATAGCGTCACCGACTCAATGGACATGAATTCGAGCAAACTCGAATGGTGAAGGACAGGGAAGCCTGGCGTGCTGCAGCCCATGGGTTCGCAAAGAGTCGGACACAACTTAGTGACTGAACAACAGTATCAGAGCTGCAAAACATATAAACAAACACAGGGAGAACAGGAGTAGAGACGTAGCCACCTCGTAATGAGCTATTTCTTAGGCCATCTCATGTGACATCTGTTGAACATGACTGTAAATTTAATATGAATGACATATGTAGACTGTGGGATCCCAGTCACATTCTTTTCAAGCACGCTTAGAACATTTAGAAAAGATGCTAGTCTATAAAGGCAACCTCAGCAAAATTTGAAGATTAGGGCTGCAGTCTGGATCTCCTGGGAACTTGACTGAGATGGAGCTCAGGGTTCAGGAAGTTTATTATTAGGGAACACTCTTGGGACTGGCGCCAAGGAGAAGGAGAGGAAAAAGCAGGCTGATATAGCAGGAAATTGAGCTGCAGTGCTCTATTAACGGCAGCCTTGGCTGCCTCCATGGACAGCTCTGGAATGGGTATTGTCCTCTAGGTTCTTGGCTTGGGGGAGGGCCCTTTATCCTCCCACATTGACTGGAATCAGCCTGAAGGAGGCACGAGCTTGGTGGGGCCGGGCAATTTCTTTAGCCCATGCCACCCTCTCCTTCCCAAGGCTGACACTGAGGACCACCTTCTGGACCGCTCCTTTAGCACCTGGGGGAGTAAGTCCTTCATCCCAGCAGGTGTCCTGAGCAGTGATCATAGCATCCAGCACCGTGTGTACACAGACTCTATTCTCTGATCACAGTCCAAAGAAGTCAGATGTTGATAACCAAAAAGGTAACTAAAAAAAGCTCATACTGTTGGAAACTTGGAAGCAGGCACCCAAATGACTCACAAACCACCGAAGAAATCATAACCAAAATTAGAAAATACTTAATACTGAACAATAACAAAAATATTTGCATCAAGACTTGTGAGATGCCACCAAAGCAGTATTTGGAGAAGAGTTTATAACTGTAAATGTTTGCATTGGCAAGTAAGAAATGATCAAACCTAATAAGCTAAGTATCTAACTTGAAGAGTTAGAACAAGGACAGCAGAATCAACCCAAAGACATCAAATGATTAGAAGCACAGAAATGAATGAGACAGACAGCAGAGAG
The DNA here is from genome assembly GCF_000754665.1 of Bison bison bison. NCBI lineage: Eukaryota > Metazoa > Chordata > Mammalia > Artiodactyla > Bovidae > Bison > Bison bison. The sequence goes on along the minus strand of NW_011494756.1, from coordinate 995,827 downwards.
TAGGATGAGCGAAGACAAAAGAGGATTCTTTGAAAACAATAAAAATATTAGACAAATCTCTTACAAGATGAATTAAGATAAAAGAGAAGGCACAAATAGTCAGTATGAAGAATGAAAGGGCATGATGACAGATGAAGCGCAGACCACATGGATCATATAAAAATAGTATGTTGTTGAGTCACTCAGTTGTGTCCGATTTTGTGACCCCATGGACTGCAGCACACCAGGCTTCCGCATCCTTCACCAGCTCCCTGAGTTTGCTCAAACTCATGTCCATTGAGTCGGTAATGCCATCCAACCATCTCACCCTCTGTTGTCCCCTTCTCCTCCCGCCTTCAATCTTTCCCAGCATCAGGGTCTTTTCCAATGAGTCTGCTCTTCGCATCAGGTGGCCAAAGTTTTGGAGCTTCAGCTTCAGCATCAGTCCTTCCAACGAATATTCAGGACTGATTTCCTTTAGGATTGACTGGTTTGATCTCCTTGCTGTCCAGAGGACTCTCAAGAGTCTTCTCCAGCACCAGTTATACTAAAAATAGTATAAATGACCTTATTTATTGGAAGTCTTAAATGATATTGACAAACTCCTAGAAAAATTAAACTTATGAAAACTGACTCAAGTAGTAGAAAACCTGAATGGTTCCATAATTATGAAATAAATTAAATTAGTAGTTTAAAATCTTCCTATCTTCAAATCTTCAAAACACCAGTTCCTGATGGCTTTATAAGTGAATGCTGCTATTAAAAAACAGACTACCTCAAGATTACCTAAATTTCTACTCCAAAATGAAGGCAGTACAGTAAAGAAAAATTTTAAGTTAATTTCATTCATGAACACAGGTCCAAAAATTCTTTTAAAAAAGTCAGCTTAGTGAATTCAGCAATAATTGAAAAATACGGTGCCTCATGTTTAAGTTGTGTTTATCTTATGAAGGTAAGGTTGGCGTATTAGGAAAGGAAGGGACATACTTCATCACATTAACAGTTTAAAGGAAAAACGTGATGATTTCATCAGATGAAAACTTATTCAATACAACTTAACATTCATTCGTTACAAAAATTCTCTCCAAACCAGGAATTGAAAGGAATGTCCTTACCTTGTAAAGGAAAATAGATAAAAATGACATGATATATAATAATGAAATAATGAAAATATTACCTTGAGGATCAGAAACAAATCAGGGATGCAAATTCTTTTCAACTTTAAGGTTCGGTTCTAGCCAGGGTTGTAATACAAGAAAAACTAAACGACATAAAGATTGAAAGGGAGAAATAAAACTAATACTAAAAACAGACAGTATGACCATCTATTGGAACATAAAGAAAGCTGAGTGCCGAACAACTGATGCTTTTGAACTGTGGTGTTGGAGAAGACTCTTGAGAGTTCCTTGGACTGAAAGGAGATCAAATCAGTCCATCCTAAAGGAAATCAATCCGAATATTCATTGGAAGGACTGATGCTGAAGCTGAAGCTCCAATACTTTAGCCACCTGATGTGAAGAACTGACTCGTTAGAAAAGACCTTTATGCTAGGAAAGATTGAGGGCAGGAGGAGGGGATGGCAGAGGATGAGCTGGTTGGATGGCATCACCAGCTCAATGGACAGGAGTTTGAGCAAGCTCCGGGAGTTGGTGATGCACAGGGAAGCCTGGTGTGCTGTAGTCCATGGGGTCACAAAGAGTCAGACACGACTGAGCGACTGAACTGATTAGTTGTGAATAAGCAGCAGGTATAAACTGATACTGTCCCAAGCAAAGAAAGACATGTGGTCACTCTAACATGATCTCATTTAATGCCTTGAACCCTACAGGGTAAGTGATAGACAGGGAAGCCGGGTGTGCTGCTGTCCATGGGGCTGCAACTGGACACGACTGAGCGACTGAACAACAACAAATTATTAGAATCAAATGTCCAGCAAGTCTGTTCAATATATAAAAACACATTAAAAAGCCAATTGTATGTTTATACACTATCTGCCATCACTTAGGAAAAACAATCTAAAAGAAATGTCATTTGAGGATGTGGAGAAAAGGGAACCCTTGTGCACTGTTGGTGGGAATATAAATCCGTGAGCCACTGTGGAAAACAGATGGAACTTTTCCCCTAAACTAATAATAGAACTACCATATGACCCAGCAATTCTGCATCTGGGTATGTGTCTGAAAAACTCCAAAACACTAACTTGAAAAGATACAAGCACCTCAATGTTTCAGTTCAGTCGCTCAGTCGTGTCCGACTTTGCGACCCCATGAACCGCAGCACGCCAGGCCTCCCTGTCCATCACCAACTCCCGGAGTCCACCCAAACCCAAGTCCATCGAGTCGGTGATGCCATCCAACCATCTCATCCATAGCCTTGGCTGGACGGATGTTTGTTGGCAAAGTAATGTCTCTGCTTTTGAATATGCCGTCTAGGTTGGTCATAACTTTCCTTCCAAAGAGTAAGCGTCTTTTAATTTCATGGCTGCAATCACCATCTGCAGT
>NW_011494756.1:993007-993247 GCF_000754665.1 Bison bison bison | reverse complement strand
ATGAAATTAAAAGACGCTTACTCCTTGGACGGAAAGTTATGATCAACCTAGATAGTATATTCAAAAGCAGAGACATTACTTTGCCAACAAAGGTTCGTCTAGTCAAGGCTATGGTTTTTCCTGTGGTCATGTATGGATGTGAGAGTTGGACTGTGAAGAAAGCTGAGCGCCAAAGAATTGATGCTTTTGAACTGTGGTGTTGGAGAAGACTCTTGAGAGTCCCTTGGACTGCAAGGAGAT
>NW_011494756.1:983210-992794 GCF_000754665.1 Bison bison bison | reverse complement strand
CTCATTGGAAAAGACTCTGATGCTGGGAGGGATTGGGGGCAGGAGGAGAAGGGGACGATAGAGGATGAGATGGCTGGATGGCATCACTGACTCGATGGACATGAGTCTGAGTGAACTCCGGGAGTTGGTGATGGACAGGGAGGCCTGGCGTGCTGCAATTCATGGGGTTGCAAAGAGTCGGACACGACAGCGATTGAACTGAACTGATGGGACCAGATGTTTATGGCAGCATTATTTATAATTGCCAAGATAGGAACACAGCCTAAGTGTCCATTGACAGATGAATGGATAAAGATGTGAGATATATCTATGAGTATATATGAATATTACTCTCAAGAAAGTTCTGGACCAGAGAGGATGCACTCCAGAGCTACCAGGGTGAGTCTAGCCCTCGGGCATCCCTAGCTGCGTTGAACTATGGGCACACCCCCCGCCACGGCTCTCCCATGCTCTAAACTGGTCCCTGTGCCTGGATGATGGGAGAGCAGTGCCCGGCCCCCTGCTCAGGTCTCAGGTCTGCTCAGCGGCCGCCACCCACATGCCAAGTGTCCCTTCATGTCACTGTCGCAACCTCTGTGTGTATGTCTCTCCCCTCACCCCCCACCCCTCTACCCTGCAAGGTCCCAGCTTTGGGAGGATGGAAAGCTGCTGTCTAGCTTGGTCCCTGGGATGGCCCTGGAATTCAAGGATCTGCACAGATCTTGTCTGGGAGTGGTCATTGGCTGTGTGTATATAAGCAACTCACGAATGCTCACAGCAGTAGCTTATGGGATGTTTGGCGGTGTCCAGAGATATTTTTGATTGTCATGACCTGGGGGTGCAAGACCAACCCCAGACAGAGGAGAATTAAATGATGCAAAAAAAAAAATCAGCGGTGCTGGGGTTTGGGGGCAGGAGGAGAAGGGGACGACAGAGGATGAGATGGTTGGATGGCATCACTGATTCAATGGACGTGAGTCTAAGTGAACTCCGGGAGTTGGTGATGGACAGGGAGGCCTGGCGTGCTGCGGTTCATGGGGTCACAAAGAGTTGGACACGACTGAGCGACTGAACTGAACTGAACTGAGAAACCCCGCCTAACACGGCCTGGCTACCAAAGAACCCCCTTGGTCTCAAATGCGGATGCCTTCTGAAGTCCAAGGGCTGCACAAATGTCTTGGGGGAGGATTGAGTGGTGTTGAAGGGGGACAGAGTCATCCAGCCCAGCAGCGACTGATGGACGCCCAGTGTGGCCAGAGTTTCTGGTTTCTAAGAAAGCCAAAAACTCTGGACTGGGGTATGAAATATGATTTTTAAATGCTAACAACTAAATATGATTTTTTGAAAACCTTTGTAGACTGAACAGAACCGTATACGTTGTCCGCTGTGCTTGGCCGGGCCACGATTCCTGCGCGGGTTGCGGGAGGGCAGCCCCGCGATGGCCGGGGCGCTGCTGCCTCCCTGTGGCCGCAGCGGGGAGGTGCCGGCTGTGATGTGAATAAAGGGGTCTGTGATTGTCCGCGAGAACCAGGGTCCAGACTCCTGCTGACATTCTCGGAAGACCGGGGTTTGACTCAGAGCTGCCCGGTCTACAGTGAGGGTGACAGTCGGAATAACCCTCTTTGGGCCTCCATTTCCTCAACTGAAAAATGGGGATGGGTCTTCCGTGGTGGTTCAGTGGAGAAGACTCTGCACTCCCAATGCACGGGGCCTGGGTTCTAGTCCCTGGTCAGGGAACTAGACCCCGCATGCTGCAATAAGCCCTGGAGCAGCCAAATAAAACTTTTTTAAAGAAAAATGGGGATGGAAACAGGGGTTTCATTAGGGTTAAGTGAGATAACAGTGGTAAAAGGGCCAAGCATTGGCAAGGTGACGGGTGTGCACACAGCCAGCGTTCGTGTCACTTTCGGAGGTTGGCATCACTTCCTGGGCAACGCTCACCATCAGGTCAGCTATTCACGAGCACCAACGACACCCCGGTGCTCTGCCCTCTGTGCAGAGGTCATCTTCCCTGATCCTTCCGTCGTCCAGGAGGCAGCTGCCTCCAGCATCCTCACTGACCAGCGATCAGATGGGACTACATGGGTGGGGCAGGTAACCAGCCCAAGGGCTCCTCAAACACCAGGGCTGGACTGGAAGCTGAGTTCCACCATGTTTATAGAGAAGTGCATGACTTACCCACAAGGGGCCTTAGGATACGGGCTCCAGGAGTGGCTGCAGATACAGTGAGGGGCCAAAACTTGGAGACGGAGGGGACTCCGGTGTGGTCTGGTCCACGGAGCCCTCCCAGCCACCAGTGAGTCGCCTCACTGTCCTAGAGGGAGGCGGGCTTGTCCTGGCTGCAGCATCCCTGAGCCACCATGTGGCCGGGGACTCCTGCTTGCCTTCTCAGTCTCCGAACCATCTTGGCTTTGGTCGCCCAAAGACAGGTCGCCTTGGGGAAACTGAGGACGTGCGGCCCCACTGAGGGGCCTGTGCATCTCTGCGCTTGCTGATGAGGGGAGGCGGGCGAAGAGGATTATAAAGCTTCAGATCAACTTAGGTGGGAGGGAAACTGAAGCCAGGGAGGAGATAGTAACTGCCAAGTGCCCCAGGGACTGGCTTGTCTTATGCAGGACCCTCTTCTCTCCTAAAGGATGATGGGCTCATTCAGGGAGAAGGGGTTGGGTAGGGGTGGGGAAGATGGTCTCCGGCAGATGGCGTTTGACTACTTGGCATTCTGCTTACTCATCCCTTTAGATGGGAGAGGAGCAGCATCTTACTGAATGTGGATCTAACTCATATAAATGGTGGAAACCCATGAGCCCAACCCCTGGAGAAACAGCTGCTCCTTGTAAGGGCTGTTTTTGTACCTGGTGGTAGATGTGCCAGGGACCCTTGCAATTCCCACCTCCTGGGTCCTAGCAGACCTGCCTCCTTATCTGAGCTTCACCTCCTGCTGCTGTGTGACCTTGGGGAAGCCCCTCCACCTCTCTGAGCCTCACTTGTAAAATATCAGTCACATCCTTCCTACCTTGCTGAACTGGTGGGGAGGGCAGCTGAAGCAATGTTGCATGCTCTCCTTGCCCATTAGCACGATTATGCTAACATCTGGGCTTCCCTGGTAGCTCAGATGGTAAAGAACCTGCCTGCAACGCGGAAGACCTGGATTTGATCCCTGGGTCAGGAAGATCCCCCGGAGAAGGAAATGGCAACCCACTGCAGTATTCTTGCCTAGAGAATTTCATGGACAGAAGATCCTGGAGGGCTACAGTCCACGGGGATTGCAAAAGAGTCGGACACGACTGAGCAACTAACACAACAATGCCTACAATTAAATGGTTCCTGAGGAATAAGTTGTTTAATCCCAGCCTCCTGCCCTCAGAGCCCACAGAGACCATGGTTGTCTTGTTGGTCACCATTCATCAGTGCCAAGCACAAGAGCCGGCCCTTTGTACACGTTTGGGAGTTAGTGAAGGCTTTTAGTGTCTGACACATCTCTGACGTATAAAGAAGTCACATCTAGGAAAACCACGTGGAGCAGCTGTTTGGAGGAACTTGTAGGGAAGGGGCGGCCACGCCCCCTACCCTCCCAACAGGACACACCTGCCCACGCTCAAGGACAACGGTGAAAAGCAGACACAGATGCGCTTCTCAGCTGTGCCCAGCAGGTGGCGCCCGCCCCTGCCCACAGGCCAGTGGCAGTCTGGCTGCGTGCTGTGAGTTGCTGGGGTGTCCCCTCACAGTGTATTCATTTTGGGGGTGTGTCTGCTCACAGTTCCCGGCGGGTAGCAGAGGGCTTTGGTACAGTCTTCAAGGCCCAGCTCAGCAGCCGCTCCAGGCAGAAGGGACCCTTCCTGGGGGTCCAGCGGGGGGTCTGTGTGGGGAAGGTGCTCGAATGTTGTTACCCGAACCACGTGGAGTAAGAGGTCCCAGCGGAAGGCTGGTGGGGTGGGCGTGGGCAGGAGGAGCCCCGAGACTCCTGTCTCATTCGTTTGAAATGAACAAATGTTTACATGTACAAAAGCCTGTGTCTGAGTGGGTCATGGATGGATGTAAAAAGAATTGAAGGAAGGAGGGGAGGGGGGAGGAGGGAGGGAGGGAAATGAAAGGAGAGGAACCTAAGCAGAGCCAAAGGGCATAAAGTGGGACTTCCCTGGGGGTCCGGTGGCTAAGACTCTGCACGCCCAATGAGGGGGGCCCAGGTTCAATCCCTGGTCAGGGAGCTAGATCCCACACAGCACAACTAAAGATCCTGGTACCATAGCTAAGATCCGGTGCAGCCAAATAAACAAATATTCAAACAAAAAAAACCAAAATGGCATAAAGTGAAAATTAGGTCTTTCTGCCCCCACAGTCAGCCCCACTTCTCTTGGCTTCCTGAACATTCTTCCATTGTGTGTGTATGCTCGCATGCACACATGTGTGTTTGTGTGGAGGGGGGATGTCAGAGCCACACCATAGGGAAAGAAATAGTCTTGTCTTGAAAAACTCCTTAGCCAGAAATGTTTGGGTCCAACTAGAGAGAAACTGTCTTGCCAGTTTGTGGGGGTTGGGAAGAGGGTGGAAATCAGACTCTGAGTTGGGGGGCTTCAGGATCTGACTCCCAATATTAGCATCTCTCATGGACGACAGTGCTCTGTGGTTTGCAAAACCCCCTTCTAAGTCACACTCAGTATTGGGTTTGGGGCTCTGACAGCTCAGGTTGGAGGGTATTTCAGCTTCCCCTTTACATAGGGGACCAGGGCCAAGGGTCCAGGGGACAGCTCCGTGCCACACAGTTGGTGACCAAACTGGAGTACAGAGCTGGGTATCCTGGTTGCCTCCCCCCGACTCCCCCCAACCTCAGTGATCTTCCAGGTCCGGATGGCAAGGGAAAGACCAGACACTGGGGACCTGACCCACTGATGGGCAGACAGGTGGGCACCCAACCAACCGACCTGGCCCAGGCCCTTCCAGCTTGGTGACTCCTAAAGCTGGTTGGAGACCAGCCTTCACAGTATTTTCTGTTCTTCCTCCCCCTCCACTTCCCTCCTCCCTCTTTCCCACTTGTCAGGAATCTGCAAGAAGAGTGGAGAGCGGATTGTAATTGCCCCCCGCGGAACTCACCTGCCATGAAAGGGTGTTAAATAACGCGCAATTTACATGTCTTCCCTGTAGGAAATGATAGAATCAGAGCTTTCAAATTAGCAATAGATTTTTCTAATTGAATCTATTTCCCGTACGGCAGGTGAAGTGAGAAATGATCAGGTAGCTCAGTTTCCCCTGCAAATGGACCACCAGACAATTGAAGGAGCTAAATGCTTACTAAAAGTGCAGGTAAAATTGATATTGTGTTTCTGGGAAATATGTGTAGCATGATAGCTGAGGGGCATGTGCGTCCACGTGGTCCCCCTCGTGACAACATAAAGGGCGTCTATACCCAAGGAGGAAAAGGGTGTGGATGAGGGGTGGATCTGGGAGGAAAAAGGGGAACCGGATGGTTGCCCCCAAGCTACCTGTATTAGCACACAGCCAGACCGTGAGGCTTGGGGCTTACTCTGTTGTGTTAAGGGCTTCCCGGATGATAAAGAATCTGCCTGCAAAGCAGGAGACCCGGGTTTGATTCCTGGGTCAGGAAGATCTCCTGGATGAAGAAAAGGGCTCCCCACACCAGTATTCTTGCCTGGAGAATTCCATGGACAGAGGAGGCTGGTGGGCTTCAGTCCATGGGGTCGCGAAGAGTCAGACGTGACTGAGGGACTAACACTTTCATTTTTTCTGTCTTCTGTTAACCTGTTTTTTTTCACCTGTGAATGGTAACCATAAGAGAGTTCTGGTGAGCGTGAGGAATAAATAAGAGCGCACGGGAGGCATTTAAATGGTGCCCGGCACATAGACGCTCAGTCGCTCAGTCGCTCATTCGTGACTCTCTCCGACCCTGTAGACTGCAGCATGCTGGGCTCTCCTGCCCTTCACCATCTCCCAGAGCACAGAGTAGGTGCTCAGTAGAATAAACGCGTCTGACTGTCAGTGCTACTTCTTAGCGTTACTACGTTCGCCTGTGTATTAAATGTCTATAATAAAGCATCACAGCGCGGAGTGGCTTAAAGCACCACGTATCTGTCTTTCACATTTCATGGCTTCTGTGGGTCAGGAGTCTGGCAGAGCTTAGCTGGGTCCTCTCAGCTTCAGAACCCTTCCAAAGCTCCAATCACGGTGTCGGTCCAGGGCCTGCAGTCTCACCCAAAGGCTCAGCTGGGGAAGGATTCATGCCCAAGCATGTGGTTGTTTTGGGATTCCACTCCTTGCTGGAGCCCACCGTGGGCTCTATGCCCCGTGGGCTTCTCCGGGATAGCAGCTCACGACACAGCAGCACAGGTCGTCAAACCCAGCAGGGCGGGGAGTCTGCCAGCGAGGCAGGAGTCACAATCTTGCGTCACCTCATCACAGGAGTGACATCCATCAGCTTTGCCACGTGCAGCGTGTGTGTGCTCAGTCGTGTCCGGCTCTTTGTGACCCCATGGACTGTAGCCTGCCAGGCTCCTCTGTCCATGGAATTTTCCAGGTTAAAAATACTGGAGTAGGTTGCCATTTCCTTCTCCAAGGAATCCTCCTGATCCAGGGATCAAACCCATGTCTCTTGCATCTCCTGCATTGGCAGGCAGATTCTTTACCACCGTTCAGTCCAGTTCAGTGGCTCAGTCGTGTCCAACTCTTTGTGACCCCATGAATCACAGCACACCAGGCCTCCCTGTCCATCACCAACTCCCGGAGTCTACCCAAATTCATGTCCATCGAGTCAGTGATGCCATCCAGCCATCTCATCCTCTGTCGTCCCCTTCTCCTCCTGCCCCCAATCCCTCCCATCATCAGAGTCTTTTCCAATGAGTAGTCCATGGTTAAAACCAAGTCCCAGGTCCTGGGACTTCCCTGGCAGTCCAGTGGTTAAGTCTCTGTGCTTCCATTGCAGGGGCACTGGTTCGATCCCTGGCTGGGAAACTAAGATCCTCCTGCCATGGAGTGTGGTCTGAAAGTAAATAAAAATACAGGCCAAAAATAAATAAATAAAATAAAAAAATGTTAAGAAGTCCCAGGTTCCGCCTGCACTCTGGGGAGTCGTGGGGGTCTTGGTAGAAGCTGCCAGATCAGATCAGATCAGTTCAGTCGCTCAGTCGTGTCCGACTCTTTGCGACCCCATGAATCGCAGCACGCCAGGCCTCCCTGTCCATCACCAACTCCCGGAGTTTACTCAGATTCATGTCCATCGAGTCAGTGATGCCATCCAGCCATCTCATCCTCTGTCGTCCCCTTCTCCTCCTGCCCCCAATCCCTCCCAGCATCAGAGTCTTTTCCAATGAGGCAACTCTTCGCATGAGGTGGCCAAAGTACTGGAGTTTCAGCTTTAGCATCATTCCTTCCAAAGAAATCCCAGGGCTGATCTCCTTCAGAATGGACTGGTTGGATCTCCTTACAGTTCAAGGGACTCTCAAGGGTCTTCTCCAATACCACAGTTCAAAAGCATCAATTCTTCGGCGCTCAGCTTTCTTCACAGTCCAACTCTCACATCCATACATGACCACAGGAAAAACCAAAGCCTTGACTAGACAGACCTTTGTTGGCAAAGTAATGTCTCTGCTTTTGAATATGAGGGGACCAGCATCACAGCTGATTGTGGTTCCCTACTGGTGGAGTGACCCAACCTTCATTCCTAAGTCTGGATTAGCAGTCCTACCTGGATCGGGCTGTCATTTCCCATGGATGTTTCCCCATCCTGATTCTGCTGTCAAAGACCAGGCCGCCTTCAGGATTAGGGCACTTTCCCCCCTACCGGCAGGCATCTTAACCCTGCATGTACCCCAACCTCTAAAGCTTTTTGCTGCCGGGAGTCAACACAAACCCTGAGCCCTTTACGCACTGCAGGAGAAATCTCACTGGGAGAATATGTGTGTGTTAGTCGCTCAGTCGTGCCCAGCTCTTTGTGACCCCATGGACTGTAGCTGGCCAGGCTCCTCTGTCCATGAGATTCTCCAGGTAAAAATACTGGAGTGGGTTGCCATGCCCTTTCTCCAGGGGATCTTCCAGCCCGACCCAGGGATTGAACCCATGTCTCCTGTATGGCAGGCAGATTCTTTACCATCTAAGCCACTGGGAGAATAACCAAGCCCAAATCAAACCCCACCCCAGAAAGCTTATTGATTTAGGGGTTGATGGAAGAATCAAACCTTTTCAACCAAATTTAGAACTTGCAACCTAGGTCTTTGAAACACTGAGCTTGGTGGGAAAAAAACCGTTACCAGAGGAAACCCACAGTGTGGCAGGAGCTATGATGGGCAAAATGTGACACGGCTGAAACGCTGTTGGGAGAATGAAATCATCAGGGCAAATGTTGTATGGGAAACTATGGATCCCCGTGAATATGAGTTCAGTAAAATGAAAATAAAAGTAATAAACCAGAGGATTTCCCTGGCGGTCCAGTGGTTAAGACCTCACTTTCCAACACAGGAAGTGAGAGTTCAATCCCTGGTTGGGGAAGTAAGATGCCACCTGCCTCAAGGCCAAAAAGCCAGAACATCAGCAACAGAGGCAATATTGTAACAAATTCAAGAAAGACTTTAAAAAATAAACAAATTAGAAACAGGTTAACCTCACTTGGCAGAAGACTGGCCAAGAAACTAAACCAACAGAAGGAGCTTCAATCTTGAAAATGATACAGTACTGATAGAATCCCGCCAATGAGAATGCTTGTTACTGATAACAAGAGGTCAGAAGGCTGGGCCAGGCATCGCACTCTGCCCCCAGGGAGTGCCATGCTGTTCCCCCAGCAGGTGGGGGCCCTTCCACAGGGGTCCCAACACCCCCATCACTGTCCCCCTTCCCTGGGATGAAGGGTGCACAGCTGGGGCTCCCATGCCCCGTGGGGCAGATGCTCCTTTGTCAGGGGCCATCAGGCAGGGTGACGATGCAGGGTGCTCAGGGCTGGAGTGATGACAATGGCCTGGGGCAGAGGTCTGGGTGAGAGGACTCGTTGGGCCTGCCCTGGGCTCCACTGTGAGGACAGAGGTTCCCCGGGGCCCGCCGGGTTCTGAGCTCAGGAGCCGGAGCCAGAGCCGGAGCTGTGCTGGGGACCTGGCCCGGCTCGCTCAGCCCTGGGGCAGGCAGCCTGGGCGGGGGTTGGGGGGGAACGGTCAGCTGAGTCCAGTTGATGGGAGGCTGAGGAATGAGGAGAGTCCAGGAAAGCGGGTGGGGAGAGATGACTGCTTATTGAGCACTTACTGTATACACCCGGCACCTGATGGCAGGCGTCCAATACAGGCCTATAAAACCCCACGCAGGAGATCACCGTCTGTCCACCTTGCACTTGAAGACAGGCCCGGGGAGAGGCGCTCCAGTCCCAGGCCACTCCACGAGCAGGTTGCAGGCCCGGGTCTGTCCGTCTGTCTCTCTGTGTCTCCAGAGCCCCCCTTGGGCCCATGGCCTCCCAGCCCAGTCTTTCCCTGGGATCTTTTCTTACAGATTAAACGCCCCCCACCCCTCACAATTATTCCCCCTAATGAAAGCGCCCTTGTCTTTCCCGGGACGTGCTCTCTCTCGGGAAGGGCTTCACTCCCCTCCCGCCCTTTGTCCCAGGCCACAGCCTCCAGGCT
>NW_011494756.1:977064-983043 GCF_000754665.1 Bison bison bison | reverse complement strand
CTCAGGAGGCCCCCGGTGAGGTCATCCCTGTGTCAACAGGAGCCGCACAATGGGGCCAGGGTCTGTCTTTCTGCTGAAGAGGGAGACTGGGCTGCGGGAAAGAGGCAGGAGCCGGCAATTACAGGTCCCACAATGGGGCGCCGTCAAGGGGCCTCCATCAATTAGAGCCGCTGCGCAGGCAGGGGGCAGGGGAGGGGTCGGGCGCAGGGGGCCAGGCAGGGCCCAGGAGCACCAGGCCAGGTAGGTTATTGTTCCTCCGTTCCACACTCGGTCATTCATTCATGTTCATGTTGTCTGAGCACCTACTATGTGCTAACCCCCCAGAGGCCCAGCCAGCAAGGTCTGGCTCTGACAGCAAATCGCGGTAGGGGAGGCAGACAGTAGATAAGTGTGCAGATACGTGCACGTGTGCCACACTTCCCGATAGACTCAAGCGCCACGAGGGAACTAAAACAGCAGGAAATCGTAGACAGGTAGGAGACAAAGGCGGCAGGAATGCCCAGGCAGACAGGGCAGGCTTCCTGGAGGAGGTGACGTTCGAGCTGAGACCTGGGAAGCGAGACCTGGCCAGCTGCGCCACAGCTGGAGGGAGGCGTGTCCCAGGCAGAGGATACAACAACAAGTCCAAAGGCTCCGGGGCAGGAACACACCTGGTATGCACAGAGGTCAGCAAACGGCTGATGTGGGACGAGGGACGCGGGTGATGGAGCAGACAAGGGGGCTGTGGTGTGGTGGGGGTGGTTCTCATCAGCCCCCAGCGGGTGTCTACACACAGCTGCTCCCACCTGGGCTGTGGGTCGGTAGCTTGAGATGAGCCACTGTGCGAGGAGTTGCACCACTTGTGCGTGCTAAGTCGCTTCAGTCATGTCCGATTCTTTGCGACCCCCTAGGGCCGTAGCCTGCCAGGCTCCTCTGTCCATGGGATTCTCCAGGCCAGAATACTGGAGGGGGCTGCCATTTCCTCCTCCAGGGCATCTTCCCCACCCAGGGATGGATCGAACCCGCGTCTCTTACATCTCCTGCTTTGGCAGGCGGGTTCTTTACTGGGAGGTCCCCATTTACACCGTGGAAATCAGCCAATGCTACACGACGGAGCTTTTCCCCCCAGAAGACCCACAGTTGGCAGTGAGCTCGGGCTGAGCCAGGGGCTTTCTAAACACTGTACCTGCCCTAGCTTATTGAATACCTAGGATGGCGCCACGAGGTGGAACTTAAGAGTAACCTCACCAAGTGGTACAGCCAAAGAGAAAGAGGCCCGAGCAGCGCAGCAACTTGGGCGAGATCCCCCAGCTGGTGAGCGGCAGGGCTGGGGGGTGGGGTGGTCTGAGCCAAGGGGCTCCAGGCCCCTTCTCGCAGCTTCTGTTTTCCCCTGGGTAGGAGCCCAGCTTGAGCACACGGCTTGGCACAAGGGCTGCTTGTTAAAGGGATGAGGGATGGGGCGAAGTTTGCTGGGGGAGAGTGTTGACAGCGGGTCAGCGGGCCGATGCTGCCAGCAAGAGGCCACGCCAGACAGGGAAGTGGGATGAGGCTGGGGCAGGGCTGGGCGCCGGGGGCTGGCCGGGCGTCCCCGCCAACCTGCTCACCAGGTCGCTCGAGATCGCGTGGACTGCTTCCCCAACAACGAGGAGACAGGGTGCAGCCCTCCACCCACACGTGGTGCACGCAGCGCGCGGGGGGAAGACGAGCGTGGCTGCACCAGCGCCGGGCTGCTGGGGGCATCAGAGCCAGACACGCAGCTGGCACCAGGGCGTCTGCCCCTCCGACGCCCCACAATCTCCCCTCAGCCTCTGTTTGCCATGTAAACACCCAGCTTCCTGCTGGAGGCTGCCTGGTCCTGCCCGCCCTCCCTCGGTGTCAGGCGAGAAAGGTGGGCAAGTCCACTCGGCTCCCGCGGGCCTCCTGGATCCGTGAGCCGCCGAGTATTCAGAACACAAGCTTCCAAGGGTCAAATGCGGGCTTCCCTGCTGGCTCAGTGGTCAAGAATCCACCTGCCAGCGCAGGAGACAAGGGTTCGATGCCTGATCCGGGAAGATCCCACGTGCTGCCAGCAACTAAGCCCGTAAGCCCCAACAACCGCGCCTGCGCTCTAGAGCCCGGGAGCCGAAACTACGGAAGCCCACGTGCCTAGAGTCTGTGCTCTGTAACAAGAGACGCCACCGCCAGGAGAAGCCCGTGGACCGCAGCAAAGAGTAGCCTCCACTCCCTGCCACTAGAGAAAGCTTGAGTGCGGCTCCGAAGACCCAGGTGGCCAAAAATAAAGAAATAAAATTATAAAAATGGAGGGCCATCAGAGTTGTACTTGTGCACGCATGACTGCTATATCGCTTCAGTCGTGTCCAACTCTTTGCCACCCTGTGGACTGTACCCGCCAGGCTCCTCTGTCCATGAGATTCTCCAGGCAAGAATACGGGAGTGGGTTGCCATGCCCTCCTCCAGGGGATCTTCCCCACCCAGGGATCGAACCCGCGTTTCCTGAGGCTCCTGCATTGCCGGCGGATTCTTTACCACTGGGCCATCGGAGAAGCCCCAAGGAGGTCAGCTGGGACAGCGTGGCAAGCTCCAGCTGATTGAAATAAGTCAGGCCAGAGGGTGCAGGTGCGACCCAGGCCACACCAAGCAATGGTACAGGCAAAGGCAGGCAGGTGGAAAGGACTGGATCATATTAAAGGGCGTCACTGGGGCCCTGGAGGTCCCACAGCACCCCTGGTTGACTGTTGTATTGGAGCATTCGAGTTGCAGGCTGCTCTCTGCTGCCAGCTACCGAAGGGCAGAGCCTGCACTGGTTCTGTCTTTATTTCTTTGGTTGGTTCTTTTTTTTTTTTTAATACTGATTTATTTGTTTGGCTGCCCTGGGTCTTCGTAGCTGCACTCGGGCTTTCTCTAGTTACAGGCAGTGGAGGCTGCTCCTTGTCGCGATCCATGGGCTTCTCATGCCGGTGGCTTCTCTTGCTGCATAGCACAGTCTCCAGCCTCACGGACTTCAGTAGTTGAGACGCATGGGCTCCATAGTGGTGGCACACGGGCTTAGCTGCCCACGGCATGTGGGATCTTCCTAGACCAGGGATCGAACCTGTGTTCCTTGTACTCCAAGGCAGATTCTTAATCCCTGGACCACCAGGGAAGCCCCTCTCTTTGTCTGGTTCTTTTTGGTCCAACATCCAACCTAAGCAGGGCTCCTCTCTCTCTATGCCAGCTGTCTGTCTGAAGTATTAATACAAACCAAGCCTTACAGTAGCCCCAGGAGAAGGTGCATAAAGCCCATTTTACAGATGAGGAAACAAAGGCTCTGACGTGGGGTCCAGACCTACCCAAGGTCAAGTGGTAGGGCCAGGATTTGAGCCGAGCCCCACCAAGCTCTAGAGCCTGTGCTGGCATCGGGAAGCCATGGCACCTCTGGAATGGCCCCCGATATGGGAGCCCACCCGTCCTCAGGCCTCCTTCCTGATGTGCCGGGGTGCAGCAGCTACTCCCTGAAGCCCAGACACAGGTGACCAACCGGGCGGGCATCCACCAGGCCCTCCCAGGCCTCACGGGGGCCGCCCTCACCTCTGAGGCCTCCTGATGAGGGCAGGGGCGGAGGCGGGATGGGGCTCTTCCCGGGTTCGCCAGGGAGGCCTAGAGAAGTCACTGTGGTCAAGCAGACAGGGCTACCTTTGCCTTCCTGCAAGGGCCCTCCTTTTCACTTTTCACTCTGGAAAGAGGGCAGCAGGGGGATGGGAAGGGTGGCAGCTAGCCCCCTCACTCCTTCCACCTGTCAGCAGGCTGCCCAGAAGAAGCGGATTTGGATTGGCAGAGGGGGACGCGAAGGCTCAGAGAATGCAGAGGGTCTCCCCGGAGGCAATCCTGGAGCCAGGGCTGGGGTCTCTTATCCTCATTCGAAGCCAAGGGCAGGGGACAGTTTCCTGAGACGTCTCTGTGAAATCAGGGGTCCGCCTGCCCAGCCCGCAGCTGCCTCCCCTGGGCACAGTCAGGATAAGGATGGTGGTCCTGCCTCTAGGAGCCCCACACAGCTGTCCTGAAGGGCCCGCCACGTGTCCACCACGAGGAGAAGTTGGAGAGCCCACGAGGCCCCGTCTCCTGGCCCTAGGCTTCCTTAGCCATCAGGGCCATCCATCAAGGCCCATCCGGCTGACCATTGGCTGGCATTTGGGGTGAGTGTTGTGAGTGCTGAGGTGGGGCTTGGACCCGAGTGATGGACAGGACTCTCCTCTGAGCAAAGGCCACCCTGGCTGAACTCTGAGAGTCGGTCAGGGGCTGAACGGAGAGCATCCCTGCAGAGGAGAGAACCTCGTCCAGATTTCGGATGGTCACTCTGATGGGCTGACTTGACTAATTTAGACAGTTTCAGAAAAGACCAGGTGGATTCCCAGCCTCAGTGTCCTGATTTGTGATGCGGAGGGCTGGACAACCCCTGCCCCTGAGTGAGGACCCCTCCCTGCCTCCTGTAGCCGTGGGCTGGGGCTGGCTTCCCACCCTGCTGGCCTGACAACCATGCCTGAGGCCACACATGGGGTCTCAGGGCTGTGTGAGCCTGGGCAGGTCACTTAACCTCTCTGAGCCTCAGCTTGCGCCCCTGTTCAGCCGAAACAACAGTATCCACATCACTTTTCACTGCTGAATCCTTCTGTTTACAAAAGGGTGTGGCACAAAGTAGGTGCTCAATAAATATTTTTGGAACTAATGAATCAGCATTGGAGGATAGGACTGAATATTCCATTCTTAGCACAATGCCTGGCATATAGCAGTTCTAGATAAGCAATAGCTTTGTGGCAGGGTTTTAAAAAATTTTATTTATTTTTAATTGGAGGATAATCACTTTACAATGTTCTGTTGGTGTTTTTCTCTTTTTCTTAACCGGGGGAGAGGACTGAGCTAGCACGCAATCTCAGAACCAATGAGAAGGAAGTTGGTAGATGCATTTGGAGAATAGGGTGGAGTAGGGCATGGAACAAGACTGGAAATTTTCCTAGGATCAGGAAAGACAGACTCAAAGGCCGCAGCCAGGAGGCTGCACCCTGTCCTGTTCAGTTCAGTCACTCAGTTGTGTCCGACTCTTTGCGACCCCATGGACTGCATGGGGTCCTCCCTGGACAGGCCTCCCTGTCCATCACCAACTCCTGGAGTTTACACAAACTCAGGTCCATCGAGTTCGTGATGCCATCCAGCCATCTCATCCTCTGTTGTCCCCTTCTCCTCCTGCCTTCAATCTTTCCCAGCATCAGGGTCTTTTCCAGTGAGTCAGTTCTTCACATCAGGTGGCCGAAGTATTGGAGTTTCAGTTTCAGCATCAGTCCTTCCAATGAATACGCAGGACTAATCTCCTTTAGGATGGACTGGTTGGATCTCCTTGCAGTCCAAGGGACTCTCAAGGGTCTTCTCCAACACCACAGTTCAAAAGCATCAATTCTTTGGTGCTCAGCTTTCTTTATAGTCCAACTCTCACATCCATGCATGACTACTAGAAAAACCATAGCTTTGACTAGATGGATCTTTGTTGGCAAAGTAATGGCTCTGCTTTTTAATATGCTGTCTAAGTTGGTCATAGCTTGAGAGCAGGGGAAAAGGCCCAGATGACTGGCGATGAGCAGAGTGGTGGTGGACACCAGGAGGGAGACCCTGCCTGGCCTGAGGAGAGGGCCAGGAAGCAGGGAAGCAGAGCCGGCATGGGTGGAGGCCCTTTTCCAGGAAACTTGGCTGAGAAGAGAAAAGAGAGGTAGTAGCTGGGGGGTGATGATGGAGAGACAGTGGTCTTGTTTCATAGGTCAGGAGAGTTGAGAAGATATAAATGCAGGTGGTAAGGTGCTGGACCACTGGGGTGCCTGAAGCCACAGAAAAGGCGGTACTGACTACAGGGGTCCCTGAATGAGGCAGAGCTGGAGGGGCAACCCTGGAGGGGGGGATTCAGGAAGGGCTTCAGCTTTGGGTTTAGGCCAGTGGTGGTGGGGGGGGGGTTCTGTGGCTGAGTGGAGTACGAAGGCT
>NW_011494756.1:967014-976848 GCF_000754665.1 Bison bison bison | reverse complement strand
TGACCGCCTCTGTTGTACAGGGTGGGGCGGACCTGCTGACTGAGGCCGTGGGAAGGTCACAGCCCAGCAGGTTCTT
The DNA here is from genome assembly GCF_000754665.1 of Bison bison bison. Lineage (NCBI taxonomy): Eukaryota > Metazoa > Chordata > Mammalia > Artiodactyla > Bovidae > Bison > Bison bison. The sequence goes on along the minus strand of NW_011494756.1, from coordinate 976,772 downwards.
GGGGAGAGGCAGGTAGGTGATGTCTGTAGGGCCAGCCCTTCCCGGGGGCTGCCTGGGGCCCTGGCTCGCATTCTGGCTCATCAGAAAGAGCACACCATTGATTAGTGATGTCTGCTCGGAGCACACGATGGAAGGGGAGGGCTTGAGCCATTTCTGTGCTGCCCCCCTTGCCCAGGCAGCAGCAGAGAGCCGGCGGCCAGGCACGGAACACTGCTGGGACTGGTGTCGTTCCACCCCACGCAGGGACTCAAGGTGTGACTCAGCCCCAGTGCCTGTCATCCGTAAACTGGAAATGATAGGGCCACCTGTACGGGCGATCATGAGGATGAAAGTCATGATGTGTGTGCTCAGACACGGCAGCTTGTGTCGCCTCTGTGATGGGCAGAAGGAGCAGGGTGGAGTCAGGGAGCCTGGGGATGGGAGTCAGGAGGGACGCTGAATGAGCGAGGCTCCACTGGGGTGGGGGCTTGGGGCACACGTCTTTCCCTTCCCCTCGGCTGTCCGCAGAGCATCGTCACAGATGGAAGCACGTGGAGGGTGGGGCCGTGAAGATCTAGACAGGTCCTGGATACATACTGGCCAGGTCACCCAACAGGTGACCCAACTTCACTGTAAAATAAGGTAAGACAAGGTGATCGTCCTGATGAACTGGAGCAGTGAGATTTATCAGCAGGCCCGTGGCCTCTGGCATCGACCATCCTGGATAGTTAAGTTCAGTCGCCCAATGGTATTGAACTCTTTGCAACCCCATGGACTGCAGCATGCCAGGCCTCCCTGTCCATCACCAACTCATGTCCATTGACAGAGAAATCAATGGACAGAGAACTCATGAAAGTCTGTTTTCAGCTCCCTCCCCTCCACTCCTCCACTCTCCTTTCAGCGAGTATTTATCCTTCACCCTCACTGAGGACAGGCTATCCCTGCTCTTAAGATTCTTTCTCAGTCTGGTCCTAGTCTCTTCTTTGTATGGTACGGCAGTAGGGTGAGGTTGTGATAGAAGGGCACAAATATCTCTCCCAGCTTTGGTGGCTCTGTTCAAAACTGCTCTTAGGAAGGGGCTGGACACATTCAGACTAGAGTGTGAGTGACTGCCACGGCAGCAGCACAGCAGTACTTTGCTGGCCTCTTCCCTCCCTGCCAACGCCAACCTAGGAGCTGCATTTGGTCTCAGTGCCAGTCTTGTGGGAAGAGAGAGACTCGTCCAAAGAGGGTGAAGATGGGCAGGGGTGGGGTGTGGCCAGCTTAGCTGAGGGAGGGATCGTTGCAGGACACGGGTGTGAGTCTGGGAGCCGTGGGACTCAGGGAGATTTCTGCTGATGGCCCCAGGGCTCCTCAAGGCCACCCTGGAAGAGGGAAGCCGAGGGTGCTATCCTGCAGGTGGGTGGGAATCAGGGGGGAAAAGCGACAAGCTCCACAGAAGATAAAACCTTCTGACAGGTAAGAAGACCCCAGAAGTGGAACAGGTCCCTGGGGAAGTGGGGTGGGATGGGCTTTGGGGACAGACAAGCAGAGGTGTGAGGGTCCTTGCAGGATGCGGGGGAGGGGGCTTCCTCCCCAAAGCAGGGGACTGTGGGGGGTGCATCGGCACAGGAGGCTGGCACTCCCGCCCCCACTGCGATGCCTCCCTGGGACTCTCTTTGCCTTTCACCAAGGAGAGCAGTCCCTCCCAGTGGGAGGGCATCAACAAAGGTGAGGGGGCTCCCTGGGGCTCCTCTGTCTAATAGACCTGCCAGCTGTGGGGAGTGGAGCTGGGATCAGGCAGCGAACAGCACGGACACACCAGTGGTCAAGGAGAGGCCGGGCAGAGGTCTCCCGGGCACTGTCACTGATGGGCACTTGCTGAGTCACGGCAGCACTAGGGCATTCACAGTCCTCACCCCACGTGATTGGCGCCACCTAACGTGGCAGGTATGTTTACCCCGGTTTCACAGATGAGGCACCAGGTCCAGCACCCCGCCCCAGGACCCCAGCAGCAGGTCCACACCCGTGCGACCCCTCGGACCCTGCTCGCCCACCAGCACTGCGTCCGGCAGGTGAGAGGTGCCTGGAGGGAAGTGGGGCGGGGCTGGGGGATGTTGGCCTGAAGCCCCAGTCCCAAGTGCTGCTGCGCCCCAGGCCTGCTTAACTCTTGATCCCCTCTCGGAGGGAGCCTGGATCCCACTGCTGGCCATGGGCTGAGGGGGAAGGCAGAGCAGAGCAGGTACAGACCCGTGTGGGCCCGGGAGGGACAGGTTGCCTAGGGAAGTCCATCCTGTGTGGCAGGGGCCAAGGTCCCCCGACCCCCTCCTCCTCAGGATGCAGACTTAGGAGCAGTGGGGAGCCCCGGAGGTGTCCAATCAGGGGAGAGGGGTTCCTGACAGCACTGTGGGGCAGAGGGCTCAGGGAAGGCCCTGAGGTTGGGGGCTTCAACTCAGGAGGCAGCGGGAAGACTGGGGGAGCCAGCAGAGGCAGGAGAGAGGGACAGAAGGTGGGCATGGGGGTGCCCAGGTTTCGGATCCTGCTGCCTTTGATGGGGGTGCCAGCTCTGAGCTGGTGATGGGTGCCTTCACCTCCCAGCTCTCTATTCCCCTGGGGCATTCATTCTAGGGTCTGGACCCACCTGGGGGCCCTGCTTGGTCCCGGCCAGGACTCCTGTGCTAGGACCAGGCCTGGGTCTGTCCTGAGCATCCTGGCCTCCCGGTGCGGGTGGGGGAGGCAGAGGGCTGGATCTGGGCAGGACCTCTCTCCCCTGATCCTTTCCTGGGTCCCGGGAGCAAAACCCTGCTTCCTCCCTTCTTTCTTCAGGTTTGGCTCTGGCACTGCCATTGACTCGGCTCATCGACTTGAAACTGGGGCTCCCACTACTGGGTGTGGCACCTGGGCCCTGGGGTTCTTGTGAGGATAGGGTCCCCCCCGTCCCGGTATCCACAAACCCAAGCTGCTTTTGGTAGGGGGCGGAGCAGCTCCTAGACGGCCGACCCACAGAAGGGAAGACTCAGGGCAGTTGGCCAGTGCCAGAGCTGCCTGGAGAGGTGTGTGAGTGCCAGCCATGGAGCCAAGCGCTGCCAAGGGTGGAGGGCAGTCTGGGCTTCACCTGGCTTCTCCAGGAGCCCAGGAGGCATCTGGCACGTCCACCTCTTTTCTGGGTGAGGATGCAGGACCCGGGGACGCTGAGGAGATCGAAAGCTCAGTTGGAGGCAGCCCGTGGAGCCCGCTGCGTCTCGGTTCCTCCCACCGCCTCCCCGGACTCTGTCCCGAGCTGGTGCACGGGTTGCCAGGATGGAGGGAGGAGACCCACATCAAGTGCCTGGGATTTACCTCCTATGGCCTATACATCAGGGAGCCCTGGGCATTTCGTCTCCCGGGCCCCTCTTCACCATCCCTGTGTCCCCTCTTCTCTCATCCACTGCTGAACGATCAGACCAGGCTCTGCCCACGCTCCCCGGACTCTACTCTGCGGCTACAGGGGTGCTGGGCGGGGTGAACCTCTGCCCACTCCTCTCTCTGACCCCCTCCCTTCATCACCCCAGGGTCCCCTTTGGTTGCTGCCTGTAGATCTTTGCTTACTTGGCCCCTCCCCCGAGATGCCCTCCTTCCTCTGCCCTTGTCACCAGGCACTGTCTGAGCATCTCCTCTTCATCTGTCCCCTTGTGGGGTGAGAGGTCCCCTGTGAGGCCCCCATGTGCCCAGCAGTGCATGGCCATTGCTAGTTTCCAGGCCCCACACCCTTTGGATCCCTTGCTCAGGGGCAGGGTCACCTCTGAGTCCCTCTAAGTCTCTGGCTTTGCCTGGCCCTGAGGAGGTGGCTAGGATATCTATGGAAGGTTATTGAATATGAGCTACCCACTGGCCTGACCTCTGTTGCACCCGTTTTTTCAGAAAAGGAAACCAAGGCTTTAGTGTTCAAGTGTGGTATTCAAGGGCCCCCAGGCAGTGCAGGCAAAGCAAGGGCAGGAGCCCTGGGTGGGGCCAGCTCCACCTTCTCCCACTTCTTCACTGTCTAGGAGGTCAGAGGACATAGTCTTCTGGGAAGGACCGGAGAAGTCTGCAGGGCCGGACTGGGCATGGCCAGGACCCTGGACAGCTCAGCAGAGCTCAGCAACAGCTGGCAGGGCTGGGACGGTCCCTTGATGTGTTGCGGGCCTTTGGTGGGGTTGGAAGGAGCTGGCCTGGCACCTGGCAGGGAGCAGGATGGGTGAGGGGGAGAGCAGGTGTCCTGGAGTTTGAAGATCGGCCTTGCAGTTTCCTTTTTATCACATACTAGCTGGACAGGCCTCAAATAATCTTTTGGAACCTCAGTTTCTTCATCTGTAAAATGGGCCTTCTGGTCTCCCTTTGCAGGGATGGTCGCCCCTACCTGAGGTCCCAGCCAGGCTATGGTGAGAAATAAGGCAGCTCTAAGGAATCTGGAAAAATTCTCTAGAAACACTAAAGGCAGCCAGTGAGGGGCGGGGCCAAGGGTGCTGGGAACCTAGGCCACCCACCTTAGTGGTGACTCGGAGTGGCACCAGGAGCTGACCCCACCCTCAGGAGGCCTGTGGGCTGGGCACCCTCCTGCTCCCGCAGCCTGCAGGGAGGTGGGTGGCCTCCCAGGGCTTGGCCTCTGTCCAGCTCCTGGTGACTCCAGTCCTGGAGCAGCATCGCTTGGGGCAGGGAACATGATTCCTGAAGCGTGTCTTGGGCCCTCTGTCCAGTGACAAATGCCTCGCCCCCCAGGCCCATCTGCCAGGGGCAGACCCCGGTGGAATGATCAGTCAGGTGTCTGGAGCTCGCTTTATACAAGGAACCCTTCTCTGCAGCCCCCTTCTCTTGCTTTCAGTCTTCTCCAGCATCAGGGTCTTTTCCAATGAGTCAGCTCTTCTCGGAGGATGAGATGGTTAAATAGCATCACTGACTCAATGGACATGACTTTGAGCAAACTTCGAGAGATAGTAGAGGACAGAGGAGCCTGACCTGCTGCAGTCCATGGAGTTGCAAACAGTCGGACGTGACTCAGCAACTGGACAACAAAAACAACAGCCTCTCTGCTCCTGGCTTTCTGAACGATGATCCGAGGGTCATGTGGGAGAGCACCCCGGAACGGGGTGGAGGACTCATCTGGCCCACAGCCTGCCTGAGGTCCTCACCTCGGGGCAGGAGAGAGCTGTGGGGTCTTCCCACATCTTGACGTTCACCTTTGAGCAAGTCCAGGAGTGAGCTGGGACATCACTTTTGTCCTCAGGCTGAGAAAACCACGAGGATGTGCCAAGGGCCCAAGCTACTTGGTGGCAGAACTAGGTTAAAATCCAGATCCCTAGAATTGGTATCAAGAACTGTGATGGTGCTAACAGCCTCCACTTGCTGAGTGCCACCGGGGCACTGGGCCCTCTAGCTGCACTGCCCTTGAGTTAGAAATTACTGTACCGGCTTTACGAAAAAAAAGGAAGAGACTGAGGTTCAGAGTCACAGGTTGTAAGTGGCAGAGGCTGGACTTGAACCAGTGGTTCCATAGTTGGGGCAGTCCTCATAGGCTATACCTGACCCTAACCAGAGGTGAGAAGAGTCTGGGGGCTCCCGACAGGGGGGCTCCCGACAGGGTGGCTCTCCCACCCACGGCTCCGGGCTGAGGGGAAGACCCAGGGAAGGCCCACGCCAGATGGCTGCATTTGAAACTGACCAGCCTTCAGGGTCCAGATAGACCTGAACCAGCAGGCGGAGACCTTGGAGGGGCGGAAGGGGGGAAGATGTGGGGGTGCAGGGTCAGGCTTCACCCTTCCAGCCCCAGCTTGGGTCACCTCCTCCAGGGAGCCTCTCTCAATCCCTCTAGCCCATGCTAACTCCCACTTCCCCTAAATCCTGGGGCTTCCTCTGTCAGGGCGATTCTCAGGGCCTGACCCAGCTCCTGGCATGCCACAGGGGCCCACTGAACATCTGCTGAATAATGACTGTTTCCTATGGGCTGGCTCTGAGCCAGGCACCATGGAGGATCTCCTCTGCCAACAAGGCAAGTCCTCCAGGGCCTGTTACTTGCCACACCTCCAGCTCACCCCAGCCCCTGCCCTACACTGCCCCCCTCACTCTGCTCACTCCCCTGCCTGGACGCCCCTCTCTCCTCTCCTCATGATACTCTGATGATTTTAGAAGAGTTTGAGACAACATAAAGGTCCCATAAATGGAGTTACGAATCACCCTTCATGTTATCCCCAGGGTTGACCTGTGGCTCTACAATACTACCGAGCTCTTTTTCTTCCCCTCCTTTCATTTTTCAAAACCCAGAGTCAGGGGCCTGCTTCCCTTGTCCGCAGGATGTGTGATGACCACGGACACGTTCCTGCCACGCTACATGCCAGCACCAGGATCTCGCTACTTAATATCCCCTGGACACACCTTAAAACCGATCCCCTCTGGCTGGGCATCTGGCTTGTTTTGGATAGGGGGCTACTATAAATAGTTACTGCCCCAGACACCTTCCTGGAAAGGTGGATTTCTTGGCCAGCGAATATCACCCCCACGCTCTTTGGAGACTCTATGGCTTGGCACGGCTGGTCCTTCTGCTGGGTTGTCCTTATCCCATTTATCCTCATAGCAAAGCCGTCTTCCTTGGAAACATGCCTGTCACCTCTTTTTTTTTTAGAACATATATATTAAATATTTATTTATTGGGCTGGGCTGGGTCTTAGTTGTGGCATGTGGGATCTAGTTCCTTGAGCAGGAACGGAACCCCGGGCCCCCGCATTGGAAACGTTGAGCCTCCACTACCGGACCACCAGGGATGTCTTGCACATCACCTCCTGCTGAAGCGTCGCTGCTGCCCTGTTCTCAGCTGCCCTCTTCTCTCTGGTGTCGTGAGCATCTGCTGACCTGCTTCTCCAGCGGGGCAGACAGCCTACCATCTCCTGTTTTCCCCTCCGGCTTCCAGCACATAGTAGGGGCCTGGGAAAGACTTCCCCGCTGAACGAGCCATCCCCTGGCTGGTTGGCAGTGCGGGATTGTGTGGTGTTTCTATTAGTCTCCATGAACAAGTGCCACTGTGTTATTAAATTTTCCCAAAGCAGAATGTCTGCTGTGTTTGCCAGATTGGTTGCTCTTTTAGGAGTGGGTCTACCCTGCCCATCCCTCACTCCTCATTCTCCGTCTTTCAGAGCCCATTCGCTGGGCACCTACTGAGCTCCAGGCCTATGGGACGCAGTGCTGGGGGCCGAGGCAGCCTGACCCCCAGCAGGCACCGGGACCAGGGTAGGTGTGGGTCAAGTTCAGAGCTCAGTGCCTGGGACAGGATGGGGCAGGTGATGCCAGGCCCCGTAAAGGGTGGGGACCTTATGCTTTGACTGGAAGGAAATGGTAAGTGTTGGGCACACAGTCGGTGCTCCATAAACGTGTATTGCGGGAAGGTAAGGGATGCCGTCTGGGAGCTGAGTGGAGGGCGGGTGGGATCAGAGGAAGGGAAGAAGCTGAATTTGGAGGATGAGTGTCACCAGAATGTCTCTACTATTGCCCCAAGACCAAAACTTCTCCACCAATTCTCAACCACATGTCCCCCATGGTCTGCGAGGTCATGAACAAATTGTGCCTTTGTCCTTGGCTGGTAACGGGTGGAGTCTGTTGGGCTACTGAGCCCAAGTCCTGTCTCCCAGGCAGGTACACTGGACTCCTGGAGACACTGTGCTCGGGAAGCCTCCATCCTGAGGGGAGGAAGATGCACCCGGTGGAGTTTGGGATGCTCCTTCATGCTCCAGAGTTGGGCAGCCGAGCTGCAGGAGCTGGGAGGCTGTGTGCTAAGTGGAGTTGAGGTCAGTAGACCTCATCCTTCACCTGCTTGTTCCTTCACTCACTCACTCAACACTGGCCTTGTCCCGGGTGCTGGGACACAGAACCTCTTGCTCAGAAGCCTTCAGGGGCACCCACGACCCACTGGGCACGGCATTCAAGGCCAGCCTATGGAATGCTCCAGGGGTCCGCGCCTCCTTGCCCTCCCCACCCTTCTTGTCCTGGCCTCTGCTGTTTGTGCTCTCAGGAATGCCCATCAGGCCCCTGTCCTCTGTCCACACTCTGCCCTTTCTCCCAGGCCCAGTTCCAGGCCCTCTTCCAGGAAGCCCGGCACCATCCCCCAGGCTGGGCCTCTCTCCTTACCACCCAACATTTGGTCCGGAGTGGTCTCTGGGTTTGTCTCCCCTTTGGCCTTTCATGGATACCCCCTGCATCCTTGGTCACCCAACACAGGTCTGGGAGACACACAGTTCCCAGGACAACACAGGTCCCTGGTGGATGCTCTAGCTGCCTGAGCTGTGGAGCTGACAATGGAATGATCAAACATTCTCCTTGACAGCAGGCCTGTGCTTTAACCTGGGGTCTCTTTCCTAAATTTCCAGGGGACGCTGCCACTCCTCTCCGCCTGGCCTGGAGGGCTTGCCTTGGGGCTCCGACCCTCAGAGGGCCAGGCCTACTCAAGCTGGGCATCTGCAAACGTCAGCATGGCTTCGGGGGCCCGAGAAATATCATGGGGGGACACTGGGGGGAACCTGCCTTCCAGGACTGGCCCCAAAGGAGAGCGGGTGACCTGCCATCTCCGTGCCCACCCACCACATTTCACCTGTCCTCCTGCTTGCCCAGCTCATCTTGTGTTTCTAGCCCAGACTCTGCCCCAGAGATACTGTGCAGTGAGGTTCACAGACAAGGAAACAGGGGAGGGGTGACCAGCCCAGGCCCCCCTCAGCCGGCCCTGGCCCAGGCCTCCATCATCTCCCTCTGCAATCCCAGCCTCTCCCCTCCTCTTCAGGGCTGCCTGTGCATGTTGAGTCGTCTGAGCCGTATCCAACTCATGACCCTATGGACCGTAGCCCGCCAGGCTCCTCTGTCCATGGGATTCTCCAGGCAAGAATATTGGAGTGGGTTGCCATTTCCTCCTCCAGGGGATCTTCCCGACCCAGGGATTGAACCCAAGTCTCTTATATCTCCTGCTTTGGCAGGCGGGTTCTTTACCTCTAGCACAGCCTGGGAAGCCCAGGGCTGCCTGAGCAAACTCTAAGGTAAAGCCGGTCAGGTGCTCCCACTCAAAGACCTTCGATGGCTCCCAGTGACAAAGCCTACCCCCTTAGGCAGGCATCCAAGCCCTTCAGCTCTGGTTCCTTCTCCTCCCCCTCCTGCCCACATTTCCTCTTTCTCCAGCTCCGAGGAAGCTGCCATCTCAGATATGCGAAGGCCCTGCCTGGACTGCCTCTTCCATACCTTCTTTCCATGACACCCACTTCACTGGGGGGTGTCCGCCTCCAGGAAGCCCCACTGGGTAGTGGCTCCCACTTCCCCTCCCTCACCTGCCCTGCCCCTGTCTGCCTCCCTCCCCAATAAGGTGTCCTGTCCTTGGGGATTGTGTCTGAAGCTCTGATGAAGGCAGAATGCCATGTGAGTGTGCCAGGGGAGGGGGACCCACAAACCTCTGTTGGGGTGCCTTAGATGGGCCTCCTCACCTCTCGGTCTGGGAGGCCCCAGCCTGACCTGTGTCCTGTGGCCACCAGTCTCCACCCATGGCAGGGGTGAGAGGTCATAAGGGACCAGTCCATCTCCCCAGGGTGGGCCCACCAGGTGCCGCTCCCCTGTCTCCCCAGTGAGTCAGAGCCTTCTTCAAACCAGGGGCCAGGTCCTCGGATCCGGCCTGATGACTTGCCCGCTCTGGGTTAGCTTTCCGCTGGCCACCCATTGTACTCCGGGTAGGGGACCTGAGACCCCCAGAGGGAAGACATGGGGACACCGGAGGGGGACCAGGCCTACGCAGCCTAGGGGCTGGGGGTCCACATCTCTCGGAA
>NW_011494756.1:953297-966097 GCF_000754665.1 Bison bison bison | reverse complement strand
TTACTTTGGCTGCCTTCGCCGGGTGCTGGCGCCCTGGCCCCGCAGCCTGGCTGCTCCGTGGGCCGAGCGGGTGCCGCGGGGAGGGGCTCGGCCGGAGCGCTGGACTTCGACTGGGGCCGAGGGGTCAGCGAAACTTTTCCCCGGCTCGCCGGTCGCTGCTGGCTGCTGGCGGAGTTGCTGGTGGAAGCAGCGCATTGGTGGGGTGCAAGTGATGAGGATGGTGATAACAATAGCAGCCCCTCGACGCTGAGAGCCTACTGTGCGCAGCGAAGCCCCTGCTGGTGCTTGGGGGGCGCAGGAGGCGGGGACTGATGCTGATCCACTGGCCACTTTGGCTCCGCATTGCTGGAAACTTCATCCATCCATCCACCCACCCAGCCATCCACCCATCCATCCACTCATCCGCTCACTCATTCCGCACATATTTGTTACTGTCTGCTCTGTGCCGGTCGCAAGGGATTCAGTGGCTACCCAGGCAGGTTCCAGCCCTCGCAGGCAATATTTCAGGGGCTGCTCAGGCTAAGCAGCAGTTCTGCCTCTTGTGTGTTTCTTCTGGTACTTGTTACAGGAAGGTGAATTCTCACGCCAGTCTCCCCTGACCCGGTGGAAACAGAAGAGGGTCGGTCTGAGAGCTGATGTGTCCAGGAGTCTGTTGTGTCCAGGCTTCGTGTCCTAGACCCCCCACCCCCTTTCCTCCATTGCCTCCCCACTGGGGCTGGGCGCCTGGGCTGGGATCAGGAAGCCCCACTCTGAAATTGGCCCCCAAGGCCACTTAGCTGTCCTCTCTGGGAAGTCTTTGCCTGGGTGCTGGGGGCTGAGCTTCTCCCATCCCTTGGGGGCTTGGTTGCCTCTCCCTCCTGGATTCTAAGGCCCCTATTGAATGGCCCAGAGGAGAGCTTGTTAAGTGGCAAACAATTATGAAATTAAACCCGGGAACAAAAGTGGGGTGGTTGGTGAATGGTGAGCTGGCTCCGCAGGACTTGAATGGTGGTGGGAGACTTGTTAGCAGGGCTCAGCCAGGCTGGGGGCTGGGGGTTTGACACTACCATCGTCCATATCCTGGCTGGTATTTGCAACAACAGAAAAATGCACCAACTTCACGAATAATTTGTCACATTGCCTAAAATGCTTGGGGGATGTCGGAGAGGCCACCGGCTGACTGCCACGTTCAAGTTGGAAGCCGGGCTTCCACCCATGGGAACCAGTGAACTGGGAGGCTGTTTGGGGAGGGGCTGGTGGATTTGGCTGGGCCGAGGCAGGCCTCTGGTGGTGGATAGCACACCGGGGCTGTCGAGCCAGCTGGTGGGGATCGGGAGGCATTCTGGAGCCCGGCACAGTGTCCGTGGGGACCGCGGTGTGAGAGTCGTGCATAATAAACTGTGCTTCATGATGCCCGGCTCCTTGCAAATTGGCTTTCCAAGTGGCAGCCCCACAACACTTGTAAAACCTTTTTCCTTAAGATGGGTTTCTGCGAAATGGTTACATCTATTTGAGTGCTCACTCCGTGGAGGTCCATTAATTGGCTGATGGCTAGTCAAAAGGCGATAATCCAGTCACAGTGGTTTAATCGTGTCTTTGGAAGTGGTACAACATGGGGCTGCCTTCCTATTTATTTCTCAGCCCTAGGAGTTTCCGAAGACCTGGATTGAAGTAGACCCCTATGATGCTGATGTGGACGGGCTCAGATTTTGTCACCTACCCGAGGGATGTCATATCTCGGGCACAGTTGCCGTATGAACACTTAAAATCATTCATATACACCCTAACCCTGTAGGCTGTGTTTATGGACAAATAGGTCTAAGTAGAGGTAAGAGACTAGGGCTTTAGGGTCTTTCTGTTAAGACCCTAACTGTCAGGATTGCAGTGACACACAAATGCAAGAAAAGCCTGCTTTTTAAAAATTTCCCGGTCCACCGGTGAGACTATTAAATCTTCATCCGATGAAAGCAATTTAAATTCATTTGTTTTCCCTTGAACTTGCTACAATCCCTTGCAGGCTCTCACCTGCAAGGACACATCTCTCTCAGGACACATCTCTGCACTTGTTTGAAGAATTAAGCATGGTAGCAGGATTTCACCGAAGAGTAGCGCTCAAGGAGAAAAACCAGCATTCTGGGCGCAGGTTCCGGACTAGTGGAGAAAAGAAAACCCTCCCTGAAGTGCAGTCATCTTTTAATCTATCAAAATGATTTCATTTTTCCAATTTCAGGCCCGTGAACCAATCACGAATAGCAGGGCAGAGGAAATTAATCGGCCAGGCAACGACTTTTAACAAGTAAATATTATGCACAGAAAAACACGCAATTAGTGGAGGTTAGTTAATGCCTTTTAAGTTTCGGCGGCGAGCTGCCGTTAGGGTGGAATTTCTGCGTTATCGCTGAATTGTCTGTCAAAAACCTTCAGTGTGACAATGCGACATGTCTCTTCCATCGCCCCTCCCTCTCCAGAAACAGAAAAGGGACCTTTTCTAACATCACCCCTTTTTCATTCTTCTCTCTGAGATCTCTCCGTTTGGCAGTTGGTGTTTACCTTTGTCTGTCTGCACCTCTGGAGTGAGGGGTCCTGGGGAGAGGGACACCCCAGGTGTAGGAGCCCGGGAATGGAATCTCAGGCTTGAGCTGTGCCCGCTGATCACAGTGGAATCTCGGATGAGAGACAGGCTGTCCTGGGGTCTTCCTTCCGGCCAGACGTCTTACCCTCTAGGATCAGTGTGCCAAACGCTTGCTGGGCAGGGAAGAGACGGGGGTGAGGGGAATGTGTCCCATAGTGAGAACCGCCGAGCCTGTGCTAGTTCATCCTGAAGGCAGTTCTTCCCTGCAACCGTGTTTCCTGGGGTGTCGACATCCCCCAGGTGGAATGAAACCACCAGCTAGCAAGCATCCTCTCCAGACTGCTGCTGACGTTGTGTGACCTGGAGCTGAAGAAGTGACAAAATTGTAAAAAAACAAAAGCAACCCTAAGGGAGAGAAAAAAAGAGAGACCCCCTTTTTGGCAGGTGGTGTTGGAGAGAAGGTATATATAATTTCTTCATTAATTTGCTGTGGTTCTCCCTGCTGATGTGGTCATTCTGCTTCCAAAACAGATACTTTATTTTGACCCTGCCCCCCCCCCAAATGAGATAAGACTCCATTGTGCTTTATTTCCATTTAAAGTATCTGTGATTGCTAAGGGCAGGCCAATCTCATGATAGACAGTCTTAGCAAGTTGGGATTATGTATTTTAGTTTTGAACTCAGGTAGTGGCTCGAGATGTCCTTTGGTCTTTCTATACCATTCTGTGAATTACTGTTCCGGGTTTCTTCTTGGATGTGAACTTGGCCAGCTTGATGTTAGACTTTGGTTGTACATCAGAGGCAGATGCAGCAACCGAAACAAGAAGTCACCCCTCTGGCTGATTGCGATATGCGTTGAGTTCAGAACCAAGAATTGACCAGATCCCTCTCTCCACCACCCCAACCCCAAACCCTGCAAGTTTGCTTCGATTGCACGACTTCACATGTCCCTCCCCTCCTTCCAAGGATCTGAGGCTCAGCACTGAGACACATGGAAAGACTTTTGGCACCACCTGTGCTAATTTCATCACTTTCGGGAGAACATGAGGCCTGATTCACGTTTCCCCTTCATTTCATTCTCCTGCATTTTCCGACAGTACCGCAGCCTGCAAGGCTGCAAAATATATGGCACTGGCTACCTGAGAAGTGTGAGCTCTTCCCCGCACCCTGCCTCTCCCCCTTCCCAGCGAAGCGCTTTGGCATTGCGGTGCTCATGGAAAAGGCAGCCGGTCCCTCCCCCACCCTGGGCTCCCTGCACAAAGGGGCGTGTGTGGTGGGGGTAGGGGGCACACAGAGAACGGAGTTTTGCTTTTGTTAAGTTTGTCATTCAGACACATTCGTTAATTGATCATACTTTTGGAGGTTTCATCCTTAATTGCAGATTCCCGCATGATCACACACACAAAAAAATGCACTTAAGCTGATCATAAAAATGGCAAAACCCCAATCTCCGACTTAAGTGTAGAATTACCATAGTGCCGATTTGATTATGCTTCAGTGACATCTGTTTAATAGATTTCCACGAGAACTGTAAATCCACGTTTACTTTCTTTGCAAACCGTATGTGAACGCCGAGCACCCAGGACCGTCCTGCTGCTCCCCCTCCCCGCCACCGTGTGTGCCCCACACCCCCAGGAATGTGGAGTGTGACTGGATGGATACGTGGGAAGGGGACGCAGAATCCTGGTTTTTTCACGTGTACTTCTTATTTCCTTTTGTGTGTGGGTATGTCTGCGTGCACGTTTGAAACGAATCTGAGCAGCTTCCCACCTCAACCCCACAGACTCGCGAATCTCCAAATGCTTTATTTTGAAAACTAGGACATAGCACTTTGCAGAAGAAAAATCAGTCCATTCACCGTTATTTATGTGATTGCTGATCGGCTAGATGGATATAGAAAGCACCAAGAATTATAATAATTTATGGAGCGGAGCAGTGGTTTACAAACATTATTTCTCAACCCGAGCTTTGAGGGTTTCTTTGCTTCTCGGGCCTCGTTGGGTGCTATGGGAATGGAGGATATTCAGAATTTGAAGACCAGCCGGGTGAACTGACTGTCTTCCTATCTAAGGTTCAAGGAATAAGTGAGCAGCTATTTGTGGCAGACAGGACATGATCCAGTAAGTAGCTCTCTTCATCATTCTGAAATAAAAGTACATAATTGGAAAATGAAGCGGCAGCGGCTGCTGGGGTGGGGGGCAGCGAGGAATTAGAAAGTGTAATTTAAAATCATGTAGTCATAATTCAAAACAGGCCCGGCTAAAAGGTTTGAAAGTGGTAAATGCTTTAAAGTCACTTGTGGTTGGTCCTTTTTCAAGGAATATGGTCTAATTTTCATAGTATTTGTGGATTCCTTCATCGACTTACTCATCAACTTATTCAACGTGGCTGCTAATATCAGCTGCATGCCAGCGTTCCCCAACCCTCTTGGAATCCACAGTTCATGAAGAAGGAGGAGGTCAAATATAAGAGCTTTATTTTCGGGATATCAGGGGATTAGGTCTGAATTTTTTTTTCTTGCTAGGCTGTCTGTCCCTTTTCTTTTCCTTTGGGTTCTTGCGGTGTTTCTTATTTTTACCTTTTCTGATATTTTCAACTACTGGCTAATCAACTGCGTATTTGCTGGCACGAACAAAATAAGGGGGGGAAAAAACAGTTTAAAAGTGATTTTTTTGAGCTCGTGTGGAAGCACGGCCTATAAGAGAATCATCCCCAAACCCCCACTTTGGTATTAATACTCTTCTGTTAGATTCCATTTCCCCAGCGTTTTGCCTGGGGTGGGAGCCACGACTTAGGAGGTGGTAGCATGGATTTTCTGTGACACTTTGCCACCTTGCTACTAAGCTCTCAACTAAAGCATCAGCGCCTTTGGCTGAGCTGACTTTCTCTCAGCATCGCTCTGGGTGAGCGGCCGGATCCAATCGTCTGCTTGCTGGGCTGCCCCCTTGGCGGGCTGCCGGCTACCCCCAACTCAAGGTCCAGGGAGGAGAGGCGTGGGAGCGAAGACGGGGTTGGGATCCTGCAGAGGTTTTCCAGGTGTTGGGCTTTGTGGGAACGCTGCTGCGGTGCAGTCTCTCCCGGCAGGTGTTTCTCAGGGGCGTCTCCTGTTTAATGGATAGTCTCTCCTGTGTGGTCATTGATTGTCCTCCGAATTTGGGATTCAGGACAATATAACATTGCCCTGGCCTCACAGTTACGGCTTTCTTGTTCTTCAATCGCCAAGTCGTGTCCAACTCCTTGAGACCCCATGGACTGTAGCCCTCCAGGCTCCTCTGTTCATGGGATTTCCCAGGCAAGGATACTGGAGTGAGTTGTCATTTATTTCCTCCTCCAGGGGATCCTCCTGGACCAAGGATCGAACCCGTGTCTCCTGCATTGGCGGGCCGGTTCTTTACCTCTGAGCCACTCTAAACATGCTAATGCTGGAGAGAGACAGACGTTGGTCACCTTAACAGCCTCAGGTTGGCTTTGATTATGGTGACCTTTACCCTTCGTGACATTTTCAGCTGTTGAAATGGGGACACTTTTGAGAGCCGGAGAGAATGCTGGTCATAATGACTGACGGGACAGCAGATGTGAGCTGAGACTGTCCCGGGCCCGTCCTGGCTCTGAGGAGCCTGTGGACGTGCTGCTCAAGCCTAGTGGAAAAAGGAAGCTATCTTGGGGCTGCCGATCGGCGACCCTGGCAGCACAGTGGCTCGTAGATTCCCTCTCGGGCCTGTTGGGCAGATTTGGGCTGCTGGGATCACTCAGGTCTCTCCTTTGCAGAAAATCCACCTGCTGTTAAGATGCTCTTTTTTTGGGCCTTGGGCACATGCTGGTAGGTGTAGGTAGGGGCCTTCTCGGGGCCCCCGAGCCCCCTCCCCTCTAGGGTCTGAGTTGCCCTGTTGATCTGTCCAGCTCCTCCTGCTGGGTCCCAAGCCCTTCAAGGGTCAGTTTCCCATCTGAGTCATTTGGGTCCCAGAACAGGATCTTCCCTCTGAGTTGGGGCAGCATGTGTTTCAGAGTTGGCTGGAGTCCTGTGGTGCCCAGGGCACGGGAGTGGTGAAGTCGGCCTAGAAAACTCGTCACGGGGCAGGTGGTACTGGGTGTGTCCAATTGCATCACCCTGGGAAGGACTGACCTCTGGAACGCCTGGTCACAGGGTGGGCGGGTGGGGGCTGGGAGCCCCCTGAGTATCTGAAAATCTCTGCTTGATGCTGGGAAACTCCGCGCAGAGCTCTTGGGCTTCTCTGGAACTTTCTGACCCGAGGGGAAGAGGTGCTTGAGGGGCACCTGCTGTGTGCCAGCTCTCTGCCAGGTGGTTCTGCAGGCGCCGTGCCCTGGACTCCTGCCAGTGGCTCTGGGAGGGAGGTTCTGGCATCCGCGTGTTTGCAGGTGAAAAACCTGGGATCTGAGGAGGTGAGAGGTGCTCTGGAGTCTGGACCTGAGGCCCAAGGGCTGCGGTTTCTCTCACTGGTTCATTTGCTCATGTATTGTTTTATGCTTTGGCTTCTGACCTCAGACTCAGAACGTTCATCTGGGAGCTTTGGTGAGAGAAAGCCTGGGAAGGCTGGGGGCCGGGGCAGGCGACATCTCCCCAAGCCAGGAGATAGGTGTGGCACCTGGGGTGGGGGGCGGGGCGTGCTTGGAGCCTTCCAGGCAGAGGAAGAGCAGGATTGAAGGCTCCGAGGTGGGGACTCCCCGTGTACAAACCCGGAGCAGAAACTGGCCCGAGTGGTGAGGCTGGGGTCGGCGTGGGGTCCTGGCTTATCTGAGGGCCAGTGTGGGCTCCTGGGCTGGTCTGAGGGGCCAGCGTGGGGTCCTGGGCTGGTCTGAGGGGCTGAATGGGCTCCTGGGCTGGTCTGAGGGGCCAGCGTGGGGTCCTGGGCTGGTCTGAGGGGCTGAGTGGGCTCCTAGGCTGGTCTGAGGGGCCGGCGTGGGCTCATGGGCTGGTTTGAGGGCCTGAATGGGCTCCTGGGCTGGTCTGAGGGGCCAGTGTGGGGTCCTGGGCTGGTCTGAGGGGCTGAGTGGGCTCCTGGGCTGGTCTGAGGGGCCAGCGTGGGGTCCTGGGCTGGTCTGAGGGGCTGAGTGGGCTCCTGGGCTGGTCTGAGGGGCCGGTGTGGGATCGTGGGCTGGTCTGAGGGGCTGGTGTGGGGTCCTGGCTGATCTGAGGGCCTGAGTGGGGCCCTGGGTGATCTGAGGGCCGGATTTCCCCTCAGGGCAGCAGGATGCTCCTGAGGAGATCTAGTGTGTGGGAGGGAATGGCATGGCCAGGGTGCCTCCTGGGCCCTTGTTTCTGGAGGCTGGTGTGGTGTGTGGGCTTGCTGACACACCACGGAGGGCAGGCAGGTTGTGGGGTAGCCGCGGGAGGGGGCGCCTGGCTCGGCCTCTTTCCTGGCCGTAAGCTTCCGGGGCCGTCGGTCCCTAATGCCTCCTCACCACCTGGTAGCTTGGCCGGCGCCCGGACTTCTCCTGGCCTGACTTGACTTAGGACGCCAAAAAATAAATGCCTCTGAGGGAAAACAGAAAGAGAAACTGCCTTGTGAGAGAATAAGACTTTTGAAAAGCAATCCCTAAAAAAAATGGAGGGATTTTTCAGCAAGAGTTTTTCAACCCAGACATTTCAAGAGCTTTTCAGCTTTCCCAGTCTGGACTGACCAGGCCTTTGTGGGGCAGCCAGCACAGTTTCCCCACCATCCCCTCTGTTACCTCCAGACGGGGCCAGTGAGGAAGCGGAAGCACAGAGAGGTTAAGGGATTGCCCAGGGTCCCACGGCTCAGCAGTACTGACGTCAGAGTCTGGGCCCTTCTCTGTTGCAGAAGTGCACCAGGGCCAAATAATAATGCAATGAGACAGTTCATTAATGCTGCCTCTGCCTCAGGGCCTTTGCACCTGCGTTCCCGCTGCCTGAATTCTCTTTCCCAGGTTTCTGGGCGTGGCTGGCTCCCTCTCAGCACTCACTTTAGAAACGATGTCACCTCTTCAGTCAGTCCTTGCTTGATCAAAAGTTTAAAGTCACAGCCCTCTTCTCCCCCCATACCCCTTACTCCATCACCCTGTCCTGTCTCCTGCCCGGTACCTGTTATTGTCTGTAGGTATCTCTTCTATTGACTTATGTGTTTGCTTTATTGCCCCCACCCCCTTGAGGGCAGTGACCTGTTCATTCTTTTACTGCTCTTCGTGGCATCTGGACTGGTGACGGTGTGTAGGGCCAAGGCAAACATTTGTTGAGTAAGGAAATGCATTAATTGGGCTTCCCCAATGGCTCAACGACTTTCCTGGTAGCTCAGACGGTAAAGTGTCTGCCTACAATGTGGGAGATCTGGGTTCAATCCCTGGGTTGGGAAGATCTCCTGGAGAAGGAAATGGCAACCCACTCCAGTACCCTTGCCTGGAAAATCCCATGGACGGAGGAGCCTGGTGGGCTACAGTCCATGGGATTGAAAAGTGTTGGACACGACTGAGCGACCTCACTGATGGCTCAGCAGTAAAGAACTCTGCTGGGATGCAGGAGACACAGGAGATGTGGGTTCCATCCCTGAGTTCGGAAGATCCCCTGGAGGAGGGCATGGCAACCCACCCCAGTATTCTTGCCTGGAGAATCCCGTCCACGGGGTCACAAAGAGTTAGACACAGTTGAAGTGACTGAGCATGCATGCGTGCAAAGGCATTAACCAGTCTATTCCACCCTCTTCTTTGTGGTCCCACTTCCTTCCTGCTCCCTGGCACGGAGGAGGCCCCTGTGGCCCGGGCTGGGTGTGCGACTTGCTCAAGGTCACTCTGCTGGCCAGAGATCCAGGACGGAAGCCTGGGTGGTCTCTGTCCCAGCATCCTCTGCGTGTGTTGCCTGCACGCGTTGCTGTTCTGTGGACCAGGTGTGAATGCTTCCCAAGCTCACAGCCATTTGCTGGGGAATCGCGCTCCCGCCCCGTGGATCGGCTGTGTTCTCCGCACGGTGGCTGATGCTGCTGCGGCTCCATAAATATTAAATGGGTATTAAAAGAAAGCTCTGCGTTCCCGGTTTCCCTGATTTCTCTGAGCAGGGCCCGTTGCAAACCCCCTTTATGTGAAATGCAGCGTTTCACTGCAGAGTGCCTCCCGGGACGCTGTGCCGCCTGCCTTTCCTGGCTGAGTCCCCTGGTGCTGAGTGTCCTCCCCCACTGCGGCTGGCCGCAGGGCATGCAGGCACCCACCCGCTCCCTGGGGGCAGGGGGACGGGTGAGGGCCTGGTCCCTGCACCCCTCCCTTCATCTCTGCCTTCATCCTTGCATCTCTTCACCCTTCCCTCCATTTCTCCATCCTTCCCTCCATCCCTCCATCCGCACATTCACCAATTCAATATTTATGAAGCATCTGTGATGAGCCCTGGGGTGATGAGGATGGTGATGATAAAACCAACACTCAAAATGTTTTTGAGCGTTTACTAGGCACTGGGCTCTGTGATAAGCTGTTTACACATGTCACCTCATTTAATCCTCACGACTGTCTGATGCTGGCTACTCTTTCTCTCTTCCATTTCGTGGACAAGGAAACAGCCTCTGGCAGGTGAAACCTCTTGCTCAGGGTCGCAGAGCTGTGGGGGCTGTGTCGGAGGTACCGGGTGATGAGCAATCAAGTGAGACCCAGGCTCAGCCCCCCGAGCACATGCAGGCCCTTCATGGGACCCTGGGACAAAGACCCCTGATCAAGGCTTCTCTGGGGAAATACTGGCCTTGTGGAGGGGTGAAGGGTGAGGTTAGCCAGCTGGGGAGGAGGACAAAGGCGGTCCAAGCTGCCTGCGTCCAGATGTCAGCATCACCTTCTCTCTCTCCGTGCCGGGCTTGGCAGGAGACTTCACTTCTCTGTGACTCACCATTCTCATCTGCAAAATGGGAGAAATCAGAGTATCTATGTTATAGGTAGGTGGTGATCTTAGAGAAGGCCCCCTGAGAGGATTTGAATTGTGTGCTTTGAACACAGCACTCCTTAGCTGGAGGCATCTGAGCACTAGAGCCCGCTGGGCGCAGACCTGTGTAGCTGGAGTGTAGTTAGGGCCCTCGGGTCTTGGGTCCTCATCATTGGAGCCATGGAAACCCAGGGAGAGGATTTCAAGCAGGGCCGTGATGTGGTCAGCTTGCATTTGAGAAAACTGAGGTTCTTCAAGGCTGCTCTGCTGTCTGCTTTGCTTGGCCTTGCTTGGCCTTCACATCGAATGCCCTTGGACCACAGGTACCTCAGTGCCTGGGCAGCACCTGCCCACAGCGGGCCTTCTGCACACAGGTCTCCAGCTGAGCTGAATAGTGTGATGTTGTGGTTTAGTCACTGAGTCCTGTCCGACTCTTGCAACCCCGTGGGCTGTAGCCCACTGAGCTCCCCTGTCCATGGGATTTCCCAGGCAAGAATACTGGAGTGGGTTGCCATTTCCTCCTCCAGGGGATCCTCCCGACCCAGGGATCAAACTCGGGTCTCCTGCATTGCAGGCAATCTCCTGCATTGCAGGCAGATTTTTTTTACCAACTGAGCCACCAGGGAAGCCCCTGTGATTGCAATAGTACCTGAGAATATTAGCTAGGAACTTGGTACCTGTGCTCAGAATTCCTGTTCATTTAACTCATATAGCTGCTCTGGGAGGTGATGTTACTGTTATCAAATACACTTTCCAGAAGAGGAAGCTGAGACTTAGATTAGGAAGTTGGCTTGAGATCACACCCTGGTGGCTCAGAGGATAAAGAATCTGCCTGCAATGCAGGAGACCAGGGTTCGATCCCTTGGAGAAGGGAATGGCTACCCACTCCAGTATTCTTGCCTGGAGAATTTTATGGACAGAAGAGCCTGGCAGGCTACATTCCATGGGGTCGCAAAGAGTTGGACTTGACTGAGCAACTTAACACTTCAAGGTCAACACAGCAGCTCAGCACAAAGAGGGGACATTCAGACCTGGGCTGATGGAGCCTGTACCTCAGCGTTTGCTGCCCCAAGGCCTCTCCCAGGGATAACAGGATGGTAACAGGCCAGAGGCCTGGATGCCTGGACTCACCCAGCCAGGAGGCCGGCCACACAGCATGTGGTTAGGAGAGCTGATTCTCTTAGAAACAATGAACAGGACAGGGAACAGGAGTGAGTCGTCTCCTGGAGAGAAGAGGCTGATTTTTTTTCCCTGATCTTCCCAAGTGGATAAGAGGGATGTGTATTCTGAATCAGGATGTATTTGGGAGGGGGGGAAGGGAGTGAGGGGAGAAGAGAAGGATATTGCTATTTATTGCACTGTGTATGGGCATGCTTGTTGAGAGTTAAAAAAATTAATAATCCACTTCTGCTTTGCACCTAATTAAAATGTTCTCCAGTCTTTAATTTTTGTCGTTTTCCTAATCTAGTTTATTTTCTGACTGTGTCTATTCTTCCGCTTGCAAAGAGGATTTTTCTTCGTTTAATGTGACTGGGATCTGACTGTCCAAGAATAGTTTAAATGATGTTATTTTCTCCTTGGTTAAATGTGGCACAGATGCAATCGTCGGAGGGTCTTAATGACCAAAACCTGAAACAAAACAAATCTTTGAAGCATTTCCTATTTACATAGTTAAAAAAAAAATTATGGAAAAAAGCAAGAAAAAAAAAAAAGATGATCTTAGTTAAGAAGCTGCGGCTGTCGTGGCAAGTCTGTGTATCAGAGTAGGATGGAATCTTATCCAGGATTCCACATAGCTGAGCTGGAATCGAAAAGGGACAGTTTCATCCAGTAACTACAAATACAAACTGCACTTTCCAATGAACGAAATGAAAAAAATATATATAGCATTTGTGAGCTGTGATTATGAGTGGTTTCAAGGTTTGACTGGGCACAGCGAAATTCCTGAGATCCTTACAAAGCTTTTGAGAAGGTTTTTTGTTATTTTTTTCTTTTAAAGTAGGTCTTCCCCTTCCCTACCCCACACCGCAACGGCCACCCCCTGAGTTGAGTTGGTATACGGCAAGCTTTCTGGGAAAATCCCTTCTCCAGGCGCTGCTAAAAGATCTTTAGGCGAAATGGTTGTTGGTGAAGGAATTTGCGCCCGCGCCGTCTTCACCTGCTTGGGCTTGTGTGGGTGCGCATGTGGGTCTGTGTGGGAGAGTGTGTATGCTTGGGTGGGGGGAGGTCTGTGCGGAGGGCGTGGGGTTGGAGGTGATTCCTTCTTATTCCTCAATCCTGAAAAGTAAAACTTACCTTACCTGTTTCCAGAATACCAGCCATTGTCTTCCGCATCTCACGGTCACCCTATGGGCTCTGGGGGTGGGAGGGGGGCGGTGGTGG
>NW_011494756.1:952509-953197 GCF_000754665.1 Bison bison bison | reverse complement strand
GTTTTATTTTTTTTTTTTTGGTCCCCTCCCTCCCTTCCCTTTTCTTTTTACCAAAGTATATTCATCAAACTGCTGAGTTGGAAAGATTTGTAATGAGTTTTTGAGCTGTACGACTGTGGGTTTTTTTTTCCCTCTTCCCCGCCCTCTCCCTCTTTCTAAATCTTCATCTGACATTAAATAAGGCAAATCCCAAACAGATTAACTGTCGCCTGGTTCTGCTCCGTCTCCTCAGTCTGTTCCCAGGTCTGGCTCGGGGCCGGGCGGCGGGAGATGCCCGTGGGGCCCGCGGAGGTCCATGTGGCGCGCTAGGTGGGACCCCGGCGTCCTGAAGGCAGAGGCCCTGGCCCTCCTGCCCTGCGGCCTGGGCATGGCCTTCTCGCAGTCCCACGTGATGGCCGCCCGGAGGCACCAGCACAGCCGGCTCATCATCGAGGTGGACGAGTACAGCTCCAACCCCACCCAGGCCTTCACCTTCTACAATATCAACCAGGGCCGCTTCCAGCCGCCGCACGTGCAGATGTAAGTGGGCACCCCTGATGGAATCCACACCCCACCCCCCCGGGTGGGGGAGGGGGCGAGAGCGGGAGGGCCGCCTGGGGGTGGGCTCCTGGACTCGGGGTACCCCACCGTCTCCTGCGCGTTGACGGCGGTGGATGGTGAGGCTCGGGACGGGAGGGACGGGGGAGGA